>NC_138304.1:89567500-90125000 GCF_965601325.2 Salmo salar | reverse complement strand
CAGCTTAGTTTTCACCTCGTTTTTGTGGGCGGTGTGCACATAGCCTGTCTTCTCTTGAGAGCCAGGTCTGCCTACGATGGCCTTTCTCAATAGCAAGGCTACGCTCACTGAGTCTGTACATAGTCAAAGCTTTCCTTAACTTTAGGTCAGTCACAGTGGTCAGGTATTCTGCCACTGTGTACTCTCTGTTTAGGGCCAAATAGCATTCTAGTTTGCTCTGTTTTTTTTGTTAATTCTTTCCAATGTGTCAAGTAATTATCTTTTTGTTTTCTCATGATTTGGTTGAGTCTAATTGTGTTGATGTCCTGGGGCTCTGTGGGGTCTGTTTGTGTTTGTGAACAGAGCCCCAGGACCAGCTTGCCTAGGGGACTCTTCTCCAGGTTCAACTCTCTGTAGGTGATGGCTTTGTTATGGAGATTTGGGAATCGCTTCCTTTTAGCTGGTTGTAGAATTTAACGTCTCTTTTCTGGATTTTGATAATTAGCGGGTATCATCCTAATTCTGCTCTACATGCAGTATTTGGTGTTCTACGTTGTACACAGAGGATATTTTTGCCGAATTTTTCATGCAGTCTCAGTTTGGTGTTTGTCCCATTTTGTTAATTCTTGGTTGGTGAGCGGACCCCAGACCTCACAACCATAAAGGACAATGGGTTCTATAACTGATTCAAGTATTTTTAGCCAGATCCTAATTGGTATGTCAAATTTTATGTTCCTTTTGATGGCATAGAATGCCCTTCTTGCCTTGTCTCTCAGATCATTCACAGCTTTGTGGAAGTTACCTGTGGCGCTGATGTTTAGGCCAAGGTATGTATAGTTTATTGTGTGCTCTAGGGCAACGGTGGAATTTGTATTTGTGGTCCTGGAATTTGTATTTCTGGTCCTGGCGACTGGACCTTTTTTGGAACACCATTATTTGTGTGTTACTGAGATTTACTGTCTCTCTCTCTCTCTCTCTCTCTCTCTCTTTCTCTCTCTCCATGCCCCTCTTCCTGCTGCCGCCTCCGCTTTGGGCCCCTTGGCTCTGCCCGCTGCAGGCTGTTGCTTGGCAACCCCCAGACAGGGTTCTGATGTTCCTGCCTGTTCTGTTCTCTCGTTGGATGGATGGAAGCCCATGGATGCCGATGCCCAGTTTTCCATATTTTACACATAAGTTTGTGTTATCAGTGTTATTAATTGTAGAGGGCATGTCGAGCATTAATGCTAGCAGTAATAGACTGTGCATCCCGAATGGCACCCTATTCCCTTTGTAGTGCAATACTTTGACCAGGGTGAATAGAGTGCCCTTTGGGACACAGGTTAATATTATCACTAGCGGTTCTGTTCCAGTGTCCATACTGGTAAACTACTTTAATAAACTAATGTATTGAACATGCAAGTGGCATGTCAGTATGGACATTAGAAGGTAGCCCAAGAATACTTATAAGAGAAACCACCAGAGCTCCATGAGACGTAGAAGTCTTTGTCTTTATTTTGTGGTGTTTAGTATTCTGTCATTTGACCCAATGTGGTGAGGGTTAAAGTCACAATCCTGAATTCATGTTTGAAATTAAATCACTATTGAACAACAGTGAATATCACAGATTCTACCTTTTAAAGGCACCACAGAGCAATGAACATTGTACCTATCTGGTTCGTTCTGTAATCTGTACTGAAAATAGCATTTTGGAGAACAGTTTGACATCAAGGATTAATCATATCACAGAGTTCCATGACCTCTTTATATATGCGTGCTCCTCTCTTATCCTCTCCCCCATCCTCCTTCCTTCTCCTCTCCCCCATCCTCCTCTCTTCTCCTCTTCCCCATCCTCCTCTCTTCTCCTCTTCCCCATCCTCCTCTCTTCTCCTCTCCCCATCCTCCTCTCTTCTCCTCTCCCCATCCTCCTCTCTTCTCCTCTCCCCATCCTCCTCTCTTCTCCTCTCCCCATCCTCCTCTCTTCTCCTCTTCCCCATCCTCCTCTCTTCTCCTCTCCCCATCCTCCTCTCTTCTCCTCTTCCCCATCCTCCTCTCTTCTCCTCTCCCATCCTCCTCTCTTATCCTCTCCCCATCCTCCTCTCTTCTCCTCTTCCCCATCCTCCTCTCTTCTCCTCTCCCCCATCCTCCTCTCTTATCCTCTCCCCCATCCTCCTCTCTTCTCCTCTCCCCCATCCTCCTCTCTTCTCCTCTCCCCCATTCTCCTCTCTTCTCCTCTCCCCCATTCTCCTCTCTTATCCTCTCCCCAATCCTCCTCTCTTCTCCTCTTCCCCATCCTCCTCTCTTATCCTCTCCCCATCCTCCTCTCTTCTCCTCTCCCCCATCCTCCTCTCTTCTCCTCTCCCCCATCCTCCTCTCTTCTCCTCTCCCCCATTCTCCTCTCTTCTCCTCTCCCCCATTCTCCTCTCTTATCCTCTCCCCAATCCTCCTCTCTTCTCCTCTTCCCCATCCTCCTCTCTTATCCTCTCCCCATCCTCCTCTCTTCTCCTCTTCCCCATCCTCCTCTCTTCTCCTCTCCCCCATCCTCCTCTCTTATCCTCTCCCCCATCCTCCTCTCTTCTCCTCTCCCCCATCCTCCTCTCTTATCCTCTCCCCATCCTCCTCTCTTCTCCTCTCCCCCATCCTCCTCTCTTATCCTCTCCCCATCCTCCTCTCTTCTCCTCTCCCCCATCCTCCTCTCTTATCCTCTCCCCATCCTCCTCTCTTCTCCTCTTCCCCATCCTCCTCTCTTATCCTCTCCCCCATCCTCCTCTCTTCTCCTCTCCCCCATCCTCCTCTCTTATCCTCTCCCCATCCTCCTCTCTTCTCCTCTCCCCCATCCTCCTCTCTTCTCCTCTCCCCCATCCTCCTCTCTTATCCTCTCCCCATCCTCCTCTCTTCTCCTCTCCCCCATCCTCCTCTCTTCTCCTCTCCCCCATCCTCCTCTCTTCTCCTCTCCCCCATCCTCCTCTCTGTTCTCCTGTGTGTGTCTGTGGCAGAACATCCCAGTAAAAATAGTGTCCCTTCCCCTCCGTCATCTGCCCCACTTTGTTGTCACTACTCGCTGCTTCAACTTTCTTCCCCGGCAACTTTTGTAGAAAGAAACCCTCGACTCCCATCTCTGAATATCACCCCAGAGTTAATGGACTATTGGGTGTCCCGAAATACTCTGAGACAGAGGCACGTTGTTGGTTGGTTACGTTCATGTCCCTTTAGATGTGGGTTGCGTCTCAAACAGTACCCTATTCCCTTCAATAGTGCACTTCTTTTTACCAGGCCCCATAGGCAGGGTCATACGTCTGGGCGTGATATGCTTTTAAAGTTCCCTTTCGGTGTAGTTGGTACATTAAGCTTTTATGTTTCCTTTTAGGACATTATAAGTACCAACGGTCCTCTATAGACTTGTTGCTTTGACGTCATTGTTTCTGATCCAAGGTTACAACTGGCTCTGTTAGCGTCCCAAATGGCACCCTATACCCTATATAGTGCACTACTTTCTTTTCTATTTCATTCCCACCCCTCACGTATTTTCTGATCATGGGATAAGACAGGTAAGGAGGTAGAGCTAGAGGAGAGAGTGTGCTGATATAGCAGTGGGCCGTATTCAAACCCATACTGCAGCGGTATATGAGATCTGGAGGCAGCGACTTAGACCACCCTAGGCCACAGTTCACTACATAGGGACTAGGGGGCCATTTGGGTTGCAGACTTTCCCTCGGCTAGGTAACATTCTGTCAGACTTGTGTGTGTGTGTATAGTGACTGTCTGCAACCGAAATGTTTTAATCCTTTGTGAGCTTTGTTGTAAAACCGAACAAGGACATGGAGTCTGTTTGTATAATCATATATGAAGTCCTAATCCAAGAAAGAACAAGCTCTCAGGAAAGGACAATAACAAATAGAAATGCAGTTTGGGATTATGGAGTGAATAGATTTAACTATACCCTACAACATGACATTTCAAGGAGATGGGGCTCCTCCCAAATTGCACCCTATTCCCCTTTATTGTGCACTACTTTTGACCACAGCCCCATGGACCCGGCATGGTCAAAAGCATTGCAGTATAAAGGGAATACGGTGCTATTTGGGACACAACCATAGACTGGTGGTGGTGGGAGGGCGGGGGGTTGACCTCTCTGGCTCAGGCTCTGTTCTACTGTAATTGAAGAATGAATGGCTCATGATTGTCCCATTTAAGTGATCCTGGGCTATATAACATAATGCATTCTCTGTAGAGGTAAAGGCCTGAGGGGATGTGATGATAGACAGCCATTTACATTAACATGGCTTAATATGGACATGATTAAGGGTTGAGTCTGATACAACGTGTGTGAATCTATGGGGATGTTAGTGTACCTGTGTGAGTGTGAATGTGTGTGTGTGTGTGTGTGTGTGTGTGTGTGTGTGTGTGTGTGTGTGTGTGTGTGTGTGTGTGTGTGTGTGTGTGTGTGTGTGTGTGTGTGTGTGTGTGTGTGTGTGTGTGTGTGTGTGTGTGTGTGTGTGTGGTTCATGCACTTACAGTTCATAATAAGGTTCAAGCACTTATGTACGTACAGTCTGTGTGTACGCACTCGTGTGCGTCCTGAAAATGACAGCAGGCATACTCAAGGTGTTGCTAAGTGGGGCAGCTAAAACTGGGCTTCAGTGTTCACTGCTGCCTTTAAGAGGACTGTATGTAGCCCTCCTTCACTCTGCCCCCCCCCTCCTTCCATCCATCCATCCTCCATGCTTCCCTCTCTGCCTCGCTCCTTCCCTCCCTCTCTCCCTCCCTGCCTCCTCCTCCTCCATGCTTTACGGTGGGAAATACACATGCGGAGATCATCCGTTCACCCACACCGCATCTCACAAAGACAAGGCTGTTGGAACCAAAAATCTCCAATTTGGACTCCAGACCAAAGGACAAATTTCCACTGGTCTAATGTCCATTGCTCATGTTTCTTGGCCTAGGCAAGTATTTTCTTCTTATTGGTGTCCTTTAGTAGTGGTTTCTTTGCAGCAATTCGACCGTGAAGGCCTGATTCACACAGTCTCCTCTGAACAGTTGATGTTGAGATGTGTCTGTTACTTGAGCTCTGAGAAGCATTTATTTGGGCTGCAATTTCTGAGGCTGGTAACTCTAATGAACTTATCCTCTGCAGCAGAAGTAACTTTGGGTCTTCCATTCCTGTGGCGGACCTCATGAGAGCCAGTTTCATCATAGCTCTTGATGGTTTTTGCGACTGCACTTGAAGACACTTTCAAGGTTCTTGACATTTTCTGCAATGACTGACCTTCATCTCTTAAAGTAATGATGGACTGTTATTTCTCTTTGCTTATTTGAGCTGTTCTTGCCATAATATGAACTTGGTATTTTACCAAATAGGGCTATCTTCTGTTTACCCCCCACCTTCTCACAACACAACTGATTGGCTCAAATGCACCAGAAGGAAAGAAATTCCACAAATGAACTTTAAAGAAGGCACACCTGTTCATTGAAATGCATTCCAGCTGGTTGAAAGAATGCCAAGAGTGTGCAAAGATGTCATCAAGGCAAAGGGTGGCTATTTGAAGAATCTGAAATCTAAAATATATTTTGATTTGTTTAACCTTTCTAGGGTATGTGGGACGAAATCGTCCCACCTACTCAACAGCCAGTGGAATCCCGTGGCGCGATATTCAAATACCTTAGAAATGCTATTACTTCAATTTCTCAAACATATTACTATTTTACACCATTTTAAAGACAAGACTCTCGTTAATCTAACCACACTGTCCGATTTCAAAAAAGCTTTACAACGAAAGCAAAACATTAGATTATGTCAGCAGAGTACGCAGCCAGAAATAATCAGACACCCATTTTTCAAGCTAGCATATAATGTCACAAAAACCAAAACCACAGCTAAATGCAGCACTAACCTTTGATGATCTTCATCAGATGACACTCCTAGGACATTATGTTATACAATACATGTTTTGTTCAATCAAGTACATATTTATATCAAAAACCAGCTTTTTACATTAGCATATGACGTTCAGAACTAGCATACCCACCGCAAACTTCCGGTGAATTTACTAAATTACTCACGATAAATGTTCACAAAAAAACATAACAATTATTTTAAGAATTATAGATACAGAACTCCTTTATGCAATCGCTATGTCCGATTTTAAAATAGCTTTTCGGCAAAAGCACATTTTGCAATATTCTGAGTAGATAGCTCGCCATCACGGGCTAGCTATTTTGACACCCACCAAGTTTGGCACTCACCAAACTCAGATTTACTATAAGAAAAATTGGATTACCTTTGCTGTTCTTCGTCAGAATGCACTCCCAGGACTTCTACTTCATCCACAAATGTTGTTTTGGTTCAAAATAATCCATAGTTATGTTCAAATATCCTCTGTTTTGTTCTTGCGTTCAAGACACTATCCAAACGGTGACGCGTGGACAAAAAAAATCTAAATATTCCATTACCGTACTTCGAAGCATGTCAAACGCTGTTTAAAATCAATTTTTATGCGATTTTTCTCGTAAAAAAGCGATAATATTCCGACCGGGAAACCCTGTTTTCGTTCAAAGACTCAAAATCTAAAATGGACTCTTCTCAAGCACGCGCACCCCCGTCTCATTGTTCTCAGATCGACCACTTACCAAATGCGCTACTGTTTTTCAGCCTGGGACACCAGAGTCATCATTCAACGTTCTGGCGCCTTCTTAGAGCCTATGGGAGCCTCAGGAAGTGTCACGTTACAGCAGAGATCCTTTGTTTTCAATAAAGAGAGTGTAGAAGGCCAAGAAATGGTCAGAGAGGGCACTTCCTGTACAGAATCTTCTCAGGTTTTTACCTGCCATATGAGTTCTGTTATACTCACAGACACCATTCAAACAGTTTTAGAAACTTTAGGGTGTTTTCTATCCAAATCAAACAATTATATGCATATTCTAGTTTCTGGGCAGTAGTAATAACCAGATTAAATCGGGTACGTTTTTTATCCGGATGTGAAAATACTGCCCCCTACCCTAGAGAGGTTAACACTTTTTTTGGTTACTACATGATTCCATATGTGTTTTTTCATCATTTTGATGTCTTCACTATTATTCTACAATGTAGAAAATAGTAAAAATAAAGACAAACCCTTGAATGAGTAGTTGTTCTAAAACTTTTGACCGGTAGTGTACACACACACACACACACACACACACACACACACACACACACACACACACACACACACACACACACACACACACAGGCCTGTAAAAACATCTGATATATTACCAGTCTGGCCACGTTCCCCCGAACCCTTAATTGTGTTTTTATTAAAGGGACGTGATGTGTCGCCATGGCGCTAATAGCCGCCAACAGTGCTAATTTGGCCTGTAAGTCACCTGCGAGAGAAAGAGGGAGAGAAGGTGGAGACCAAAAGAGAGTGAGAGGAAGAGAGAAGGAGAGGGAGAGAAAGAGCGGGAGAGAAGGTGGAGACCAAAAGAGAGTGAGAGGAAGAGAGAAGGAGAGGGAGAGAAGGTGGAGACCAAAAGAGAGTGAGAGGAAGAGAGAAGGAGAGGGAGAGAAGGTTGAGACCAAAAGAGAGTGAGAGGAAGAGAGAAGGAGAGGGAGAGAAGGTGGAGACCAAAAGAGAGTGAGAGGAAGAGAGAAGGAGAGGGAGAGAAGGTGGAGACCAAAAGAGAGTGAGAGGAAGAGAGAAGGAGAGGGAGAGAAGGTGGAGACCAAAAGAGAGTGAGAGGAAGAGAGAAGGAGAGGGAGAGAAGGTGGAGACCAAAAGAGAGTGAGAGGAAGAGAGAAGGAGAGGGAGAGAAGGTGGAGACCAAAAGAGAGTGAGAGGAAGAGAGAAGGAGAGGGAGAGAAGGTTGAGACCAAAAGAGAGTGAGAGGAAGAGAGAAGGAGAGGGAGAGATGAGATTAGATTGGTTTAATAGTCATACGTACAGGGTTGCAGATGTAATTACAGCATACAGTGAAATTATTGAGCTCCTAGCTCCATCAATGCAGTGAAATAAAACAATATATATAAATATATATATCTAGAAACAATAATATATTCATATTAACAACTGCAGCAATTTTAAATGGCCATTGGGGTGGGGGTAGGGTAAATATCCATGGGGGGGATGTCCATAGGGGGAGCAGGTAGCTAATTGGTGGTGGCTAGTCAGTAGCCTGATGGTCTGGAGGTAGAAGCTATTGGCCAATCTTACAGTTTTTGCCATGATGTTCCTGTACTGCCCGCTTCTGAGTGATGGAAACGGAGAGAACCGGCCATGGCTCAGGTGACTGGGGTCCCTGATGATCTTCTTGGCCTTTCTGCGACACCTGGTGTTGTAGGTGTCCTGAAGGTCAGGCAGTGTGCATCCAGTGGTGCGTTCAGCTGAGCGTACCACCCTCTGTAGCACCTTGTGGTCTGTGACACCTGGTGTTGTAGGTGTCCTGAAGGTCAGGCAGTGTGCACCCAGTGGTGCATTCAGCTGAACGTACCACCCTCTGTAGCACCTTGTGGTCTATGGCGGGGGAGTTGCCGTACTTGGCTGTGATGTAACCTGACAGTATGCTCTCGATGGTGCTCCTGTAGAACACTGTGAGGGCCCCTGGGGACAAGAGCCGCTGTTGTGCCTTCATCACCATGGTGTGCGTGTGGTTTGATAGTTTCAGCTCCTCAGAGATGTGTACGCAGAGGAACTTGAACTTTTTGACCGTCTCCATGGTGGCCCAGTTGATGAGGATGGGCGCATGCCCAGCCTGGTACGTCCTGAAGTCCACAATCAGCTCCTTTGTTTAGCTGACGTTGCGGTTGTTTACCTGGCACCACGCCGAGTGCCTACCTCCTCCCTGTAGGCCGCCTCATTGTTGTTGGTAATCAGGCCTAATACTGTCGTGTCGTCAGGAAACTTTATGATGGAGTTGGAGTTGTGTGAGACCACACAGTCGTGGGTATACAGGGAATACAGGAGGGGACTGAGGACTCACCCTTGTGAGGCCCCCATGTTGAGAATCAGTGTCGAGGAGGTAATATTGCCTACCTTCACCACCTGGGGGCGGCCTGTCAGGAAGTCCATAACCCAGTTGCATAGAGAGGAGTTCAGTCCCAGGGCCTTGAGCTTTGTGGTGAGCTTAGAGGGCACAATGGTATTGATAGGCTGAGCTGTAGTCAATGAACAGCATTTTCACAAATGCATTCCTTTTGTCCAGGTGGGTGAGGGCAGTGTGCAGTTTAATGGCGATTGTGTCGTCCGTGAATCTGTCAGGGTGGTAGGCGAATTGTGTGTCGGAGGGAGGAGCTGATATGGTTTTTGACTAGCCTCTCGAAGCACTTCATGATGACGGAAGTGAGTGCTATTGGTCTGTAGTCATTCAGTTCAGTTACTTTCCCTCTCTTGGGCATGCGGCTAATAGTGGACAGAGGGGGAGAGAGATGGAGAGGGGGAGAAAAAGAGATAAAGATAGAAAAGGAGAGAGAAAAATAGATGGGGAGGGGGTGTTTAAACATGCCCCAGGACTTTATACCTCCTCAGTTTGATTATTCACCTGAATGTTTGATCACTGCCACATCAATCCAATGTAACCTATCCGTCAGTAGTCCACGTTCAGGCAAAACTGTGTACCTTTTATCCCTCCAAGGCACCCTTAGGCTTGCATCCTAAATGGAAACTTATTCCCTATATAGTTCACTACTTTTGACCAAAGCCCTATGGGCTCAAAAGTGAAGTGCCTTGCAAAAGTATTCATCCCCCTATTTTGTTGCATTACAACCTGTAATTTAAATAGATTTTTATTTGGATTTCAGGTAATGGACATACACAAAATAGTCCAAATTGGTGAAGTGAAATGAAAAAAATTACTTGTTTCAAAGAATTCTAAAAAATAAAAAACTGAAATTTGGTGGGGACATATGTATTCAACCCCTTTGCGATGAAGCCCCTAAATAAGATCTGGTGCAACCAATTTACCTTCAGAAGTCACATAATTAGTTAAATAAAGTCCACCTGTGTGCAATCTAAATGTCACATGATCTCAGTTCTGAAAGGCCCTAGAGTCTGCAACACCACTAAGCAAGGGGCACCACCAAGCAAGCAGCACCATGAAGACCAAGGAGCTCTCCAAACAGGTCAGGAACAAAGTTGTGGAGGAGTACAGATCAGGATTGGGTTATAAAAAAAATATTTGAAACTTTGAACATTCCACGGAGCACCATTTCAATCCATTATTAAAAAATGAAAAGAATATGGCACCACAACAAACCTGCCAAGAGAGGGCCGCCCACCAAAACTCACAGACCAGGCAAGAAGGGCATTAATCAGACAGGCAACAATGAGACCAAAGAGATTTGAGTATCTGTCCATAGGACCACTTTAAGCCGTACACTCCACAGAGCTGGGCTTTAAGGAAGAGTGGCCAGAAAAAAAGCCATTGCGTAAAGAAAAAAATAAGCAAACACATTTGGTGTTCGCCAAAAGGCATGTGGGAGACTCCCCAAACATATAGAACAAGGTACTCTGGTCAGATGAGACTAAAATTGCGCTTTTTGGCCATCAAGGAAAACGCTATGTCTGGCGCAAACCCAACACCTGTCATCATCCCGAGAACACCATCCCCATCATCCCGAGAAAAACATCTCCACAGCATGATGCTGCCACCATGGTGGTGGCAGCATCATGCTGTGGGGATGTTTTCATCGGCAGGGACTGGGAAACTGGTCAGAATTGAAGGAATGATTGATGGCGCACAATACAGACAATGACCCTAAGCATACTGCTAAAGCAACACTCGAGTGGTTTAAGTTAAGGGGAAATATTTAAATGTCTTGGAACGGCCTAGTCAAAGCCCAGACCTCAATCCAATTGAGAATCTGTGGTATGACTTAAATATTGCTGTACACCAGCGGAACCCATCCAAATTGAAGGAGCTGGAGCAGTTTTGTCTTGAAGAATGGGTAAAACTCCCAGTGGCTAGTTGTTTCCACGCTTATAGAGACATACCCCAAGAGACTTGCAGCTGTAATTGCTGCAAAAGGTGGCTCTACAAAGTATTGACTTTGGGGGGGTGAATAGTTATACATGCTCAAGTTTTCAGTTTTCTTGTCATGTTCCTTGTTTGTTTCACAATAAAACATATTTTACATCTTCAAAGTGGTAGGCATGTTGTGTAAATCAAATGATACAAACCCCCCAAAAATCTATTTTAATTCCAGGTTGTAAGGCAACAAAATAGGAAAAATGCCAAGGGGTGAATACTTTCACAAGCCACTGTAGTGCACTACATAGGGGATAGGGTGCCATTGTGGATGCAGGCCTGGTCTCAACGTGCCTGAGAACATCATATGAAAACATCATATGAAAGAGAACATCATATGAAACACCTGCATAGAGGGAATGTGTTTGTGAACCATTCGCTTGCTGACAATTTCCTTCATTTCTCATATATTGCATTTGATACTCCAGATTTGACATGTAGGTGGATATTAATTGACAGCATGGACAAAGAACTGTCAGAATATGTCACATATATTTTATTCTTCATCAACAGCAAGAAAATAACCAACTTTATATGGATGATGCTAGCTAACTTATTTTTTTGGAAGACAGAATGTTCAGATATTGATTGTTGTTGTTGTTGTTGTTGACATGCATGTGCCCACCACTCACCAGCCCAACTCTTTTCTCTTTGTTTCCCTGCAGGCGGACCCCCAGGGGCAGGACATAGCCATCCGGCCCTTCCTGGAACACTGTGAGAACACACATATGACCATTTGGCTGGGGATTGTCTACGCTTACAAGGGCCTGCTTATGGTGAGTAAGGAGAGAGACTGTGGTGTGTGTGCGCGTGTGCGTGTGCATGTGCGTGTGTGTGTGTGTATGCGCGCGCGTCCATCGATACCTACAAAGGCCTACTCATGATTAGGGAGGTAGTCTGTGAGAAGCAGGGAAGGAAGAGGTGGTGGCTGTTATCTTCATCAACACACTCCAACATGTGTTTGCCATGCTCATGGTTTAATGATAGAGAGTTCAATAGCAAGTTCTCTGCCACACCCAAAGCACACATATGTTAAATATATCTGTGTCTACATACATGTTTGTTAGATGTCGATTTCATCTGGCATAGAGCAAATTCTATTATTCTATCTGAATACTGGGGTATGACTCCTACATTACACATAGACAAATAGCACATGGCCTGGCCTTGACTTTGCATTAGTGTATATATATGAAACTGGGTTCGTTGATAGATTACCGACAATGAACTTGTCTTTTATTAAAGACACCGTGAGAAAGAGAACTATGACTGTTCTCTCCCCAACTATATAAGAGTGCTACCATTCTGTAGTGACTAGGTTCCTCATGAGGTGAGCCCCTCACTGCCACCACCTTGTGTGTGTGTGTGTGTGTGTGTGTGTGTGTGTGTGTGTGCACACACACCATTCCTCCAAGAAGATCTCCCAGTGACGTAGTTCACCGAGCCCCTCCAGAAGCCCATGGTTTCTAAATTAAATGTGACATCTTTGAAAACGTTCTTCTTCCCTTCGGCTGGCGTGTTTGAATACCTTAACTTAACTAGCCTAGACTGTAAATAATTCAGCCTTTAAGTCCACTTTAAGTCCAGAGAGAACAGACAGAGGGAGAGAGTTGAAGAGAGAGAGGGTGGGATGAGGAAGAGAGTGAGAGAGGGGTGTGGGCTAGAGAGAAAGAAAGAGGGATGAAGCCAAAGAATGGTAAAGACAGTGAGAGTAAAACAAAAAGAGAAAGAGAGAAGAGACAGAGGGAGATCATAGGGACAGAAAGAATGAGAGAAGAGACAGAGGGAGAGCACAGCGACAGAAAGAAAGAGAGAAAAGACAGAGGGTGATCACAGGGACAGAAAGAAAGAAAGAAAGTGTCACGTCCTGACCAGTAATGGTCAGGGCGTGGCAGGGGGTGTTGTTTTTGTGTGTTTTGAGGTTGGTTTATTTAAAGGGGATTTGTTCTAGTTTTCATTTTCTATGTTCGTTTTCTATGTGTGGCCGAGTATGGTTTCTAATCAGAGGCAGGTGTCTTTCGTTGTCTCTGATTGGAAGCCATACTTAGGCAGCACTTTTTTCCTTTGGGTTTGTGGGTGGTTGTTTTCTGTGCCTTACAGAACTGTTTCGTCATTTGTTTATTTTGTTTGAGTGTTCTCTTTAAATAAAGAAGGAAGATGAGCACTATACCCGATGCGCCTTGGTCTGTCCCTAAAGACGCTTGTGACAGAAAGAAAGAAAGAAAGAAAGAAAGAAAGAAAGAAAGAAAGAAAGAAAGAAAGAAAGAAAGAAAGAAAGAAAGAAAGAAAGAAAGAAAGAAAGAAAGAAAGAAAGAACAAGAAAAGAGACAGAGGGAGAGCACAGGGACAGAAAGAACGAGAGAAGAGAGATGGAGATCACAGGGATAGAGAGACGAGACAGAGGATGAGCACAGAGACAGAAAGAAAGAGAGAAGAGAGAGGGAGATCACAGGGACACAAAGAAAGAGAGACGAGACAGAGAGAGAGCACAGAGACAGAAGGAAAGAGAGAAGAGACAAAGGGAGAGCACAGAGACAGAAGGAAAGAGAGAAGAGACAAAGGGAGAGCACAGAGACAGAAGGAAAGAGAGAAGAGACAAAGGGAGAGCACAGAGACAGAAGGAAAGAGAGAAGAGACAGAGGGAGAGCACAGAGACAGAAGGAAAGAGAGAAGAGACAGAGGGAGAGCACAGAGACAGAAGGAAAGAGAGAAGAGACAGACGGAGAGCACAGAGACAGAAGGAAAGAGAGAAGAGACAAAGGAAGAGCACAGAGACAGAAGGAAAGAGAGAAGAGACAGAGGGAGAGCACAGAGACAGAAGGAAAGAGAGAAGAGACAGAGGGAGAGCACAGAGACAGAAGGAAAGAGAGAAGAGACAGAGGGAGAGCACAGAGACAGAAGGAAAGAGAGAAGAGACAGAGGGAGAGCACAGAGACAGAAGGAAAGAGAGAAGAGACAGAGGGAGAGCACAGAGACAGAAGGAAAGAGAGAAGAGACAGAGGGAGAGCACAGAGACAGAAGGAAAGAGAGAAGAGACAGACGGAGAGCACAGAGACAGAAGGAAAGAGAGAAGAGACAAAGGAAGAGCACAGAGACAGAAGGAAAGAGAGAAGAGACAGAGGGAGAGCACAGAGACAGAAGGAAAGAGAGAAGAGACAGAGGGAGAGCACAGAGACAGAAGGAAAGAGAGAAGAGACAGAGGGAGAGCACAGAGACAGAAGGAAAGAGAGAAGAGACAGAGGGAGAGCACAGAGACAGAAGGAAAGAGAGAAGAGACAGAGGGAGAGCACAGAGACAGAAGGAAAGAGAGAAGAGACAGAGGGAGAGCACAGAGACAGAAGGAAAGAGAGAAGAGACAGAGGGAGAGCACAGAGAGAAGAAAAGAGAAGAGACAGACGGAGAGCACAGAGACAGATAGAAAGAGAGAAGAGACAGGGACAGAAAATTAGACACATGGGGTGACAGACTTCAAAGGTCTTGTGACTGGGACATGACAACAGTAGGAGCAGCATCTGAGCGTTGAGTCATCATCTCTCTATGGCACACACACACACACACACACACACACACACACACACACACACACACACACACACACACACACACACACACACACACACACACACACACACACACACACCTATTCATCATCTGTGACGACTGCTCCTGTAATGCTGCTACTTGTCATTTTAGTTTAAGACTCATTAACACTTCAATAAAACTATCCCACTCTACAGTGCTTAACTCCTACATTATTCATTAGAATGTTGAGAGACACGGGGTTCTGTTCTGGAGTACTCCATGAAGTGAACACTCTCAGAAAAGAACCCCTTTATGACCCCAAAATCAAAAGGCTTTCTAAGTTTACATTCAATACTGCTGTGTGCTATAGGGTGCTGTAGGTCACTTTAGATGGTATGATTCATGTATTTTGTGTACATAATGAGCTGTCTCTATATCACGACTGAATTCTGAGTACTGGACATATTGTACAATAGCTATTTACCTTACTAGGCCTATACAATACATCCATGTTTATCTTTTATTCTCTCTTCTGTTTTCTTTTCACCTCTCCTCTCTTCCTGCCTTCTCCTCCTCTCTTATTCTTCTCTCCTCTCGTCCTGCCATCTCCTCCCCTCTCTTCTGACTTTCCTGTTTCTCTCCTCTCGTCCTACTGTCCTCTTCTCCTCTCTCTCCTCTTCTCTCCTGTTCTCCTCTCCTCTCCTCTTCTCTATTCCAACCCTTCTGTCCTATCCTCTCCCTTCTCCTCCAGTTGTTTGGTTGTTTCCTGGCCTGGGAGACGAGGAATGTGAGCATCCCGGCCCTGAATGACAGCAAGTACATCGGGATGAGTGTGTACAACGTGGGCATCATGTGTATCATCGGGGCGGCCGTGTCCTTCCTCACGCGAGACCAGCCCAATGTGCAGTTCTGCATCGTGGCTCTGGTCATCATCTTCTGCAGCACGATCACTCTCTGTCTGGTGTTTGTGCCAAAGGTAAGGACAACAGGAAATAGCAGTGTCACTTCCTGTCCATCCAAGGGGCATGAACTGTAGAACAAACTATACTGAACAAAAATATAAATGCAACATGCAAAGTGTTGGTCCCATGTTTCATGAGCTGAAATAAAACATTCCAGAAATGTTCCATACGCATAAAAAGCTTATTTCTCTCAAATGTTGTGCACAAATTTGTTTACATCCCTGTTAGTAAGTATTTCTCCATTGCCAAGATAATCCATCCACTTGACAGGTGTGGCATATAAAGAAGCTGATTAAACAGCATGATCATTACACAGGTGCATCTTGTGCTGGCTGGGGGTAATAAAAGGCCACTTTAAAATGTGCAGTTTTGTCACACAACACAATGCCACAGATTTCTCAAGTTTTGAGAGAGTGTGCCATTGGCATCTTCACCTGCGGGATCGTCTGATACCAGCCACCTGGACAGCTGATGAAACTGAGGAGTATTTATGTCTGTATTAAAGCTCTTTTGTGGGGAAAAACAAATTCTGTTTGGCTGTGAATGGCTCCCTAGTGGGTGGGCCTGGCTTCCAAGTGGGTGTGCTCCCACCCAGGTCTGTGCCCGTGCCCAGTCATGTGAAATCCATAAATTAGGGCCTAATGATTTCCTTACATGAACTGTAACTCAGTAAAATCGTTGAAATTGTTGCATTTTGCATTTATATATTTGTTCAGTAAAGATTCAACCACTCTAAGAGTACTCTCAGAAAGTATAATGTTCATGATTATATGAACTACTTTCCCTTGTATTTAAAACATTAAAACGTGAGTGAGTAAGTGTAACATGATACCAGAGGAGGAATGGGATGTGACACTTTAACCTGTCCTTCTAAGCCACTCTCCTTTATTATAACAACTTGCAGTTCATCACGATGAGGACCAATCCGGACGCTGCTACTCAGAATCGGAGGTTAAAGTTCAATACGAACCAGAAGAAAGAGGACTCCAAGATGTCCACGTCAGTGACGAGTGTGAACCAGGCCAACACGTCCAGACTGGACGGCCTGCAGAGCGACAACCACCGCCTCCGCATGAAGATAACAGAGGTGACGTCATCGTGATGTTGTCTTGTGTCACGTCATGTTTCATGAAGAGGGCAAGGAGTCATTCCCCACCACATGACCTGACCTGTTACCTACATTTAGTACCCAGAACTTTCCCTGGTCAACTTTACATGATCAGAAAAAAATCCTGGCCCTGTTGATGAAGATCATTGTGACCAGATTGACACCCTGTTTTTTAGGATTTACTGTATCTAAAGTATGGTATTTTTCATTGGTAAGAGTAACAGAGGTCACACCGTACACAAACCGGCCGCGCGCAAATTGATTTTGTCCCCCCACACCAAACGCGATCACGACACACAGGTTAAAATATTAATTTGGGGACAGGTCGAAAAGCATTAAACATTTATGGCAAATAAGTTAGTTACCTTGCAGTTACTAGCCAATTTGTCCTATTTAGCTAGCTTGCTGTTGCTAGCTAATTTGTCCTGAATAAACGTTGAGTTGTTATTTTACCTGAAATGCACAAGGTCCTCTACTCCGACAATTAATTCACAGATAAAACAGTCAACTGAATCGTTTCTAATCATCTCTCCTCCTTCCAGGCTTTTTCTTCTTTAGACTTTAGATGGCGATTGGCATCTAACTTTCATAGTTATTACTACGATGACCGACGGAACGGGGTATCTGCTTCTATAAACCAATGAGGAGATGGGAGAGGCAGGACTTGCACCGCGTTCAGCGTCACAAATACAACTGAATTCTATTTTAGCGCTTGGCAACGCAGACACTTGTTGGCGAGCAGAGCAGTGTGGGTGCATGTTAGAGCCTGCCTCATCTCTAATAGGCCCTGTCTGTCAGTAGCACCATCTTGTCACAACTATACAGTGTATCCTCTTTTCTACTTTCGTTTAAATTGATGATGTTTTGTGTTTTTGATGTTGAATATCATGAGGAGAAATCTAATGCCAATCACTTTTCCAGAAGTCTCTCTGTGATGCATTTCACTGTATCTACTCCCTTCTAGCAGTGTAAGAGTAGCCGTTGCCCTTCTAGTTGTTCCTAGAGCCTCTCTAGAAGTACAATGGAGTTGAGTGGAAAATGTTTCTTCATGATCTGTCCTTGCTGCTTTTTTCCTATCACTGTTTAACAACTCTATTTTAACAATTTAACACTATTTTAACCCCTGAAACACTATCTTAACCCCTTAGCCCCCTTTAACACATTTTGTCTGTGCAGTTGGATAAGGAACTGGAGGAGGTGACCATGCAGCTGCAGGACACCCCAGAGAAGACCCCGTACATCAAGCAGAACCACTACGGAGACGTCAACAACATCCTCAGCATACGCAACTTTACCGACGGCAAAGGTGACAGACCGCTGCTACTTATGTATACACTTCTACAGCATTACCTCCCACATTTAAACAGACACACCTCTGTCATCCTGGACTGCTGCTGACTCACTCACTGTCTACACATGATTCTCTCTGAAGAGTTGAACACTATCTGTCCACCTCATACAGTACGTACAGCAAGCTTTTAATTGTTACTCTAGTTTCTTGTCTGCTAACTATGATACCGTGCTACTATCTGTGTGTCTGAGAGCTTCAGGTTCCTCGGTGTCCACATCACTAAGGATCTATTATGGTCCACATGACAACACAGTTGTGAATAGGGCACGGCAACACCTCTTCCCCCTCAGGAGGATAAAAATATTTGGCATGGGCCCTCAGATCCTCAAACAGTTCTACAGCTGCACCATCGAGAGCATCCTGACTGGTTGCATCACTGCCTGATATGGCAACTGCTCGGCATCCGACCCCAAGGCTTTACAGGGGGCAGTGCGTACAGCCCAGTACATCACTGGGGCCAAGCTTTCTGCCATCCAGGACCTATATACTAGGCGGTGTCAGAGGAAGGCCCTAACAATTGCCAAAGACGCCAGCCACCCTAGTCATAGACTGTTCTCTCTGCTGCCTCACGGCAACCGGTATCTGGGTGCCAAGTCTAGGTCCAAAAGGCTTCTTAACAGCTTCTACCCCCAGCCATAAGACTGCTGAACAGTTAATCAAATGGCTACGCGGACTATTTGCTTTGAACAGACTTTTGTACTCACTCTTGCGCTGGCTCTATGCACACTCACTGGACTCTACCCACACACACACATACTACACTGACACTCCAACACACACACACACACACACACACACACACACACACACACACACACACACACACACACACACACACACACACACACACACACACACACACACACACCCCCCCCCCCCCCCCCCCTTCATACACAAAACACACACATGCATATTGATGCCACATACACACACACTCACACATAGACACACCTTCATACTCTTCACATACAGTTGAAGTCGGAAGTTTACATACACCTTAGCCAAATACATTTCAACTCAGTTTTCACAATTCCTGACATTTAATCCTAGTAAAAATTCCCTGCCTTAGGTCAGTTAGGATCACCATTTTATTTTAAGAATGTGAAATGTCCAAATAATAGTAGAGAGAATGATTTATTTCAGATTTTACTTCTTTCATCACATTCCCAGTGGGTCAGAAGTTTACATACACTCAATTAGTATTTGGTAGCATTGCCTTTAAATTGTTTAACCTGGGTCAAACGTTTCGGGTAGCCTTCCACAAGCTTCCCACAATAAGTTGGGTGAATTTTGGCCCGTTCCTCCTGACAGAGCTGGTGTAACTGAGTCAGATTTAAAGGCCTCCTTGCTCGCACACGCCTTTTCTGTTCTGCCCACCAGTTTTCTTTAGGATGAGGTCAGGGCTTTGTGATGGCCCCTCCAATACCTTGACTTTGTTGTCCTTAAGCCATTTCGCCACAACTTTGGAAGTATGCGTGTGGTCATTGTCCATTTGGAAGACCCATTTGCGACCAAGCTTTAACTTCCTGACTGATGTCTTGAGATGTTGCTTCAATATATCAAAATACTTTTCCTCCCTCATGATGCCGTCTATTTTGTGAAGTGCACCAGTCCCTCCTGCAGCAAAGCACCCCCACAACATGATGCTGCCACCCCCGTGCTACACGGTTGGGATGATGTTCTTCGACTTGCAAGCCTCCCCCTTTTTCCTCCAAACATAACAAAGGTCATTATGGCCAAACAGTTCTATTTTTGTTTCATCAGACCAGAGAACATTTTTTATGGTGGAGCAGTGGCTTCTTCATTGCTGAGCGGCCTTTCAGGTTAAGTTGATATAGGACTCATTTTACTGTGGATATAGATACTTTTGTACCTGTTTCCTCCAGCATCTTCACAAGGTCCTTTACTATTGTTCTGGGATTGATTTGCACTTTTCGCACCAAAGTACGTTAATCTCAGAACGCGTCTCCTTCCTGAGCGGTATGACGGCTGTGTGGTCCCATGGTGTTTATACTTGCATACTATTGTTTGTACAGATGCACGTGGTACCTTCAGGCGTTTGAAAATTGCTCCCAAGGATGAACCAGACTTGTAGAGGTCTACAATGTTTTTTCTGAGGTCTTGGCTGATTTCTTTTGATTTTCCCATGATGTCAAGCAAAGAGGCACTGAGTTTGAAGGTAGGCCTTGAAATACATCCACAGGTACACCTCCAATCGACTCAAATGATGTCAATTAGCCTATCAGAAGCTTCTGAATCCATGACATAATTTTCTGGAATTTTCCAAGCTGTTTAAAGGCACAGTCAACTTAGTGTATGTAAACTTCTGACCCACTGGAATTGTGATGAAGTGAATTATAAGTGAAATAATCTGAAAACAACTGTTGGAATAAATACTTGTGTCATGCACAAAGTAGATGTCCTTACCGACTTGCCAAAACCATAGTTTGTTAACAAGAAATTTGTGGAGTGGTTGAAAAATGAGTTTTAATGACTCCAATCTAAGTGTATGTAAACTTCCGACTTCAACTGTATACACTGCTGCTATTCTGTTTATTATCTATCCTGATTGCCTAGTCCCTTTTACCCCTACCTACATGTACATATTACCTCAATTACCTCAACTACCTTGTACCCCTGCACATTGACTCGGTACCGGTACTCCTTGTATATAGCCTTGTTATTGTTACTATTTAAAAAATATTTTACACTGCATTGTTGGGAAAGGACTCGTAGGTAAGCATTTCAAGGTAAAGTTGTGTTCGGCATGTGACAAATAACATTTTATTTGATTTTGATATCTTGATGACAACTACACCACAGTGCCTCTAGTAGTTCTGAACTACAGTAACCCAACCCCCAGTTTGCTGATTATTCAATGATAAGCTTCTGTTCAGAATGCAGGCTGACAGACAGACGTATAATGGGCCAGTATATTCACCATAAGGATTCAGCCACTTCATAGAGCAATCCACCACAGGCATATCTCTGCCTGAGAATCCTCATCACTCCTCTAACTGCAGCCATCAGTATTCATGAAAAGTCCTGGACTAAACGCTGTGAATGAGTGGCTGTTATGAGTACGACACAGTGTCAGCAGAGATTACAATCACAACTAAGCACAGGCAAAACACTTTCCGTAGACCATGAATATTCATCAGCACATGGTGTGGCCTGGTGGTGGTTGAGCGGTGGGGTTGACTGACACAAGGACCATGGCACCCATATTAGGAATTCCCTCAGTTGAATTCCCCCAGTTGAACACGGCAGAGTTTGGTCTTACATTTGAGGAATCTATGAATGCCATAGAGGCTCTGGAAAATAACACAGAACAAGGTTATTGCTCAGGAGGTAGTGACTTCACAGTAAATTGCACTTGTACTTTGACACCGTCCCACCGACACTTTTTTCAGAGGTGGGTTTATGCATTTTTCTTTATCTCAACAGGAATATACAGTGAATCGCTCATATGCTAACAAGTCCATATGAATCCATTATGCTATGTTCACATATGTCATGACTTCCGCCGAAGTCGGTCCCTCTCCTTGTTCGAGCGGCGCTCGGCGGTCGACGTCACCGGCCTTCTAGCCATCGCCGATCCACTTTTCATTTTCCATTTGTTTTGTCTTTGTTTTCTACACACCTGGTTTCAATTCCCCCATTACATGTTCATTATTTAACCCTCTGGTTTCCCCCATGTTTGTGTGCGTGTTTGTTCTATTGTTCAGGCTGTTACTGACAGCTGGTATTTTGTTTCCAGGTTTTGTTATTACGCCCATTTATTTCGTGGTACCGGTATTTTTCCCGCACCGTAGTATTGTGTTTATACTGGTTTTATCTTGTATTAAATACCTTGACCACACATCTCAGCTCTCCTGCGCCTGACTCCTTTCACAAGTTACCCACAGCCTTGACAACATATCCGCTCCATTAGCCTTATCTAAGAGAAAATAAGTACAAGGAGGCATCTTTCTTCCATCAGAGGGAGGTTATTTTTATCAAAATAGTTTCCACCTCCTTTTTAGATGCGTATTGAGGACACAATGCCGTGGTGTGATCTTCAAATCAGGTTAATGTTATGCTAAGAGGTTAAAATCTGGGACAACTGAAGAGGAAGAAATTTACTCAAAAGGGGATCATTTTGGGCGTCTCCAGGTGCTGTTTGAAAGACTGATAAGGCTGTTTACTTTGATTCCAACTATGTTCACACTCTCTGTCTGTCTCCCACGGTGATGACTCTGTTCCCCCCTGGACTGAAATATTTCCCACAACATCATGAAGCACAGCAGTCTCTCTCTCTCTCCTCATTTCTCTCTGTTCATCTCACTCTTGCCTCTCTCTCTTTCTCTCACTCTCTTTCTCTCACTCTCTCTCTCTCTCTCTCTCTCTCTCTCTCTGTCACTAACTATGCTACCAGCATGTGTTGAACTCATAGAACAGAAGTGTTTTCTGTTTGTTTGGCCCTTTGATGTAATTCTCAACAGATATTGTATCAGAAAATTGAAGCTGTAACAGACACATTAAGATTTCTAAAATCTTCAGTCAATATTTTCATACTTAGCATTCTTTTTGAGAGTGCTTGACATGCATTGTGTAATGATACAGTGACTGATGGCATGACATCCTTCAGTGGCCTTAGCTTCTCAGGTGTTTTTATCTGAACTAAGGAGAGAGGACATATACAGTGGTGGCATACCAAATGGCACCCTATTCCCTTTATAGCAGTGGTATTCAAACTTTTTTGGAAGAATATGTCACGACCCCACCACACCCCAAATCTAATGGCACAACCTTAAAATCTGTCAATTTTGATTTTACATCAACAAATAACCTTCAATTCATTATAATTTCATTAAACCAATAAATACATTTACTCAATAACGTTTAATTTTTGAACCTATCTTTCTCAGAAACGTTTGTATATTCTCATTTACTATAATCTGCAATCTAATTTTTTGTGTGTACATTTTGGTGACCCCACTGCAGTTCCCCCATGATCCGAAACGTTGAATACCACTGCTATATAGTGCATGACTTTTGGAGTCCTATTGGGTCCTGGTCAAAGGTAGTGCACTATATAGGGAGTCATTTTGAACCATAGCGTTACAGCCTGTTTGCTGTGCCATCTCTCCATGTCTTTGCAGAGGGGGAGAAATCGATACTGAAGAATCATCTTGAGCAGAAGCCTCAGGCGCAGTGGGGCTCCATGGACCCTTCCAGAATAAACAGAGGTCCTCTGGAGGATATCAACTCACCTGAACAGTGAGTTGTCCTCAAAACATCTCTCTCCTCCTAATTCATTTTTTCTTCTTCCTGTTGACTTTTTCAACAAACTATACATCAGATATATTGTTACCACCAGCAGCACTGCATGGCAGTTGTTCTGGTACCAGCTCTGTCTGAGATTCCTAAAGATTGGAAAGCTGCCACGGTCATCCCCCTCTTCAAAGGGGGAGACACTCTAAACCCAAACTGTTACAGACCTATATTTATCCTACCCTACCTTTCTAAAGTCTTTGAAAGCCAAGTTAACAAACAGATCACCGACCATTTCAAATCCCACCGTACCTTCTTCGATATGCAATCTGGTTTCCAAGTGAATCATGGGTGTACCTGAGCCACACTCAAGGTCCTAAACGATATCATAACCACCATCGATAAAAAAACAATACTGTGCAGCCGTCTTCATCGACCTGGCCAAGGCTTTTGACTCTGTCAATCACCGCATCCTTATCGGCAGACTCAAAAGCCTTGATTTCTCAAATGACTGCCTCGCCTGGTTCACCAACTACTTCTCAGATAGAGTTCAATGTGTCAAATCGGAGGGCCTGTTGTCCGGACCTCTGGCAGTCTCTAACCAAAAACCCCGAAACACATAAAACAAACACCCCCTGCCATATCCTGACCAAACTACATTAACAAATAACCCCTTTACTGGTTTGGACGTGACAGACCCAATCATCTTTCTTTCTTCACACACACACTATGTTTTACTATACTTGTGGGGACCAAACAATTGATTCCCATTCAAAATCCTATTCCCTAGCCCCTAAACCTAATCATAACCCTAAAAGACCTGGGCAGAAAATGTTTGTATTTTGTAGTTAATTTGAAAATGCCAACTTTTTATATACTTGAGGTAGTCGACTATAATTTATATAGATTTTCAACTAAAAGGCAACTATTTTATTTGATATTCAAATACAGGTCTCAGAAAAACAAAGAATATTTGAAAGTATTTTGAATAACTCTCAGTAAACCAAATAATGTTTGAAGGAATTTGAATACAACAAAATATACTTGATGGCTGCCAAATATTTGATGAAGAACCAAAAACTACAATAGTTAGTTGAATTAGTCAAAATATATGATCATAAGCACATGGTTTGTAGGGCTCTAAGATATGAATCTTAATATAACCTGTAGCCTAGAATTAAATACACGAGGGACATGGAATCACCTCAAATTACAGTAAACCAGGTTTGCAGCTTCAAAAGAACAAACAAATATATTTTTATAATGTGTGACATAAGGTAATACAGTAACACTTGACACCAGCCATACTTGGTGTCAAAGTGGTTTCTGTATAGCACTTTGTGACATCGGCTGATGTAAAAAGGGCTTTAGAAATAAATGTGATTGATTGATGGATAATAGCCTTCAAGTGACTTTCAAAAATATTTTTCTTTAGGAATTGCAATAATCTATCTACTACTACTACAAAGGTAGATCATTCAAGTGATGTTCACCATGTTTAAAAAAAATGTGTAGTAACTGTGATTATAACAATAGCAACATTGTTGTTGCGTAGGACTTTGAAATGTCTTTATAATCGCATAATAATGTTATTACGTAAGTGTAATGAAGAACAGTCACTTTCCTGTCTCGCCTCCAGACTGTAGTCAGTGCAGCTCAGGGGAGCCTTCACTTGCTAGCTCCAGGGCCAGAGCAATTTATGGATGCTCTGGGGTAATTCCGACATTTGGGGATCTTATCCGCTGCTAATGACGAATTAGTCTGGAATTCCTATGAAGTAGTTGACACATTTATTAAACTTGTAGACCATGTGAGGTAGTCTGAATGGCAAAATAAAATACTGGGCTAGCGGAGCAAAAAGAGCGTGGCTCACAGTTCGGCTGCAGCTTCGCCACCACCACAATAGCATCAAAAACTATAGTTAACTTACTACGTTACCCATAATGCACTTTGGTGTTTTAAAGCTATACCCCTACTTTACCAACAGTAGTTACAAAAACTCTCAGCTCATTGCTAGGCAATCAAAATTCTATTTGAAAATAAGGGAGAGCCGCACACTCTAGGAGCTTAGATGCAAAAATGTAATATCCAACGTTTCGACAGGCAAGCTGTCTTCATCAGGGTATGATCACAAACACTGTGAGATGACTCATGTATATAGTGTCAAAACACACACGTGTCTTTGGCCTAATATCATTGGTTAGATCAAAATGCTATTACCAAAGTATTATGTAACAACATGCTAATAAAATGTTTTCTCCAAAAGTAAGTACAGTTTTATTACACAGGCACAATAACTGTAATGTTAAGTGTCACTGAGAATGCTACAGTAACAGTAACAAAATATGTCTATTAAGTCTTGAAAGGAAAGAAAATATCCCAAAACTGCCTTCTTGAATCAAATACAGCCAAGGTAGTTAGTTTGTATTCTGAGTAAACTATCCCTTTAAAGATGGTATAGTGTGAGTTTGAAACAAGAACACTTATCTGTTACAAAATATAATTGGTTTGACTTAATTATGTAAACCTGAGGCGATGGACATTCAGGAGAATGAACATTTACAAAATGTTCAGCTATAAATGTATTGTATCAGGTATCAAGGTAAGACCCATGTGCAGACTGTGTGAAGTAACAATGTTTATTGTAACAACAGGGGCAGGCAAATGCCAGGTCAAGGCAGGCAGGGGTCGATAATCCAGAGTAGGAGCAAAGGTACAGGACAGCAGGCAGGCTCAGGGTCAGGCAGAGTGGTCAGGCAGGTGGACACAGGGTCAGGACTTGCAAGGTTCAAAAACCAGGAGGACATTGAAAAAGAGGGTCTGGGAAAAGACAGGAGCTGACAAGACAAAACGCTGGTAAGCTTGACAAACAAGACGACCTGCCCAAGACAGACAGAAAACACAGATATAAATACCCAGAGGATAAGTGGGGAAGATGGGTGACACCTGGAGGGGGTGGAGAGAAGCACAAGGACAGGTGAAACAGATCAGGGTGTGACAGTATTGTGTGTAGATCAAGTGAATAATTTAGTTCCAAAATGTTATATATCAATGTTCAGAAGTATTTGTAAATTAGCTTTTAATGTTAACAGTTTTTTTCATGGTTGTTAAATGAGAAGACATATTTGTTTAAAATCTATCACTTTATGGTTTCCTTTCAAAGACAAATAATCATGTTTTACTGCAAAATGCTATATATCCGGTTCACTCTCAGAGAAGTAAGTAGTACTGCTATGTCTTACACAGTCAAATGTAACAAATAGCAAAACATTTTTAAAGAAATGTACAAATGATACATTTGTGACATCAATATTATTGTATTTTTTATCAATACAGTAATATGAGATCTGTATGTAAAATATTTACGTTTGGTTTTCAGTCATTTCGCAGATGCTCTTATCCAGAGCGACTTACAGTTAGTGCATTCATCTTAAGATAGCTAGGTGGGCCTCCCGAGTGCCGCAGCGGTCTAAGGCTGTGCCACTAGAGATCCTGGTTCGAGTCCAGGCTCTGTCGCAGCCAGCCGGGACTGGGAGACCCATGGGGCGGCGCACAATTGGCCCAGTGTTGTCCAGGTTAGGGGAGAGTTTGGCCGGCAGGGATGTTCTTGTCCCATCGCGCTCTAGCGACTCCTGTGGTGGGATGGGCGCAATGCACGCTGACACGATCGCCAGGTGTACGGTGTTTCCTCCGACACATTGGTGCGGCTGGCTTCCGGGTTAAGCGGGCATTGTGTCAAGAAGCAGTGCGGCTTGGCTGGGTTGTGTTTCGGAGGATGCACGGCTCTCAACCTTCATCTCTTCTGAGTCCATACGGGAGTTGCAGCGATGAGACAAGACTGTTACTACCAATTGGATACCATGAAATTAGGGAGAAAAAGGGGTAAAAGAAAGAAAATATATACAGTGCCTTGCAAAAGTATTCATCCCCCTTGGCGTTTTTCTTATTTTGTTGCGTTACAACCTGTAATTTAAATGTATTTTTATTTGGATTTCGTGTAAGGGACATACACAAAATAGTCCAAATTGGTGAAGTGAAATAAAAAAAATACTTGTTTAAAAAAAATTGATATTTTTTTTAACGGAAAAGTGGTGCGTGCATATGTATTCACCCCCTTTGCTATGAAGCCCCTAAATAAGATCTGGTGCAACCAATTACCTTCAGAAGTCACATAATTAGTTAGATTGCACACAGGTGGACTTTATTTAAGTGTCACATGATCTGTCACATGATCTCAGTGTATATATACACCTGTTCTGAAAGGCCCCAGAGTCTGCAACACCACTAAGCAAGGGGTACCACCAAGCAAGCGGCACCATGAAGACCAAGGAGCTCTTCAAACAGGTCAGGGACAAAGTTGTGGGGAAGTACAGATCAGGGTTGGGTTATAAAAAAATATCAGAAACTTTGAACATCCCACAGAGCACCATTAAATCCATTATTAAAAAATGAAAAGAATATGGCACCACAACAAACCTGCCAAGAGAGGGCCGCCCACTAAAACTCACAGACCAGGCAAGGAAGGCATTAATCAGAGAGGCAACAAAGATACCAAAGATAACCCTGAAGGAGCTGCAAAGCGCGTGAATAGCGCGTGAATAGTTATGTGCGCTAAAGTTTTCAGTTTTTTTGTATTATTTCTTGTTTGTTTCACAATAAAAAATATTTTCCATCTTCAAAGTGGTAGGCATGTTGTGTAAATCAAATGATACAAACCCCCCAAAAATCTATTTTTATTCCAGGTTGTAAGGCAACAAAATAGGAAAAATGCCAAGGGGGGTGAATACTTTCGCAAGCCACTGTATATATGTAAAAGAATAAGATAGCTAGGTGAGACAACCACATCAAAGTCAATATACTGGATACAAACATTCCATTTCAGCTAAGTAATGGATATATAGCATTTTGCAACAAAACCCATTTTAATACACATCTATGCATTAAGAATCTGAGAACAATAATATTTTACACACACATGAATTTACCCGTAAGCAATACATTCTGATCAAAAAACACTAATGTGAAAAATGTGTGGATATACTGTAGTGTTTTGGAACAAAACTCTTCAAATATGACTGTCAGATAGATTGGAATAGTATAGGATATTGTGTGTGCTCTGTTCATTCTATTTCTATCTTCAACATGCAGTTCCAGATACAGCCCTGCCATTAGTTGAAGGCAGCCAATCCAAAGTTTCAGAAAAGTAGTCACTTCCTGAGATCTGTATTCAATTAGTTTTAAAAAGTAGTCTTTTTGGGATCTGTATTTAAATATTTGTTCCCCTGGATTCTTTTTTTCTCCACACATTCTAGTTCAAACTATAGTTACCCCGGGTCTGAACCCTAACCCCAAACTCCTAACCCTAATTCTAACCCTAATTTCTCACCCTGACCCTAAACGTTACCCCTAAGCCTAAAATAGCCTTTTTCCTTGTGGGGAACGGCAAAATGTTTTACTATCCTTGTGAGGACTTCTGGTGCCCACAAGGATAGTAAAACTAAACACACACACAGACACTTCCCCTCACTCACACACACACACACACACACACACACACACACACACACACACACACACACACACACACACACACACACACACACACACACACACACACACACACACACACACACACACACACACATAGCACAGCTGACTGACTGCATGTTGTCCCAACTCTTAAAATGTGGCGGTCCAGAACACTCATAGCACACTCAGGTGACAAATAAAGAACTACCTTCACTTATTATTCATAACCAGGCTGGGGAATGTCGACTTCATCAGAGAGGGGAAAAAAGAGTTTCATGCATCATTGAGGGCCCTTCATTCCCTCCTCCTCCCCCTGTCCTCACAGTTCTCCTCTCCTCCTATGTTCATCTAACTGGGACTGGATAGAGAGAACACATGAGAAAGACAGATGGAGAGAGAGCACGAGAACAAGAGTTAGGACATGCGAACAAGAGCGCAAGCAGAAAAGACACGAAAGAGAGAGAGAGGGCAGAGAATGAGGCAGCGAGAACAACTCATAAGAGAGCTGGCCATCCCCCAAGAGAAGCAAACAGAACAGCCCACTTCAGACCCCCACCACATGCAGGACAGACAAGACAGGACGCACCAACCCATCCAACCCCCCACTCCTAGCACCCCCTGTCAGCCATCCTGACAACACCCCCACATCCACTGAGGACCCACAAAAGCCACAAATTGTGCTCCTAATAGACTCAAATGGGAAATTTGTGCAGGAAAACAAACTCTTTCCTAAACAGAAAGTGGCTAAACTGTGGTGTCCAAACACCGCGTGTCCATAATTCACACAGGCACAAACAATCTGAGGGCCCAGCAGGAAAGGGTGGCCACAGCACTCAAGGGAGTGATTGAAAAAGCTTCTTCCACTTTCCCCCTACACACGTGGTCATCTACACCCTGCTACCACGAAAAGACGTTCACCTTGCCACCATACAGCGGGTGAATGCAAGCATTTCCCATGACTGTGTGTCAACATCAAATGTTTACCTGGCCCATCACTGCACCCTGGAGTTGGACAGCCTCTGCAACCAGGTACAGCTCTACAAGGTCACGCTCCCCACCTTTGCCAGGACCCTGAAAGACATTGCACTCAACTACAGCCCCAGCAACTCACAAAAGAGCAACAGAGTGTCGAGCACCCCGCCCAGACCTGCAAGAGTCCCTACCAGACCTGCGAGACTGCCCCTGGAACAGCGAGACTCCCCCCGGACCTGCGGGACTCACCCCAGACCTGTGAGACTTCCCCCGGACCTGCGAGACTCACCCCGGACATGCGGGACTCACCCCGGCAACTCACAAAAGAGCAACAGAGTGTCGAGCACCCCGCCCAGACCTGCAAGAGTCCCTACCAGACCTGCGAGACTGCCCCTGGACCAGCGAGTCTCCCCCCGGACCTGCGGGACTCACCCCGGACCTGTGGGACTCACCCCGGACCTGTGAGACTTCCCCCGGACCTGCGAGACTCACCCCGGACATGCGGGACTCACCCCGGACCTGCGAGACTTCCCCCGGACCTGCGGGACTTCCCCCGGACCTGCGGGACTTCCCCCGGACCTGCGGGACTCACCCCGGACCTGCGGGACTCACGCCGGACCTGCGGGACTCACCCCGGACCTGTGAGACTTCCCCCGGACCTGCGAGACTCACCCTGGACATGCGGGACTCACCCCGGACCTGCGAGACTTCCCCCGGACCTGCGGGACTCCCCCCGGACCTGCAGGACTCACCCCGGACCTGCGAGACTCACCCCGGACCTGCCGGGACTCACCCCGGACCTACGGGACTTCCCCCGGACCTGCGGGACTCCCCCCGGACCTACGGGACTCCCCCCGGACCTACGGGACTCCCCCCGGACCTGCGGGACTCCCCCCGGACCTGCTGGACTCCCCCTGGACCTGCAGGACTTCCCCCAGACCTGCACTCAGAGGACCTACACCCAGACCACAGCACCACTAGCCACACCCCCACCCCAACCAGTCTATATAGGCCCCCCAGATCAGGCCTATGCCCCCCCCCCCCCATGCCCCCCACCCTTACAGAAAGGACCTCAACATGACAGCCACACATATGCCCAGAACGTGAGCAGGCAAACCAGCCCACCCCATCTCCTACTCCCAAGCAAACCCCATCCTGCGATCTAAGAGGCAATCACCAGATATTCTGCTCAAATCTAATGGTCCGAAACTAAACTATGAGAATAACAACACTGGACACTATGGTACACAAAGCTTTTACCATCTCATGCTGGAATATACAAGGTCTGAGGCCATCTGCCGTTGGCCTATAGAGCAGAAACCCAGACTTCACCAAAGAAATTGAAAATTCCTACAAGAAACATGGTATAGAGGAAATGGACCCACTAGCTGCCCTCTAGGTTACAGTGAGCTGGTAGTCCCATCCACCAAACTAACAGGAGTGAAACAAGGAAGGGACTTACAATAGGGGGTTTGCTAATTTGGTATAGATCAGATCTAACTCACTCTATTCAATTAATCGAATCAGGAACATTTTACATCTGGTTAGAAATAAATAAGGAAATTATCTCGACAGAGAAAAATGTCCTCTGTGTGCTACCTATATCCCCCCCACTAGAATCCCCATACTTTAATGAAGACAAATTCTTCACCCTAGAGATCAACCACAGGCTCAGGCACAAGTACTAGTCTGTGGTGACCTAAATGCCAGAACTGGACAAGAACCTGACATCCTCAGAACACAGGGGGACAAACACCTACCTGGACAGCATCCCCTCCCCAATATGCCCCCCCAGACAAAACTATGAAATCATAACCAACAAAAACAGGTCACTCATGCAGCTATGTCGCACACTGGGTCTGTACTTAGTCAACGGTTGGCATCGAGGGGACTCCTACGGTAGGTACACCTCAAATCAAATCAAAATCAGAAAACCTTAGTTTACGCCTTCACTATGGTCAAACAGTAAAACAATCTAGAAATACACTAATAAAACAGGAACAGCATGTTTGGAAACAGCTCACTGTGATTGAAGAATCCATAGAAACAAATCACTTATGGAAAACTGGAACACATTAAACAAACAACAACAAAGAGCTATCTATCCAAAATGGAGATGTATGGATCAACCACTTCTCCAAACGTTTCGACCATATAACAAAGCACCAAGAGCAAAAACATATACATGATAATTTACAAAACTTAGAAACATCTATTAAAGACTACCAGAACCCACTGGATTCTCCAGTTACATTGAATGAACTATAGGACAACATGCAAACCCCTCCACACCAAAAAAGCCTGTGGTATTGATGGTATACTAAACAAAATGATAAAATATACAGACCACAAATTCAAATAGGCTATTCTTAAACTCTTCAGCATTATCCTCAGCAATGGCATCTTCCCCAATATTTGGAACCAAGGTCTGATCACCCCGATCCACAAAAGTGGAGACAAATTTGACCCCCATAATTACCATGGAGTCAATAGCAATCTCGGAAAAATCCTCTGCAGTATCTTCAACAGCAGACTCCAACATTTCCTCTGTGAAAAAAATGACCTGAGCAAATGTCAAATTGTATTCTTACTAAAATACCGTACGACAGACCATGTATAGACTATGCACACCCGTATTGACAAACAAAACTAAACAAAATAAAAAAAGCTTTTGACTTAATTTGGCATTCGGATATGCTATACAAAGTGATGAAAAGCGTGTTCGGGGAAAAACATATGACATTGCCATTAGGAAAAAGATATGGCATTATAAAATCTATGTACACAAGTGTTAGTTAAAAACACACAGATGTCTTTCCACAGGGCCGTGGGGTGAGACAGGTATGCAGCTTGAGCCCCACCCTATTCAACATACTGTATATATCAATGAATTGTCGAGGGCACTAGAACAGTCTGCACCACCTGGTCTCAACCTACTAGACTTGGAAATCAAATGTCTACTGTTTGCTGATTATCTGGTGCTTCTGTCACCTAGAAGCATCATCTAGATCTTCTGCACAGATTCTGTCAGACTTGGGCCCTGACAGTAAAACTCAGTCGGACAAAAATAATGGTGTTCCATAAAAGGTCCAGTAGCCAAGACAACAAATACACATTTTATCAAGACACTGTGGCCCTAGAGAACACAAAGAATACCTACCTCCGGCCAAAAAATCAACACCACAGGTAACTTCCACAAGGTTGTGAACCATCTAAGAGACGAGGCAAGAAGAGTCTTCTACGCCATCAAAAGAAACATTGAACTCAACATCCTATTTCAGATTTGGCAAAAATACTTAAATCAGTTATAGAACCCATTGCCCTCTATGGTTGTGAGGTCTGGGATCCATTCACCAACCGAATTGACAAAATGGGACAAACACCCAATAAACACTCTGCCTGCAGAATTCTGCAAAAATAAACTTTGTGAACAACGCAAAACCCCTAACAATGCATGCAGAGTATAATTAGGAATGTACCCGCTAGTTATCAAAATCCAGAAAAGAGCTTCTACAACCACCTAAAAGGAAGCAATGCCCACACATTCCACCACAAAGCCCTCACCTACAGAGAGATTAAACTAGAGAAGAGTCCCCTCAGCTAGCTGGATCTGGGACTCTGTTCATAAACACAAACAGATCCCACAGAGCCCCAGGACAGCAACACAATTAGACCCAACCAAATTATGAGAAAGAAAAAATCTAACTATTTGAGAGATTGGAAAGAATCAACCAAAAAAACTGAGCAAATTGGAATGCTATCTGGCCCTAAACAGAGAGTACACAGTGGCAGAATACCTGACCACTGTGACTGACCTAAAGTTAAAAAAAATCATTGAATATATACAGACTCAGTGAGCATAGTCTTGCTATTGAGAGAGGCCGCCGTAGGTAGACCTGGCTCTCAAGAAAAGACAGGCTATGTGCACACTGCCCACAAAATGGAGTGGAACTGAGATGCACTTCCTATCCTCCTGACAAATGTATGACCACATTAGAGACACATATTTCCCACAGATCACACAGACCCACAAATAATTTGAAAACAAATCAAACATTGATTAACTCCCATATCTGTTGGGCGAAATAGCTTAGTGTGCCATCACAGCAGCAAGATTTGGCCCGATGCCATGAGAAAGGGGCAACCAGTGGAGCACAAACAACATTGTAAATACCACCAATATGTATCTGTTTATTTATCTTTCCTACTATTCGTACTACAACAATTTGCACATTGATAAAACATTGTACATAGCTGATAATATAACGCTTGAAATGTCTTTATCATTTAGAAACTTTTGTGAGTGTTTAGTGTTAGTTTGTAATAGTTTTTTGTTGATGATGTTTCGTCTTTTTACTTTTGGTTATTGTTTATTTCAACTGGAGAGAGAGCGAGAGAAGAAAGAGAGGAGAGAGAGAGAAGAGAGAGAGAAGAAAGAGAGAAGAGAGAGAGAAGAGAGAGAGAAGAGAGAGAGAAGAGAGAGAGAGGAGAGAGAGAAGAGAGAGAGAGAGAGGAGAGAGAGAGGAGAGAGAGCTTATGTATGTAACCAGTGATTTACGGCTACGATTGGAAGCAGCACTGGCAGCAGGGCCTGAAAATAGACAGGAGACACTCTGAGCTATTCCCACACCACATTAATGTTTGATCACATGGAGGGAGAGATAGAGAGAGGGTGGAGGGAAGAGCGAGGGAGAGAGAGAGCGCAACATGGTCTCTGCAATTTGTATTATTCTGTACGCTGCATTAGGTTACATTATAACTGGAATAAAGATAAATGGTAATGTTATCTTTTTGTCGGCACTAACTCCGCCATGGTTCACTGGACAAAGCCTATGGGAAATGAATGTCTTTTTTTGGGGGGGGGGGGGGGGTTTGGGATACACACCAAAAATAAGGTCTGTGGGAAACACAGGCCCTGGAGATCTTATACGTTTTGTTCTATGAGATAATCTTCATCAACTAACAACACTGTGAATGTTTTAAGCATGTATGTAATTTAAAAAAGTACATAAAACACAAAGGCTTCATAATTTATAAAGATCATGTTATTACCTGACTGATGTTATCTCAGAAAAAAATCATATAACATATAGCTTGTGTTAACCTCAGACCTTATTTTCGAGATTTATCCCAAAACCCTATTCTTTCCCCATTCATTTTCCCCATAGGGGTGGCTGAACGGTTTTAGGGTTACAAGCTGGTGAGCTCTATAGCCGTTCTAAAATATAATATGAATTTGTGGACCTATAGTATCATATGTCTGACCTGGCCATACAATAGCACACAAATTGGAGGATGTAAGTCAGGGTACGTCAACTAGGTTTGGCCTCAGGCCCCCAAAAATTCTGAGTTAATAGTATATAATTAGTATATAATATTAGCACAACCAATTGGCCTACACTACAAATTAAACAACATTTTTAACACATCTGATTAGTACATAATAAACTCAGTGACAATAACATAATAATTTCGATCTGATTACGCTCATAAAATCCCCATGTCTCTATTCAATTATTATTATTGTCTATTTCTCTGTGCATTGATTGTCAGAAGGTGGGTGTAGCTGGTGCATGAAGTCAGGCACAGGAGAGCAAAATGAGTGAGCAACGTACTTTACTCAAAATAAAGGCACAAGGTAACAATACACTTGACCAAATACAAACGATAAAATATTACGCACGGGTGAAAACAGCACCCGTCGAAATACCAGCCGTCATGAACCGAAATTAACATATAAATAATCACGCACAAAAAACATGGGGGAAACAGATGGTTAAATACATGAACATGGAATTGGGGAATGAAAACCAGTTGTGTAGAAAACAAAGACAAAACCAATGGAAAATGAAAGGTGGATCAGCGATGCCTAGAAGACCGGGGACGTCGACCGCCGAACGCCGCCCGAACAAGGAGAGGGACCGACTTCGGCGGAAGTCGTGACATTGATTGGTGGTCGAAGACAGGTCTACGTAGTCTACTGCAGGCTACGTAGACCTTATTAGTTCAGAATAATTAGCTTGATACCAAGAGAAAATGTCGCTATCTAAAAGTGTCAAAAGAAAGGTGTGTAATGAAAATTGAAGTTTCGGGAAAGAATGTACAGAGATAGATGTTCATCTTACCATCTTTTGCAATGAAAATGTTGCTGTTTGCGAGGAATTCAATCTCAGAAGGCATTATGAATCCAAGCATGGAACTTTAAAAGTGGCCTTCCCGCCCCAGACAGAAGCTTTAACTGCAAGCTACACACACAGCTTTTTTGGCTGGCAATTTCTGTCACTTAAACGGGTTAAATCTGCAGTTACAAGGAAGAGAGAAAACAGTCGTGGACTGGCCTTTACTAGGAAGCTTGAGTTGTTCAATTTGGACTTGTCATCTGTGTAATATTCATATGTGTAAACATACTGAATTATAATTGGATGCATTTTACCGCCGTATCATACTGTGCTATGATTGGTTAAGACCACCCAGATGGTTAAGTCATGGTCAGTTGATCATGGTTGGAGATAGGTGAACATGCCAGTTGTAGCTAGCTAATAAAGAGCTACGATAAGAAATATCCTGTAGTACTGCATTTGATTATTTTGTACAAAGCGTGCAAAACAAGACATGGTGTCAGAGTAAAAGGTCTTAAAATATGGATTTTTCTGGAGTTCCTTCACCTCGAATGGACTGGGAGTCTACAAACGTACCCGATACATGGCGTAAGTACAAACAGCATGTGGAGCTAATGTTCACGGGTCCTCTGAAGGAAAGAGGAGAAGAGGAAAAGTGCAGCTACCTGCTCCTCTGGATCGGTGAAAAAGGGAGAGATATTTACAACACATGGACACTTACCGAGGCTGAATCAAAGGTACTGAAAACATACTACGATCGTTTTGAAGCATATGTTGTGCCGAAGACCAACACAATTTTCGCTAGGTACAAATTCCATGAGAAAGTACAGGGAGCTGGCGAGTCTTTTGAACAGTTTGTGACTGAGCTACGTCTGCTTGTGAAAGACTGTGATTATGCAAACAAGGATGAGATGGTCAGGGACCGTATTGTATTTGGAATACACTCACCGCGAGTGAGAGAGAAACTTTTGAATGTTGGGTCTGAGCTAATGCTGGACAAAGCTATCGACATAGCCAGATCTCACGAGCTAGCACAGGCTCAGATGAAACCATTTCGCGCGGCAGCACGAGCGCATCACATGAACAAGCAGTGCACGCAGTCAGGCAGACATCAAAGCACACCTCCGGTGCCCAGAGAGCGCATTTTAGAACGGAGAGAGACAACTCCAAAACAGAGCAACACAGACTCAAAACGCCCCAAAACGTGGATATTGTGGATACAAAGTGCATGGCAAACAAGGAAATTTCCCAGCTAAAGGCAAAACAGTGTGCTAAATGTGGTAAATCTTTGCAAAAGTGTGCAGAGCTTACTGTGGAAAAACAGTACACTCAGTGAGTGAAGATGAAATGTCAATCAAAGAGTCAAATGCTGATGAACTGTTTATTGATTCAGTGACACAGAAAAGTCAAATATCAGAGACAGAGCAAGCCTTTGCTGACATTGAGATAGGAACACAAGGCACAGAGCTAAAGTTCAAACCAGACACTGGTGCAGAAGTAAACATTATTCCTCTCAATAAGTACCGCAGCTTGACATCTGAGTGCGAGCTACAGACCACCACTCACAGACTGACTGGTTATGGTGGTGAACAGCTCCCAGTAAAAGGCACATGCACTTTCAAATGAAAATACACGGAAAGTGACATGATGTTGGACTTTTACGTTGTTGACACGAGAGCACCTGCAGTGCTAGGTCTTAAAGCATGTTTAGACATGGACCTCATCAAGATAGTTTTATCAGTGACAGCACCAGTAGAGATATAAAATGTACTGGAGGAGTTTTCTGATGTTTTTACAGGAATAGGATTATAGGATCCCAGGAGAATGTACCATTCACCTTGACCCAGACGCAACCCCTGTGGTCTACCCACCGAGAAAGATTCCCCTTGCTCTCCGTGCCCGTCTGAAGAAAGAGTTGGAGAGCATGGAGCAATCTGACATAGTCACCAACCGACTGACTGGGTAAATGCGTTAGTGGTGGTGGAGAAACCACGCTCAGGCAAGCTCCGAGTATGCCCCGACCCAAGAGACTTGAACAAGGCTATCAAATGCCCCCATTATCCTTTACCGACGCTAGATGGCATCACACACAAGCTAGCGGGAGCACACTACTTCAGTGTCATGGACGCTAGATCAGGCTACTGGGCTATCAAGCTCACAGAAGAGTCATCTAAGCTCACAACATTCAACACACCGTTTGGACGCTACAGGTTCCGTCGCCTGCCTTTTGGGATTATCTCAGCCCAAGATGAGTTTCAGCGAAAGATCCACGAAGTGTACGAAGGCCTCGACAGAGTTGTGGCAATTGTGGACGACATCCTTGCCTATGGTCGAACCAAAGAGGAGCATGACCGAAACCTCCGCGCGATGCTGCAAAGGTCCCGCGAGAGAGGAGTCCGGCTCAACCCCGAGAAGAGCACAGTCGGCGCTACAGAGGTCAGCTACTTCGGACATCTTCTCACAGCGACTGGAATCAAGCCAGATCCACAGAAGATCTCAGCCATAAAAGAAATGGAGCCACCAAAGAACCGTGCAGAGCTGGAAACAGTGCATGGCATGGTCAACTACTTAGCCAAGTTCGCACCCTGCCTCTCCAATGCTAATGCACCCCTGCGTCAACTGCTAAAGCAGTCCAGTGAGTTTCTCTGGCACAAGCAACACGACATTGCTTTCCAGAATGTGAAAGACTTGATCACGAGAGAACCAGGACCAATCCTTGCCTACTACAACCCCAACAAAGAGCTCAACTCCAAGTGGACGCGTCAAAGTATGGACTAGGTGCAGTGCTACTGCAAGAAGGAAAGCTCATCGGCTACGCTTCCAAATCTCTCACAGACTGTGAAATCAACTACGCTCAAATCGAAAAGGAGCTCTATGCCATTCTGTTCGGATGTAAACGTTTCCATCAGTACGTATATGGACGACAAGTCATTGTGGAATCCGACCACAAGCCCCTTGAGTCAATCATGAGGAAACCACTAGCCGCAGCCTCGCCAAGGCTACAGAGAATGATCCTTCAACTACAAAAATATGACTTCACAATCACTCACCGTCCAGGCAAAGACATCCCTGTCGCAGACACACTCTCCAGGAAGTTTCTTACCTACAAGGACAGCAGCCTCAGTGAAGGCATGGACATGCAAGTGCACACCGTGTACAGCAACTTATCAGTTAGTGACACAAAACTGAAGGAGATCCAAGCAGAAACAGAAAAGGACTCACAACTCACACAGCTGAGGAAAGTCATACAGGATGGATGGCCTGAGGAGAGGAGAAAATGCCCTTAGAGCGTCTCAGAATTCTGGAACCATCATGATGAACTATCACAGATCAACGGAATCATTTTCAAAGGAGAGAAAATCATTATTCCTACCAGTCTCAGAGAAGAGATTTTGACAAAGATCCATGCTGGACACATGGGCATGGAAAAGTGCAAACAGAGAGCACGGGACATTTTGTTTTGGTCCGGAATGTGCAAACAAATAGAGGACATTGTTGGTAAATGCGCCATATGTCTTGAACGACGCCCCTCAAACACCAAAGAGCCAATGTTACCTCACTGTATCCCAGACCGACCCTGGCAGGTCGTGGCAACCGATCTGTTCACCTGGAACAACGAGGACTACATCGTAACAGTGGACTACTACAGCAGATACTTCAAACTCGACAAGCTTCACAGCACCACATCTGCAGCTGTGATACACAAGCTGAAAGCAGCCTTTGCCAGGCATGGCATTATAAAGACTTTAATATCTGACAATGGGCCCTGTTACAGATCAAATGAGTTTGAATCCTTCACAAAAGCATGGGAGTTTACACATGTCACCACAAGCCCACATTACCCTCAAAGTAATGGCCTTGCCGAAAAATCTATGCAGATTGCTAAATCACTCATGGACAAAGCAAAAGCAGACAAGAGAAACCCCTACCTCAGTCTCCTTGAAAACCGCAACACTCCAGTTGACAACCTCAAATCATCAGCCCAGCTGTTGATGAGCCGCCAACTTCGCTTAATCATTCCCAGCACCAACCAGCAGCTGCAACCTGAGGTCGTCAGCTACAAGGAAATGCATGAAAACGTGCACAGAGACAACAACAACAAAAGCGATACTACGACAGGTCAGCTAGACTACTGCCACCACTGATCGACGGAGAGTCATTTAGAATCCAGGAGCATGGCCTATGGAAGCCAGCAGTCGTCATCCAGCCAGCTGACACTGAACGTTCATATCATGTCCGCACCGCAGAAGGAGCGGTGTACCGCCACAATTGTCATCACCTACTGAACACAAAAGAACAACACACTGATGAGATGAACTGTTCCCCTGAAAGAGAACGTGATGGACTAAACACACACACAGCACAACATACACCATACTTACCTGCAAGACCACAAGAACTGATGACTGACACAGAAGCATGCTCAGCATCATATCGCACAAGGCCAGGAAGAGAGGTCAAGCCCAGAGCTGTCCTAGACCTGTGAAATGTCAAAGGGTGTAGGCGGATCGCTGCCCTAAAAGAGTTCCAGACTGTAAACGTGTTATTGAAAGTTCACTTGAAATGCTTTGGTATTGTATTTGTTTGAAATGTTAAGATGTAATTTCTACTGTGAAAGCTGAGTTGCTGAGAATCCCTTGTTCGAAAAGTAACAGTATGTTGGATCATTGGTTCAGAGTCTATGTTGATTCAGTTGGTGTAGTATGCAATATAAATGGTTACTTACCTTGAGTTCAAACTACAGAGCATGTATTCAAAAGAAACGCTTAGAATATGTAAAACATTTTTCTTTTGTTTTAAAAGAAGGGGGATGTAATATTCATATGTGTAAACATACTGAATTATAATTGGATGCATTTTACCGCCGTATCATACTGTGCTATGATTGGTTAACCTCTCTAGGGTAGGTGGCACCAAATCGTCCCACCTACGTAACAGCCAGTGTAATCCCGTGGCGCATTATTCAAAAACCTCAAAAATGCAAAAACTTCAATTTTTCAAACATATGACTATTTTACACCATTTTAAAGACAAGACTCTCGTTAATCAAACCACACTGTCCGATTTCAAAAAGGCTTTACAACGAAAGCAAAACATTAGATTATGTCAGCAGAGTACCCAGCCAGAAATAATCAGACACCCATTTTTCAAGCTAGCATATAATGTCACAAAAACCCAAACCACAGCTAAATGCAGCACTAACCTTTGATGATCTTCATCAGATGACAACCCTAGGACATTATGTTATACAATACATGCATGTTTTGTTCAATCAAGTTCATATTTATATCAAAAACCAGCTTTTTACATTAGCATGTGACTAGCATGTGACTAGCATTCCCACCGAACACTGCCGGTGAATTTACTAAATTACTCACGATAAACGTTCACAAAAAGCATAACAATTATTTTAAGAATTATAGATACCGAACTCCTCTATGCACTCGATATGTCCGATTTTAAAATAGCTTTTCGGTGAAAGCACATTTTGCAATATTCTCAGTAGATAGCCATGGCATCACAGCTATTTAGACACCCAGCAAGTTTAGCACTCACCAAAGTCAGATTTACTATAAGAAAAATGTTATTACCTTTGCTGTCTTCGTCAGAATGCACTCCCAGGACTTCTACTTCAATAACAAATGTTGGTTTGGTTCAAAATAATCCATAGATATATCCAAACAGCGGCGTTTTGTTCGTGTGTTCAAGACACTATCCGAAAGGGTAAATAAGGGTGACGAGCATGGCGCAATTCGTGACAAAAAAATTCTAAATATTCCATTACCGTACTTCGAAGCATGTCAACCGCTGTTTAAAATCAATTTTTATGCCATTTTTCTCATAAAAAAGCGATAATATTCCGACCGGTAATCTGCGTTTAGGTAAACAGACGAAAGAAAATAAAGCATGGGGTCGACTCGGGCACGCGCCTAAGCCCATAGTACTCTGATCGGCCACTTGCCAAAAGCGATAATGTGTTTCAGCCAGAGGCTGCCTCGATATTGTTCAGCTTTTTCCCGGGCTCTGAGAGCCTATGGGAGCCGTAGGAAGTGTCACGTTAGAGCAAAGATCCTCAGTCTTCAATAAAAAGAGCCAAGATGAAACACAACTTGTCAGACAGGCCACTTCCTGCATGGAATCTTCTCAGGTTTTGGCCTGCCATTTGAGTTCTGTTATACTCACAGACACCATTCAAACAGTTTTAGAAACTTTAGGGTGTTTTCTATCCAAAGCCAATAATCATATGCATATTCTAGTTACTGGGCAGGAGTAGTAACCAGATTAAATCGGGTACGTTTTTTATCCAGCCGTGTCAATACTGCCCCCTAGCCCTAACAGGTTAAGACCACCCAGAGGGTTAGGTCATGGTCAGTTGATCATGGTTGGAGATAAGTGAACATGCCAGTTGTAGCTAGCTAATAAAGAGCTACGATAAGAAATATCCTGTAGTACTGCATTTTATTATTTTGTACAAAGCGTGCAAAACAAGACAATCTGGAAGGCTACTGCACTTCAGCACACTGAAAAACGACAGACAGAGGGACCAGACAACTTCACCACCAGATTTGAAGACTACAGCATGCCCAAGGATACCATTGCGTTTGTACGTAAACCTTTCACAGTCTGCCCAGGTGGAGAAGTCTCCTCCCTTGCTAAGAAAACGATACCCTCGCTGGATGAGACCACAATTCAAACTGAGCTGATTGAATTCCAGACATCCAGCCATCTCAGGGATGCACTCAGGAGTACGGAGTCCTTGTGTGCGTTTTGGGTGGCATGCTCAGAGAAATACAGTACAATAAAGAAACTTGCATTTTATTTGCTAACAAAGTTTGGATCGACTTACAGATCGTCATTTTCCTATATGAACACAGTATAGATTCAAGACAGGAACTGTCTTTTTACATAAGTCAATCGAGGACTGCCTGCGCATCAAAATCACATCCATCTCACACGACATCCAAAAGATCGTGTCCAAGGGGAAATGCAACTTTTCCCATTGAGTAAGTCACTTAGTGGCCTATATGACTGTATTTAGCAAATACTACCATTATTGTGAGTGCTTATTCAGGGATACTTAGGTCTCAAGCTGACAGTATTTTCTGTTTGTTCTGTCGTTACAGCAGGCTATCCCGATACAGACATTCAGATACATTCATCGCCTTTTTTTCTTTAAATTATTGTTTTATGTAGGATGCTACATCAGTTGCAATTATAAATAGGCCTAATAAAAAAATCAGAAGCCGAAGAACACCATCCCAACCGTGAAGCACGGGGGTGGCAGCATCATGTTGTGGGGGTGCTTGCTGCAGGAGGGACTGGTGCACTTCACAAAATAGATGGCATCAGGAGGAAGCAAAATTATGTGGATATATTAAAACAACATCTCAAGACATCAGTCAGGAAGTTAAAGCTTGGTCGCAAATGGATCTTCCAAATGGACAATGACCCCATGCATACTTCCAAAGTTGTGGCAAAATGGCTTAAGGACAACAAAGTCAAGGTATTGGAGTGGCCATCACAAAGCCCTGACTTCAATCATATAGAACATTTGTGGGCAGAACTGAAAAAGCGTGTGCGAGCAAGGAGGCCTACAAACCTGACTCAGTTGCACCAGCTCTGTCAGGAGGAATGGGCCAAAATTCAGCCAACTTATTGTGGGAAGCTTGTGGAAGGCTACCCGAAGCGTTTGACCCAAGTTAAAGAATTTAAAGGCAATGCTACCAAATACTAATTGAGTGTATGTAAACTTCTGACCCACTGGGAATATGATGAAAGAAATTACATCTGAAATAAATCATTCTCTCTACTATTATTCTGACATTTCACATTCTTAAAATAAAGTGGTGATCCTAACTGACCTAAGCCAGGGAATTTTTACTAGGATTAAATGTCAGGAATTGTGAAAACTGAGTTTAAATGTATTTGGCTAAGGTGTATGTAAACTTCCAACTCCAACTGTATATCTTTACATAACTGGAATTTGGTTACGCAATTGGCTTGAAAAGCGATGGCTTTAGCAGGGACGTGTGATATGAGCTATCACACCAAGCGGAAGCATGAAATGTTATTTTCTTCAGATGATCGATCCCCAAAGCCTGAAGAGCTGTGGATTATGGGTTAGTGGAGAGGAGAAGAGGTTAAAGGGAAGGGGAGGAGATGAAAGGGGAGGAGGGGAGAGGAAAGGAAAGGAGAGGAATGGAGAGGATAGGGGAGGAGAGGAGGCGAGGGGAGGGGAGGGGAGGGGAGAGAAGAGAAGAGGAAAGTAGAGGAGATGTAGTGTAGGGGAGAGCAGGGACGAAAGTAAAACGGGGTGAAATGAACTGCCCATTTTCACAGATAACACAAAAGCTGGAATGACGTAGTGAAGTCAGCACATTCCAAAAAAACAGACCAGTCTGACCATGTTTCGCCAAGTTATAAACAAAAAATGGTTTTGAGCAATGTACTATAAGAAGAAAAAAACAGACTCTGAAGTGTTTTTTGGTTGTAGAGTTGTGTTTAGTCAAAGACAGTACAGCATGAAGATAAAACTACAGCTAAGCTAAAACTGCTTCTCCAATAGAAATCCCCGATCACACTTGTAAGCGATGTCATGTCATCTGGTCTAACGGTCGTCTCGCAACGAACTGCGCCTGTGCAGGCCGTCAAATCAAAGGCACTCCTTCGATATAAAGTTGTTTTTGCCGAAAATTAAAATATGTCACTTTCACAAAATTGGAGTACTTAAGACATTGGCTCGAATCTAGGTTGTGCCTTTAGATTAAGAAAAAGGAAGCTTTAAAGGAATAATTTTTTACTTCTCTGATTAACTTCTCAAACCCCAAACCCTAGCCTGGTCTGTTTAGTCTGTTGGAAAAGTACACACCTGTCAAAGGAATTGTCCGTAGACCTCCGAGATAGGATTGTGTCGAGGCACAGATCTCTGGAAAATGTCTGTAGCATTGAAGGTCCCCAAGAGCACAGTGGCCTCCATCATTCTTAAATGGAAGAAATTTGGAAACACCAAGACTCTTCCTAGAGCTGGCCGCCCGGCCAAACTGAACAATCAGGGGAGAATGGCCTTGGTCAGGGAGGTGACCAAGAACCTGATGGTCACTCACAGATATCCAGAGGTCCTCTGTGGAGATGGGAGAACCTTCCAGAAGGACAACCATCTCTGCAGCACCCCACCAATCAGGCATTTATGGTAGAGTGGCCAGATGGAAACCACTTCTCAGTAAAAGGCACATGACAACCCGCTTGGAGTTTGCCAAAAGGCACCTAAAGACTAAGCTCATGAGAAACAAGATTCCCTGGTCTGATGAAACCAAGATTGAACTCTTTGGCCTGAATGCCAAGCGTCACGTCTGGAGGAAACCTGGCATCATGCCTACGGTGAAGCATGGTGGTGGCAGCATCATGCTGTGGGGATGTTATTCAGCGGCACGGACTAGGAGACTAGTCAGGATCGAAGGAAAGATGAATGGAGCAAAGTACAGAGAGACCATTGATGAAAACCTGCTCCAGAGTGCTCAGGATCTCAGACTGGGGCGAAGGTTCACCTTCCAACAGGACAGCGACCCTAAGCACACAGCGAAGATAACACAGGAGTGGCTTCGGGACAAGTCTCTGAATGTCCTTGAGTGGTCCAGAGCCAAACCTGACAGAGCTTGAGAGGATCTGCAGAGAAGAATGGGAGAAACTCCCCAAATACAGGTGTGCCTAGCTTCTAGCGTCATCCCCAAGAAGACTCGAGGCTGTAATTGCTGCCAAAGGTGTTTCAACAAAGTACTGAGTGAAGGGTCTGAATAGTTTTTTATTTTTAATACATTTGCTAAAATTTCAAAAAAAAACTGATTTTGCTTTTTCATTATGGGGTATTGTGTGTTGATTGATAAGAGGAAAAATAACAATTTAATACATTTTAGAATAAGGCTAAAACATAACAAAATGTGGAAAAAGTGAAGGGGTCTGAATACTTTCTGATTACACCGTAGGTTTCATGTATCATGCTAGCTAGTCTTGGGTGTTAGCCTGGGAAAAGTTACAGGAGAGATGGGTGGGGCGAAAGTAACACAGTGTAAACTGATGACCTGGAATAAAATAAAACTTAAAGCACAGGCCATTGTCTCCTCTAGTTCATATTGCTTTTATAATGTTCGCAGAATATCAACAAGTGACTGAATGTTTGAAAATTGTTCATGACATCATTAGATTTATGCCTTAATTGACTTGATGGATCAGTTTCTCACATCAAATCAAATCAAATGTATTTATATAGCCCTTCTTACATCAGCTGATATCTCAAAGTGCTGTACAGAAACCCAGCCTAAAACCCCAAACAGCAAGCAATGCAGGTGTAGAAGCACGGTGGCTAGGAAAAACTCCCTAGAAAGGCCAAAACCTTGGAAGAAACCTAGAGATGAACCAGGCTATGAGGGGTGGCCAGTCCTCTTCTGGCTGTGCCGGGTGGAGATTATAACAGCACATGGCCAAGATGTTCAAATGTTCATAAATGACCAGCATGGTCAAATAATAATAATCACAGTAGTTGTCGAGGGTGCAACAAGTAAGTAACACAAGAGTAAGTGTCAGTTGGCTTTTTCATAGCCGATCTTTGAGATTATCTCTACCGCTCCTGCTGTCTCTAGAGAGTTGAAAACAGGAGGTCTGGGACAGGTAGCTTGTCCGGTGAACAGGTCAGGGTTCCATAGCTGCAGGCAGAACAGTTGGAACTGGAGCACCAGCACGGCCAGGTGAACTGGGGACAGCAAGGAGTCATCAAGACAGGTAGTCCTGAGGCATGGTCCTAGGGCTCAGGTCCTCCGAGAGAGAGAAAGAAAGAAAGAGAGAAAGAGAGAATTAGAGAGAGCATATTTAAATTCACACAGGACACCGGAAAAGACAAGAGAAATACTCCAGATGTGACAGATTGATCCCAGCCCCCGACACATAAACTACTGCAGCATAAATACTGGAGGCTGAGACAGGAGGGGTCAGGAGACACTGTGGCCCCATCCGATGAAACCCCCGGACAGGGCCAAACAGGTAGGATATAACCCCACCCACTTTGCCAAAGCACAGCCTCCACACGACTGGAGGGATATCTCCAACCACCAACATACCATCACGGGACAAGGCCGAGTATAGCCCACAAAGATCTCCGCCACGGCACAACCCAAGGGGGGGCGCCAACCCAGACAGGAAGACCACGTCAGTGACTCAACCCACTCAAGTGACGCACCCCTCCCAGGGACGGCATGGAAGAACACCAGTAAGCCAGTGACTCAGCCCCCGTAATAGGGGTAGAGGCAGAGAATCCTAGTGGAAAGAGGGGAAACCGGCCAGGCAGAGACAGCAAGGGCGGATCGTTTCTCCAGCCTTTCCGTTCACCTTCACACCCCTGGGCCAGACTACACTTAATCATAGGACCTACTGAAGAGATGAGTCTTCAGTAAAGACTTAACGGTTGAGACTGAGTCTGCGTCTCTCACATGAGTCGGCAGACTATTCCATAAAAATGGAGCTCTATAGGAGAAAGCCCTGCCTCCAGCTGTTTGCTTAGAAATTCTAGGAACAATTAGGAGGCCCGCGTCTTGTGACCGTAGCGTACGTGTAGGTATGTACGGCAGGACCAAATCGGAAAGATAGGTAGGAGCAAGCCCATGTAATCTCTTGTAAGTTAGTAGTAAAACCTTGAAATCTGCCCTTGCCTTAACAGGAAGCCAGTGTAGGGAGGCTAGCACTGGAGTAATATGATCACATTTTTTGGTTCTAGTCAGGTTTCTAGCAGCCGTATTTAGCACTAACTGAAGTTTATTTAGTGCTTTATCCGGGTAGCCGGAAAGTAGAGCATTGCAGTAGTCCAACCTAGAAGTAACAAAGGCATGGATTAATTTTTCTGCATCATTTGTGGACAGAAAGTTTATGATTTTTGCAATGTTACGTAGATGGAAAAAAGCTGTCCTTGAAACAGTCTTGATATGTTCTTCAAAAGAGAGATCAGGGTCCAGAGTAACGCCGAGGTCCTTCACAGTTTTATTTGAGACGACTGTACAACCATCCAGATTAATTGTCAGATTCAACAGAAGATCTCTTTGTTTCTTGGGACCTAGAACAAGCATCTCTGTTTTGTCCGAGTTTAAAAGTAGAAAGTTTGCAGCCATCCACTTCCTTATGTCTGAGACACAGGCTTCTAGCGAGGACAATTTTGGGGCTTCACCATGTTTCATTGAAATGTACAGCTGTGTGTCATCCGCATAGCAGTGAAATTTAACATTATGTTTTCGAATGACATCCCCAAGAGGTAAAATATATAGTGAAAACAATAGTGGTCCTAAAACGGAACCTTGAGGAACACCGAAATGTACAGTTGATTTGTCAGAGGACAAACCATTCACAGAGACAAACTGATATCTTTCCGACAGATAAGACCTAAACCAGGCCAGAACTTGTCCATGTAGACCAATTTGGGTTTCCAATCTCTCCAAAAGAATGTGGTGATCAATGGTATCAAAAGCAGCACTAAGATCTAGGAGCACAAGGACAGACGCAGAGCCTCGGTCTGACGTCATTAAAAGGTAATTTACCACCTTCACAAGTGCAGTCTCAGTGCTATGATGGGGTCTAAAACCAGACTGAAGCGTTTCGTATACATTGTTTGTCTTCAGGAAGGCAGTGAGTTGCTGCGCAACAGCTTTTTCTAAAAGTTTTGAGAGGAATGGAAGATTATAGGCCGATAGTTTTTTTATATTTTCTGGGTCAAGATTTGGCTTTTTCAAGAGAGGCTTTATTACTGCCACTTTCAGTGAGTTTGGTACACAGTTCAGTGGTTAAAAATATATATCTTTCTGATTCTGGTGGTCAATTACCTTTTGTCAAGACATGGAAATGTGATAAGCATGATGAGATTTCCGTTTGTGAAGAGAATGAAGGCGGTTTATTCTATAAAGACACAAGTAATGCGCATGAGAAGAACAGCTGGAGCTAAGCATGAGTTGGGCACGAATAGGGCTAAGCATGAATACTCATCGTAAATAGTGAAAATCATCTCCTACTACACTCCTATTAAAGTGAGATAAAAAAATGATGGTTAATTTACCTATTATGGGATCCATTTTAGTCTAATTAATATTGTAAGGCAAAATAATTATTCAAATTGACACAAACATGAAATGATGTCTGATAGTACATTGGTTGAACGTAATGAGCATTACAAACCAGAAGATACAAAACATGGAGATAACACAGATAGTGTGCACTTCTCACCACCTGTTACTTCCATCCGAAGGCAGTGTTACTCCCGCCCCGCCTGCAGGTACAAAAGTAACGTTACAGTAGTTCTGTTCTCGGTCTATTTCATTTCAACTCATTTACCCTAGAAATTAAATTACAGTTGCTAATGGTAGAGGACCTGTATAAGTTGTTTGTCATAACATTTGGTGTCTCTAGCTCTATCGATCTCTGAGTAATTAGGAAAAAAACAAAAAGTGTTACTTTCGTCCCAATTCTCCCCTATGGTCAGTGATGCTTGAGGGGGGATTGGGGTTAGAAGAAGACCCCCACCCTTTGATGTGTTACTGTGGGGGGTGGGGATGAAAGGACCAGAGAGGCTCTCTGGTGTGTTACAGTATGGGGGGAGGGCCGTGTGAAGGGACCAGGAAGTCTATTTGACTGTGAGTGGTAATGCCAGTGAGAATTGAGAAGTCACTGGCCGTGTCGGAATACCCATACTAGGGTACTAAAAGCGAAAGAATATGTTGTTTTATTGTATGTGACATTTTTTAAATAGTACTCCGAATGTGTCATGTAATGTGAGATTGCGTTGAGTGCAGTGGAGTGGGTCGAGAGCTACCAGTTCCTCAGATTCCAAATCACTAAGAACTTAAAATGGTCCACACACACGCGTACAGTCGTGAAGAAGGCGCAACAGCGCCTCTTTCCCCTCAGGAGGTTGAAATGGTTTGGCATGGGCCCTCATTGCATATACCTTATATTTATACTGACTCTACACACACACAATCACATACAATCATCATATATGCTGCTGCTACTCTGTTCATCATATATCCTGATGCCTAGTGACCTTACCCCTATACATATCTACCTCTATCCATCCAGTATGCCTGCACATTGTAAATACGGTACTGGAACTGTGTCTGTATATTGTATGCTTACTTACTTTATCTTGTTCTTCTTATTTTATATCTTGTGTGTTTTTGTTCTAGCATGTTATTTTTAGTACTACATTGATATTGATTACTGCATCATTGTTGGAGTTAGAGCTTTAAAAAAAACTTTAAACTTAATCACACGTGGTGATGTACAAAAAGCCAATTTCAATTATTGAGAGTAAAACAGCACAAACAGAAGCTGTCTGGATTTAAATAGTACTTTTACTTGTACTGTGCTGTATGTACAGTATGTATGCAATGTAGCACCACAGAGATTTAGAAATATATATATATTTAGAGGATTTAACACTTTGACAGCACACATGGGAAAAATAATTCTTCAATGTAAACCTTTATTTAGTCAGGTGAATATAATGATGTTTAATTATGCTTAAAATGCTATGTCACTCATCACCACGTCTCTCTCTCTTTCTCTCTCCGTCCACAGCATACAGCGCAGGCTGTCGTTGCAGCTGCCCATCCTGCACCATGCCTACCTACCCTCCATAGGGGGGGTGGACGCCAGCTGTACCAGCCCCAACGCCAGCCCCAGCTCCAGCCCGCGGCACAGACACATGCCGCCATCCTACCGGGTCATGGTCTCAGGCCTGTGAGCATCAGTCGCCCCTGGCGCTACCAAGAAAGACATCCGTGTAAAAAACAACAACAAGCAGACTGTGACTGAGGTCATCAGCGATAGTGGAATAGTATGTGTGTTGGACCAGGGAGGGGGAAATTTGATCCACTCTTCATGCCTCGGTCTCTAGACCCCCTCTCTAGAACCATGGGTCGGGGAAAGGGGAGAGGGCACAGCTATACCCCCCCCCCACCCCCCCCACCCCCCACCCTCCAAGGCAGCAGAGGACCAGACCTGACCTAGCGTATCTGCTTCGGAAGGTTTTATGTTGTTGTTTTTTTTCTTTTGCCATACACTTGACTATGTGTGAACTTGTCAAAACTTGAGTATTTCGCTACTTCAATGCCTAGAAGGTGTTAGGTGTTACTATAGGAACAAAGGAGTTCCAGATCGGACTGACGTAGGATTCATCAAAATTCACCATTGTGAACAAACATGTAAATATCATACTGACTTTGACTTAACGTAACCTTTGATTGAGTATGCTGTGAATTAACATATGGAGGGATGGGGGGCAGGTCTGTATCAGCGTAGGTCCTGAAAAACCCATATAAAAACTTAAAAACGGGCATCCTACAAAATGTAAGACAAATTGGTTTGTGTAATATTACTGCATCATTGTAGTATGTTAATTATGTTAAATGGATTGGCCATTGGCAAGAAGTAAGGCACCAGCGGCCAATTCTTTTAACTTTCACACAGCTCATTTTCCACTTTGCTAAATTTGCACCATTCGTTTTTCTTAAAGATTATACTATCTCGTTTCATAGGTCTTTAATGTGTTTCAACTCCCATAGTTTAATTTGTCTCCTAACAAGCATGACATGCTACAGTACAGGTTCATGCAATTCTGGGCTTAGAGGGCAACAGAACCAAACAGAATAGATTTCCAGGAACTAATAGTAATGTGACTCTATGTACAGTACATTTGTTGACATAAACACAAACAAATAGTCACCTACACAAACACAGAAAGATACACACATTTAGGTAAAGTGCTCACCGTATCCTAGTGGTGTTAGGTGTCCTGACAAGGCTTTGCCAAAGATCAGTCTGAAGACCAGCAAGCTTCCATTACAACTGGTTGGTCTTCGCCCCACCAGTGTAAATGGTCCAGAAACTGTCATGTCTATGTAGGGAGTGGGGACCACCCAAAGCAGAACCCAAAGCTCTGTTACCTCACTGTTGTGAGGCTGAAGGAGAGGCTTTGTAATGACCATATGTTTCATAAGTCAATGAAATAGGTGCATGGTCAGGCAGCATCAAAAGTGGTGCAAAACTGAGATTACAAACTCGGGAAGAAGTTCTGTTGACAAGAAATATATGCAGATAGTGAAGAGTGACAAGGATGTGTGTTTGTCAGTTAGGTTCCATTGGTAGTTTCGAAACAGTGAAATTAAGTTTTAAGTTGTTTCAATCAGTAAATCTGAATTTCAATGACCAAAATGGCAAGTGGAAGATGCATGCGAGCCGTATGTGAACCCTATCCAGGAGACCCCAGCACTGTCAGTCACAGAAACAATGGCACCACAGACTGGGAGAGAAGCATCTGTATATCGTGGCAGGTCTACTATACAGTGATGTTGTGAAAAATCACCTGCCACTTAGCAACAGTGGAACATAACTCATAGTTGCTTTTAAAATGTTTTTCTGTGTAGTCGGCCCAAAGGTCATTTATTGTTGTAAAAAGGGCCGTAGACATAGCTAGCTAACGTTATTTTATTTGTACAACTGTTGTCACACAAAAAAAACACAAAAGTGGACAAAATCCATGAATAAGCTACGTATCATCATAAGAAGTCTAAATAGATTTGTTTCAGCATATATTTCACCATTGGTGTCTTGGTTAAAAGACGTTTGTTGAGCACTGTGCCTGTAGTCGTATCCTGTAGCCTGCAGGAGCCACAGTATACAGCAGTTCCAGTAGGTAGTGCTGGTGGTGTGGGCTGGGCAAACTAAACTAAACAAGCATCTGTAACGCATCTGTAAATTGTACAAGCTGTCATGATTTCTTTCCCATTCAACGCTCCAACACCTGGGACATACTGTACAGTGTGGGATAGATAGATAACTTGGGGACAATTCCACTCCAGAGAGTGGGCTGCTCTGTGAGCTGGACCTGGCATCTGAACACTGATGATGTCTGTCAGCCACCGCAAAGGAGAAACCCATTGGAGGACGAGCGATGGGTAGGGGAGGAGCAGGTCTGCTATTGGACACATCCATATGTAACTCCTGTCTGAGCTCCTCCCCCTAGCCTGGAGCCAATTGGGGCTAAGGATACCCTGTCCAGAGCAGCAACACAGCAGCACAGACCTTCCATGAAGCCAAAAGGTTTCTTTCTCCTCCATAAGTGAGACACTGGGTCTGGTTGTTCATTCAGAAAAAAACACATTTTATATATTACGTTATATGTGATTCTGTAAAATTTGCTGATACCCTGATGGTGTCGATGTACGTATGGAATATTTGGTATTTGGCTTTCTCAAGATGGCATGAAATAAAATGTATATTCACATAAGAGTAACCTCTGTTTTTGCAACTGTCATGACAAATTCACTCTGTTGTTTCTTCTCACTCCAAGTCAGTTTTTTTTTATTTTGTATTTCTTTTTTACTTTGCTTTTAGTTCTGCAAACCTGTTGTTCCGCAGACTGGTCACATTCTTCAAGAGTACATCATCAATCAGTCAAAGCCACAATTCTGTGAGAAATCCCCCTCTCATACAATATAATGTAAATGACATGCAGCATTACACTTGCTGCAAGATGCTGAGTGCCATAAAAATGTACAACACTTAATAGCTTTGGCTAGCTATATCAGAACGAACCTATAGAACGGTCAATAAGATATAAAAATATATATACTTTCCCGGCACCTGTGTCACTTTCTATTGTTATTACAAAATGCCAAATGCTGGTGATCAGGTATTGTTACTTTGCTTTGCAATGTGCCCTAATTTTCTATTATTAATTTACATTTTTTACATCTACAAAGTTATTCAAATGCAATGTTGGTAATTAAAGGGCTCATAATAACTCGTAATGCACTGCTTATATATGCTAATATTCTGTATTCCTCAGTTCTTCTGTTTCTTTCAGTTTAAAGGTGAAAACACATATACAGTACCAATCAAAAGTTTGGACACACATACTCATGAAAGGGTTTTTCTTTATTTTTACTATTTTCTACATTGTAGAATAATAGTGGAGACATCAAAACCATGAAATAACACATATGGAATCATGTAGTAACAAAAAAAGAGTTAAACAAATCAAAATATATTTTAGATCTTAGATTCTTCAAAGTAGCCACCCTTTGCCTTGATGACATCTTTGCACTCTCTTGGCATTCTCTCAACCAGCTTCACCTGGAATGCTTTTCCAACATACTTGAAGGAGTTCCGACATATGCTGAGCACTTGTTGGCCACCTCAATTGGGTTGAGGTCGGGTGATTGTGGAGGCCAGGTCATCTGATGCAGCACTCCATCACTCTCCTTCTTGGTCAAATAGCCCTTACACAGCCTGGAGATGTGTTGGGTCATTGTCCCGTTGAAAAACAAATGATAGTCCAACAACGCAAACCAGATGGGATGGCGTATCGCTGCATAATGCTGTGGCAGCCATGCTGGTTAAGTGTGCCTTGAATTCTAAATAAATCACTGACAGTGTCATCAGCAAAGCACCCCCACACCATCACACCTCCTCCTACATGGTTCACGGAGGAAACCACACATGCAGAGACCATCCGTTCACCTACTCTGTGTCTTACAAAGGCACTGTGGTTGGAACCAAAAATCTCAAATTTGGACTCATCAGACCAAAGGACAGATTTCCACCTATCTAATGTCCATTGATCGTGTTTCTTGGCTTAAGCAAGTCTCTTTTTCTTATTGGTGTCATTTAGTAATGGTTTCTTTGCAGCAATTCGACCATGACAGCCTGATTCACACAGTCTCCTCTGAACAGTTGATGTTGAGGTGTGTCTGTTACTTGAGCTCTGTGAAGCATTTATTTGGGCTGCAATTTCTGAGGCTGGTAACTCTAATGAACTTATCCACTGCAGCAGACGTAACTCTAGGTCTTCCTTTCTGTGGCGGTCTTCATGAGAGCCAGTTTCCTCACAGCACTTGATGGTTTTTGCGAATGCACTTTCAAAGTTCTTGAAATTTTCCAGATTGACTGACCTTCATGTCATAAAGTAATGATGTACTGTCGTTTCTCTTTGCTTATTAAAGCTGTTCTTGCCCTAATATGGACTTGGTCTTTTACCAAATAGGGCTATCTTCTGCATACCACGACCTTCCTTTTCATAACACAACTGATTGGCTGAAACACATTAAGAAGGAAAGAAATTCCACAAATTAACTTTTAACAAGGCACACCTGTTAATTTAAATGCATTCCAGGTGACTACCTCATGAAGCTGGTTGAGAGAATGCCAAGAGTGTGCAAAGCTGTCATCAAGGCAAAGGTTGGCTAATATAAAATATATTTTGATTTGTTTAACACTTTTTTGGTTACTACATGATTCCATATGTGTTATTTCATAGTTTGAATGTTTTCACTATTATACTACAATGTAGAAAATAGTAAAAATAAAGAAAAACACTTTGAATGAGTAGGTGTGTCCAAACTTTTGACTGGTACTGTATATATATATTCATATATTTGTATATATTGTCATTAGGGTTTCTGGAAAATGTATATGTCCCAAAATATAAGAATATGAGAAATATATATAAAGTTGAAAAAAAAAAATCATTCTGTAACTGTTTTTGTCAATTTCATATGTGGTATACCATACAAACATTGTAGAATTTATGTTCAATCAAAAATATTAACCTTATTTTAAATGCTAAATATATGTATGAGAGGGGCAATAACTTGTTTTCTTATTCCAGAAAGATAGAGAACTATATATACAAATCTTTATGTTCATAAGAAATCTTGACGTTCACAACACCCATGATGATACTTGGAACTCAATGGAAACTTTTTTATTTACAGTATCTGTAACTATGGTATGTACAGTTGAGATAGATATGAAAACTTGTATAAAATAAGTATCACACTGGAACACAAGAACATTTTGGAACCATTGGTTGTTATCGGGGGTTTTGAACAGCCTTCTTTAATAGTGTGAATGTTATGGACAGCCTTTACTTTTCACATCATCGTTAAATAAAGTGAGACTGAAAATAAATCCATAAAATGTTTGTTTTGATCTATTAAAAATGGAAAATAGGTTAAAGAACTTCAGAGATTGTGTCATTGTGCCCATATTCAAAGACCTATTGATGTACTGTTGTCTAACCCTCTTAACATTTAGCTTTTTAAGAAAATGGAAGTGAAGTAATGCACAGTGTATGTTTTTGTTATTTGGGATTTGGAGCTTAGTTATCTTCATTTTAACGGCAATTAAAACAACTGTTTTATCCACAAGGCAAGATTGTTTAAAGGCCCACTGCACTCAAAACGTGACTGTCCTGTGTTTTATGCATAACCGCGGGAAGTAGGGGTGCTGAGGATGCTGCAGCACCCCCTGAAAAATCTGAATGAGGTATGAGGTTGAGGTTGGAATAATACTGTGAAAATTATGATAATGCCCTTTTAGAATAAGAGCTGTTTGAAAAGACCGCCTGAAATTTCAGCCTGTTTTGGTGGGATGGAGTTGAGGCAGTACATTTGATAATAGACTAAAAAGAAAAAGCTCCAAACCTCTGCCAATAACAGCTAGTTTTCAGTTTTTACATCCCCATTCAGACCACTCACAGACATTCCAAGCAAAATTCTTGCTTGAGAAATTGCTCTTTGCTAAGAAGCTATTTTGTTTATTTTTGTACCATTTTAATTGTGAGGTACTTAATTGTTACCCAGAAATGATTTCATATTGAGATAAAAGTCTGCATTGAACCTTTAAGAATTCATGAGCTACTTTGTTTCTTCACCTCAGAACCCTTCTAGGAGGAGTCCAAATTAATGCATGACCACAAAGAATGGAGTGCAATTATTTACAGATCTTCCTGAACACTTCCGGAGGTAGTCCGGGACGAATTGATTGGTTGGATGAATGCTCAGTGGGCAGAGCTTAGTGACAGATTAGTGGAAGGAGTTTACAGGTGAGAGTAAAATAAAGAAAATGCTTGCAGGGAGGCCGGTTGGAGGGTGTTAAACACGGGTTATGACACAGTGTGTCAATTTGTTAGTAGGTAAATGGAAGACGGTCCTCCTCGAAAGCCTCATTTTGGCGAGGAAGCACAAGTGTATCCTACCGGAGTCCTTTGCGGAAGAGTTTTGAAATCTGCCACATCCCCTTTGAATCAGCTATTATTTTCTCGAAGGAGAAAAGCATGCAAACATTTAAAAACGATATGCTACTAATCCTTTTATCTATAAAATATATTGCACAACCAGCTAAATGTGTTTTAGGAGGGAGGAGGGAGGACACAGGAGTTGAGCAAATCTAATTGAGAAAAGGCCAAGGTTGCCAGTTTGAATCCTGATGCAGCTTTTTTTGGCCCAACCTTACCCAACATACTTAACTGACATTTCTAATCTTCTGATATTCTGAATGACTAATTTACTGAACAGCTTTATAAATGTGAAAAAAACTAGTTTGGTGCCCTCCCCTTCGCTGGCGTAGTGGACTAGGCACTGGCATAGGAACCAGGAGGTCACAGGTGCTAATCTTGCCAATGCCCTTTCTCATAAAAGGTATATTTACATTTCTGGAGTTCGATGTCAGACCAGTCACTCTTGCTTTAAATTGTGAGTCTAGATAAACTATTTTAACATTTTAATTCACGGGCAATAAAGATAAAACACCATGTAAAAAAACACGGTGTTATTTTAGATTCTGAACTCAATTTCAAATCACACATTAGGAATGTGACCAAAATAGCTTTTACCATGAGGAGCATTGCCAAGGTGCTGCCGTTTCTCTCTTAGGCTGATACAGAGAGACTCATCCATGCTTCTATTACAAGCAGGCTTGACTACGGTAATGCTCTCCTGTCTGGTCCACCCAAGAAAGCCATTGGTCAACTGTAAAACATACAGAATGTTGCAGCACGGGTACTGACCAAGACCAGACGGAGAGCACACATTACACCGGTTTTAAGGTTTCTTCCCTGGCTGCCTGTGAGTTTTAGAATTTTCAGATTCTTCTATTGGTTTTTAAATCAACCCATGATTGTGCACCCCAATACATGCCAAACATGCTTTTAAGTTATGTACCCAGTAGGTCCCTCAGGTCCTCTGGCACTGGCCTTTTAACTATCCCAAAGCCTACGACCAAGAGGCATGGAGAGGCAGCCTTTAGTTACAATGCCCCCAGCCTTTGGAATAGCCTGACAAAGAACCTGAGGGGTGCCGAAACTGTGGCCATTTTTTAAATAGATCTTAAAACACCTTTTTAGCTTTGATTTTCCCTAGTGTGCTTTTTAGTTGTTCAGTTTTTATTGTTATTATTTCGTTTTTTATCCTCTTATGTTTGTTGTGTAGTAAAAATTGTCATCGTTACTATTAGTTTTTTCCTGTAAAGCACATTGTGTTGCATTCCATGTCTGAAATGTGCTGTATAAATAAAGCTTGATTTGATAACTAGCTATGATGTGGGGGTAAAATGAAATCATGCCGGTTGCAGCATATGAGCTCAGCTGTCTACAATCAGCACACATTACACAGAGAGCCAGGAAGGCTAATACATTAGTAATTAAAAGCTCAGTATGTAGAGGATGGTAAATAATACAACTGTCAAGGCCCAGCGGCAAACAGGATGTAAGGAATGTGTGTCGAGTCCTCGTGTCAGAGGAAGAGAGACCTTTCCATAATGCAATCAAATATTTACTCTGTCAGTTCTAGACAGAGGGCTCAGAGGCCCAGAACAGTCGCCTATGGGAGGTATAGCAGAGGCTACAGCAAGGCAACCTCATGGGCTACTGTACTGTACCTATGGACCTCTGTAGACTTAAAGCTGCTCGCTTCGACCTCAGATCTCAAAGCCAATTGTGTATTATGTAATAATCTGTTTTCTGTTTGATGGCGATAGGAATCTGATCAGGAAGTCTCAATGGGATGCACTGATTCAAACGATACTTTATACATATTGCAAACCTACTGTGGGAAAGGGATTGTGAGCCCAGCTAGCCTAGCCCAGTAGCCTACCACCACTACTGATAGTGTGGAAGATACAGTATACTGTTTGGATCCTGGTTATGCAGTTACTGTATATGACTGGTGTCAAGGTCAAGCTGTATAAAGGGAAGATTGGGGAAGAATAAAGTGACGTCAGCCATGTGGTAGGCCTAGATGTGGTTTTTCACGTGTGGAAATCCCAGAAGTGAAAGCAAAATGGCTAGCGCACAGGCTACCGTGTGCTAGTAAAGACAGTACCGAGACTAGAAGGTACAGCAGCCCATACAAATTAGGGCTCTATTGAATCCATATTGTGGAAATTCAGCGCTATAGCGTGATTGAAATTTAAAGGCAATGTCCCGCATTAGCAGAGACAGAGTTCACGTTAAACGCTGCAGATGTCAGCTCAATAGGAAATTACCTTTACATTTCTTGTAACACTTCAGCAATACAGTTTGAATAGATCCCTTAGCGTTACGAAGTTATAGTAAAAAAATGTCTAGTACTTCATCCATATTTTACCATCATGAATCATCTGTGGAAATACAGAAACATTGAAATAATTAGAGTCATTTGTATGGGAGATGACGGTGTGTAAATCCCCAAATGTATAGCATTAAACACTGTCAACATAGTCATCCAGTTCCCTTTCCTCTTGAAAAACAGCTACAGTTGAAGTCGGAAGTTTACATACACCTTAGCCAAATACATTTAAACTCAGTTTTTCACTATTCCTGACATCTAATTCTAGTAAAAATTCCCTGTCTTAAGTCACTTTATTTTAAGAATGTGAAATGTCAGAATAATAGTAGAGAGAATGAATTATTTCAGCCCTTATTTTTTTCATCACATTCCCAGTGGGTCAGAAGTTTACATACACTTAATTAGTCTTTGGTAGCATTGCCTTTAAATTGTTTACCTTGGGTCAAACGTTTCGGGTAGCCTTCCACAAGCTTCCAACAATAAGTTGGGTGAATTTTGGCCCATTCCTCCTGACAGAGCTGGTGTAACTGAGTCAGGTTTGTATAACTCCTTGCTCGCACACGCTTTTTCAGTTCTGCCCACACATCTTCTATAGGATTTGAGGTCAGGGCTTTGTGATGGCCACTCCAATACCTTGACTTTGTTGTCCTTAAGCCATTTCGCCACAACTTTGGATGTAATCTTAGGGTCATTGTCCATTTGGAAGACCCGTTTGCGACCAAGCTTTAACTTCCTGACAGATGTCTTGAGATGTTGCTTCAATATATCCACATAATTTTCCTGCCTCATGATGCCATCTATTTTGTGAAGTGCACCAGTCCCTCCTGCAGCAATGCACCCACACAACATGATGCTGCCACCCCCGTGCTTCACGGTTGGGATGGTGTTCTTCGGCTTGCAAGCATCCCCCTTTTTCCTCCAAACATAACGATGGTCATTATGGCCAAACAGTTCTATTTTTTTTCATCAGACCAGAGGACATTTCTCCAAAAAGTACGATCTTTGTCCCCATGTAATATCTTGTATAATAACTTTGTCCCCATGTACAGTTGCAAAACGTAATCTGACTTTTTTTTATGGCGGTTTTGGAGCAGTGACCTCTTCCTTGCTGAGCGGCCTTTCAGGTTATGTCGATATAGGACTCGTTTTACTGTGGATATAGATACTTTTGTACCTGTTTCCTCCAGAATCTTCACAAGGTCCTTTGCTGTTGTTCTGGCATTGATTTGCACTTTTTCGCACCACAGTACGTTCATCTCTAGGAGACAGAACGCGTCTCCTTCCTGAGCGTTATGACGGCTGAGTGGTCCCATGGTTTTTATACTTGCGTACTATTGTTTGTACAGATGAACCTTCAGGGGTTTGGAAATTGCTCCCAAGGATGAACCAGACTTGTGGAGGTCTACAAAAACAAATGCTGAGGTCTTGGCTGATTTCTTTTGATTTTCCCATGATGTCAAGCAAAGAGGCACTGAGTTTGAAGGTAGGCCTTGAAATACATCCACAGGTACACCTCAAATTGACTGAAATTATGTCAATTAGCCTGTCAGAAGCATCTAAAGCCATGACATAATTTTCTGGAATTTTCCAAGCTGTTTAAAGACACAGTCAATTTAGTGTATGTAAACTTCTGACCCACTGGAATTGTGATACAGTGAATTATAAGTGAAATAATCTGTCTGTAAACAATTGTAGGAAAAATTACTTGTGTCATGCACAAAGTAGATGTCCTAACCGACTTGCCAAAACTATAGTTTGTTAACAAGAAATTTGTGGAGTGGTTGAAAAACGAGTTTTAATGACTCCAACCTAAGAGTATGTAAACTTCCGACTTCAACTGTATTTCCCACAAGGGCAAGGGGCCCCCAGATTGAACAATGTCTCCATATACATGCTGTGTGCTGTGATCAGAGAGAGAGTTACGGGCTACAGTTACACTCTGCCGTGACTAAATTGATGTCCAACACGTAATCATGGCTCACTCTGCTGCGTGTACAGTAAATCCTAACCATGTTCTGTGTCCCAAATGGCACCCTATTCCCTATACAGTGCACTACTTTTGACCAGGACCCATTTGTTTCCTCTGGCTCTGTCCCTGAGAATTGCACCCTATTCTACCCTAGTACTCCGCTGTATCAAGCATAAGAGAAGGTACAGGGTATCTACTGAGTATTTGTAGTATATTTCAAGTAAATTATATGGTATATCAATATCAAGAGTATGCTATTACATTATGCTACAGTGTGATGAAAGATGCCAAAGTCATGCAGTTGCATTGTCATTGGGGTCAACTGGTTCTAACTCACAGGAATCAATCTATGGTTACAAAATTAGCTTTATTCAGATAAGTTACTTTTTTTACATTAAAAGTATCAGTACTGTGTCATATTTTCTAAGGACATGAAGAGACAGCAATACATCAGAAAGAAAGAACATATGGTAATGAAAGAAACAGAGGACTTTCAAATATAATTTGACTGAGCCCTAACAAATGAAGGTCCTAGACCTTAAGAGTACAGAAGATGATGACTGCAGGGTCAAAATAAAGACCAGAGCTCCATCCAGAGAAACAGAGAAGTCCTGGACTGGGGGCATCCTGAAAGCAGCTCAACAGACCTGGCCTGCCTGGCTTTCTTGTCTGAGCTGGCTGGCTGTCACACAGGGGGAATGGAATGACCCAGTGAACAACCAGCCCCAGCTCTGCTCCTCTCCTCTCCAGGCAGACAGCCCTGTAGTCTCAGTTAGCAGTGTCAGGATGCCACTATCTAATGGTGTCAATGTCCCAGAGCCAACGCTAGCTACACAGCCAGTCTGTTGATGTTGAAGATTTTGACAGTGGTCTGCCCCAGCGCTGGCCAGCTGCACCCAGGAACTGTCTGCTGCTGTGAACCTGCCTTCGCCCTCTTCCTCGCCCCCCTGGCCGGCCTGGCCCGCCCTCGGCCTCCAGCGCAGCCTCTTCACTGTCAACGCATGACTCTGACTGGAGGGGGGAAGCATTGTCAAGGAAACAAGACAAAGAGTGGTGACGTAGTGCAGTGCAGCAGTGTGTTGTTCTATCTCCCTCAAGCAGACTGTATGTAAAGGACATGGTTAGGCACAAGGAAATACAGTGCATTCGGAAAGAATTCAGATCCCTTCACTTTTCCACATTTTGTAACATTACAGCCTATTCTAAAATGGATTAAATAGTTTTTTCCCCCTCATCAATCTAAACACAATACCCCATAATGACAAAGCAAAAAAAGGTTTCTAGATTATTTATTTTTTAAATACTGAAATATCACATTTACATAAGTATTCAGACCCTTAACTCAGTACTTTGTTGAAGCACCTTTGGCAGTGATTATAGCCTCGAGTCATCTTGGGTATGACACTACAAGTTTGGCACATCTGTATTTGAGGAGTTTCTCCCATTCTTCTCAGCAGACCCTCTCAAGCTCTGTCAGGTTGGATGGGGAGCAGCTCTGCACAGCTATTTTCAAGACTCTCCAGAGATTTTTGAACGGGTTCAAGTCCGGGCTCTGGCTGGGCCACTCCAGGTCATTCAGAGACTTGTCCCAAAGCCACTCCTGTGTCATCTTGTCTGTGTGCTTAGGGTCGTTGTCCTATTGGAAGGTGAACCTTCACCCCAGGTTTTCATCAAGGATCTCTCTGTACTTTGCTCCATTCATCTTTTCCTCAATCCTGACTAGTCTCCCAGTCTGTGCTGCTGAAAAACATCCCCACAGCATGATGCTGCCACCACCATGCTTCACCGTAGGGATGGTGCCAGGTTTCCTCCAGACGTGACGCTTGGCATTCAGGCCAAAGAGTTCAATCATGGTTTCATCAAACCAGAGAATCTTGCTTCTCATGGTCTGAGAGTCATTAGGTGCCTTTTGGCAAACTCCAAGCGGGCTGTCATGTGCCTTTTACTGAGGAGTGGCTTCCATCTGGCCACTCTACCATAAAGGCCTGATTGGTGGAGTGCTGCAGAGATGGTTGTCCTTCTGGAAGGTTCTCCCATCTCCACAGAGGAACTCTGGAGCTCTGTCAGAGTGACCATCTGGTTCTTGGTCACCTCCCTGACAAAGGTCCTTCTCCTCCAATTGATCAGTTTGGTACCCTTCCCCAGATCTGTCCCTCGGCACAATCCTGTCTCAGAGCTATACGGACAATTCCTTTGACGTCATGGCTTGGTATTTGCTCTGACATGCTCTGTCAACTGTGGGACCTTATATAGACAGGTGTGTGCCTTTCCAAATCATGTCCAATCAATTGAATTTACCACAGGTGGACTTCAATCAAGTTGTAGAAGCATCTCAAGGATGATCAATGGAAACAGGATGCATCTGAGATCAATTTCAAGTCTCATAGCAAAGGGTCTGAACACTTACGTAAATAAGGTTTTTCTGTTTTTATTTTTTATAAATTTGCAAAAAGTCTAAAATTACAAAAAAAATACTAAATATAAAAAGCTGATGGGGAATAGACTTTCTCATATACAATGTCAACATGTTTATTTTGAGCTACACCATGTTGTGTTCTGCAGTAGTAGAGGAACAATCCAAACTTTTACAGAGCAGGTACCATACCTGTTTGGCCCTGTCCGGGGGTATCATCAGATGGAGCCACAGTGTCTCCTGAGCCCTCCTGTCTCTGCCTCCAGTATTTATGCTACAGTAGTTTATGTGTCGGGTGGCTAGGTGCAGTCTGTTATATCTGGAGTATTTCTCCTGTCTTATCCGGTGTCCTGTGTGAATTTAAGTATGCTCTCTCTAATTCTCTCTTTCTCTCTCTCGGAGGACCTGAGCCCTAGGACCATGCCTCAGGACGATCTGGCATGATGACTCTTTGTTGTCCCCAGTCCACCTGGCCGTGCTGCTGCTCCAGTTTCAACTGTTCTGCCAACGGCTATGGAACCCTGACCTGTTCACTGTGATTACTATTATTTGACCATGCTGGTCATTTCTCAACCTTTGAACATCTTGACTATGTTCTGTTACAATCTCCACCCAGCACAGCCAGAAGAGGACTGGCTCACCCCTCATAGCCTGGTTCCTCTCTAGGTTTCTTCCTAGGTTTTGGCCTTTCTAGGGAGTTTTTCCTTCCCACCGTGCTTCTACACCTGTATTGCTTGCTGTTTGGGGTTTTAGGCTGGGTTTCTGTACAGCACTTTGATATATCAGCTGATGTAAGAAGGGCTATATAAATAAATTAGATTTTGATTTGAACACTGATAGAACATGGCAGTAGTTAACTACTGTAGCTAACTGGCTAACCTCTGTAACTAACCAACAAGCTAGCTAGCAAAGCTAAAGAGATTGACAACAGGTTAGGATAAGAAAAAATGGTTTTCTTAATAAACTAACTGGCTAGCATTTATGAAGCCAGCAAACACGTTCCTCACACGCTAGGAACATATTTCCACCAACATTTAAAAAGGTGCTTCTCGCTCCCTGGAGACTTGTGAAATCAATACACAATGCGTCCCTTCACAGGAGTGTCAAGCCTAAAGGGAATAGGGTGCCATTTGGGACGCAGACTACGATGAACAGCATTATTGTCACGACTTCCACCGAAGGTGGCTCCTTTCCCTGTTCGGGCGGTGCTCGGCGGTCGTCGTCGCCGGCCTACTAGCTGCCACCGATCCCATTTTCCTTTTCGTTTGTGTCTGTCTGTTTTTTCACACCTGTGTTCAGTTTAGTTGATTTCGGTGAGTTTATATACACCCCGCTGCAGGCTAGGCTTTGTGCGGGATTATTTGCTGTGTATTTTCTTGTAAGGGGTGCGTGCCTGCACCACGGGATTTTGTTTCTTTATCCGGTATATGTTTACCGTGTGCATTTGCGCGTTTGTTTGTGGAGTCGAGGTTTCTCCTCCGTGTGCCCAGTTCATTCCCTGTGAGTGGCGATTACGTTTGTGCGGTTATTTCCCATGTGTTTGTGTTGTGCCTTCAATGATACTACTTCTTCTTTACCATTGTGACCTTTACTTACTGAGGAGATCATTTGTAACTAACAACCTTTAAAGGCTGAATCCTTACTTGCAATTAGCACATCATTAAATGTAATGTGAATCTTGTATTGATGTCAAAGGAGTCTTAAGCTAGAGTTCAGGGCCTGTATCACAAAGAGTCTTAGAGTAGGATCAGAACCCCCCTCTTATTCATTATGATTTAAAAGGCAAGACTGATCCTTGATCAGCACTTCTTCTCTGAGACGCTTTGTGAACACACGCCCAGACCGAAGTGAACAGACGTTGAAGTCCGGAGAATACAAGCTACCTCTGCTAATAACACTAAGGTTTTTCTGGTGTAGAATATTTACCTTCTTGTCTCGACTTGATGTCACAAAGTACTTGTTGTCGGCGCTCCAGTCACATGACCATATGATGCGTGTGTGCACGGCAATGTCCTTCCTTCCTGGTGGGTGTGTACAGGGAGAAATGAGGTTCTGGACAGGGAAGGAGCACACACACAAACAATATATGATATTACCACTTTGCATTAGTGTTGAAACACAAAGCTACATGTCACACACAAAGAAACAGTCTGTCTAAACAGTACATAACTGTTCTGTGGTAACAATGAATCTCTACTGACAAACAACTAAACCCAGGGCCTCAGTTACTCCTACCCCTGATGTCTGTCATTAATGTTGGATGTGACACACTGTTGTCTGTGTAGTTCCAGGGGCCACCCCTCTAGAGAGAGAGACAGTGCTGTCTGTGTAGTTCCAGGAGCCACCCCTCTAGAGAGAGAGACACTGCTGTCTGTGTAGTTCCAGCAGCCAGCCCTCTAGAGATACACTGTTGTCTGTGTAGTTCCAGCAGCCAGCCCTCTAGAGATACACTGTTGTCTGTGTAGTTCCAGCAGACACCCCTCTAGAGACACTGTTGTCTGTGTAGTTCCAGCAGACACCGATCTAGAGAGACACTGCTGTCTGTGTAGTTCCATCAGACACCCCTCTAGAGAGAGAGACACTGTTGTCTGTGTAGTTCCAGCAGCCACCCCTCTAGAGAGACACTGTTGTCTGTGTAGTTCCAGGGGCCACCCCTCTAGAGACACACTGTTGTCTGTGTAGTTCCAGCAGACACCCCTCTAGAGAGACACTGTTGTCTGTGTAGTTCCAGCAGCCAGCCCTCTAGAGACACACTGTTGTCTGTGTAGTTCCAGGAGCCACCCCTCTAGAGAGACACTGTTGTCTGTGTAGTTCCAGGGGCCACCCCTCTAGAGAGACACTGTTGTCTGTGTAGTTCCAGGAGCCACCCCTCTAGTGACACACTGTTGTCTGTGTAGTTCCAGGAGCCACCCCTCTAGAGATACACTGTTGTCTGTGTAGTTCCAGCAGCCACCCCTCTAGAGAGACACTGTTGTCTGTGTAGTTCCAGGAGCCACCCCTCTAGAGATACACTGTTGTCTGTGTAGTTCCAGCAGCCACCCCTCTAGAGAGACACTGTTGTCTGTGTAGTTCCAGGAGCCACCCCTCTAGAGATACACTGTTGTCTGTGTAGTTCCAGCAGCCACCCCTCTAGAGAGACACTGTTGTCTGTGTAGTTCCAGGAGCCACCCCTCTAGAGATACACTGTTGTCTGTGTAGTTCCAGCAGCCACCCCTCTAGAGAGACACTGTTGTCTGTGTAGTTCCAGCAGCCACCCCTCTAGAGAGACACTGTTGTCTGTGTAGTTCCAGGAGCCACCCCTCTAGAGAGACACTGTTGTCTGTGTAGTTCCAGCAGCCACCCCTCTAGAGACACACTGTTGTCTGTGTAGTTCCAGGAGCCACCCCTCTAGAGAGACACTGTTGTCTGTGTAGTTCCAGCAGACACCGATCTAGAGAGACACTGCTGTCTGTGTAGTGCCAGCAGACACCACTCTAGAGAGACAATGTTGTCTGTGTAGTTCCAGCAGACACCGATCTAGAGAGACACTGCTGTCTGTGTAGTTCCAGGAGCCACCCCTCTAGAGAGAGAGACACTGTTGTCTGTGTAGTTCCAGCAGACACCCCTCTAGAGAGACACTGTTGTCTGTGTAGTTCCAGGAGCCACCCCTCTAGAGAGAGAGACACTGCTGTCTGTGTAGTTCCAGCAGCCAGCCCTCTAGAGATACACTGTTGTCTGTTTAGTTCCAGCAGACACCCCTCTAGAGAGACACTGTTGTCTGTGTAGTTCCAGGAGCCACCCCTCTAGAGACACACTGCTGTCTGTGTAGTTCCAGCAGACAGCCACAGTATTGTTTTCCCCCTCTAGAGGTTGTTCGTATTAAGTCTGGCTCTGTCTGTCTGTATCAGCCCCCCTCCAGACACACACGCAAGCACGCACATGCACATACACACGGACCAAGACAGACAGCATAAGGCTGGTTCTGTCTCTCTGTATGTCTGTCTGTCTATATCACTCACTCACACACACACTCACTCACTCACTCACTCACTCACTCACTCACTCACTCACTCACTCACTCACTCACTCACTCACTCACTCACTCACTCACTCACTCACTCACTCACTCACTCACTCACTCACTCACTCACTCACTCACACACACACACACACACACACACACACACACACACACACACACACACACACACACACACACACACACACACCGCTGTCTGGAACTCAGGGGAACCTGTCTTCTCTCTACTTCCAACTCCAGCCACTCTCCTTCCCTGTCCTGGCAGGGGCGGCTTTGCTTTCCAGCCCCCCGACTGGCAAGTCTGGACTGGTTAAGCAGAGAGACAGAGAGAGAGACCGACAGAGCAAGCGAGGGAGGTTTGGGACAGACAAAGCGAGGAAGAGAGGGAAAGCGAGGGAGAGAGGGAGGTTTAATACAGAGCAAGGAAGGGAGGGAAAGAGAGGGGGGGAGCAAGTCCACATCAGGTTGATAAAGATTTGTGGGCGTGTGACGCGCGAGGACAGGGAGCATTGGGAGAGCAGGGCGTTTGATCACACCTGACACTCTCTAAACTCCCCTGGTCTGGGTGGCTGGGAGGACACTGCTAAGCTAGTGTGTGTGTGTGTGTGTGTGTGTGTGTGTGTGTGTGTGTGTGTGTGTGTGTGTGTGTGTGTGTGTGTGTGTGTGTGTGTGTGTGTGTGTGTGTGTGTGTGTGTGTGTGTGTGTGTGTGTGTGTGTGTGTGTGTGTGGCGCGTGCGTGCGTGCGTGCGTGCGTATTAGCCTGTGAGTAATTCATGGCTCAACTGGAATAGACTGCCAGTCCGCTGGGCACAGGGGAAACCACCGAGACTCAGGTAAAGAAAAACATTCGCACCGCCGGTTTGGGCCATATCACTGGTGATTTACCTGACTGGGTTAACTTCTCTAGGGCCGGCGGGATGAAATCGTCCCACCTACGTAACAGCCAGTGGAATCCTGTGGCGCGTTATTCAAATACCTTAGAAATGCTATTACTTCAATTTCTCAAACATATGACTATTTTACACCATTTTAAAGACAAGACTCTCGTTAATCTAACCACACTGTCCGATTTCAAAAAGGATTTACAACGAAAGCAAAACATTAGATTATGTCAGCAGAGTACCCAGCCAGAAATAATCAGACACCCATTTTTCAAGCTAGAATATAATGTCACAAAAACCCAGAAGACAGCTAAATGCAGCACTAACCTTTGATGATCTTCATCAGATGACACACCTAGGACATTATGTTATACAATACATGCATGTTTTGTTCAATCAAGTTCATATTTATATCAAAAAACAGCTTTTTACTTTAGCATGTGACGTTCAGAACTAGCATACAAAAAATGTACTAAATTACTCACGATAAACGTTCACAAAAAGCATAACAATTATTTTAAGAATTATAGATACAGAACTCCTCTATGCACTCGATATGTCCGATTTTAAAATAGCTTTTCGGTGAAAGCACATTTTGCAATATTCTCAGTAGATAGCCCGGCATCACAGGGCTAGCTATTTAGACACCCAGCAAGTTTAGCACTCACCAAAGTCAGATTTACTATAAGAAAATTTTTATTACCTTTGGTGTTCTTCATCAGAATGCACTCCCAGCACTTCTACTTCAATAACAAATGTTGGTTTGGTCCCAAATAATCCATAGTTATATCCAAACAGCGGCGGTTTGTTCGTGCGTTCAAGACACTATCCGAAAGGGTAAAGAAGGGTGACGAGCATGGCGCATTTCGCGACCAAAAAATTCTAAATATTCCATTACCGTACTTCGAAGCATGTCAACCGCTGTTTAAAATCAATTTTTATGCAATTTTTCTCGTAAAAAAGCGATAATATTCCGACCGGGAATCTGCATTTAGGTAAACAGACGAAAGAAAATAAAGCACGGGGTCGACTTGGGCATGCGCCTAAGCCCATTGTCCTCTGATCGGCCACTTGCCAAAAGCGTAAATGTGTTTCAGCCTGGGGCTGCCTCGATATCATTCAGCTTTTTCCCGGGCTCTGAGAGCCTATGGGAGCCGTAGGAAGTGTCACGTTACAGCAAAGATCCTCAGTCTTCAATAAAAAGAGCCAAGATGAACAACAACTTGTCAGACAGGCCACTTCCTGTACAGAATCTTCTCAGGTTTTTGCCTGCCATATGAGTTCTGTTATACTCACAGACACCATTCAAACAGTTTTAGAAACTTTAGGGTGTTTTCTATCCAAAGCCAATAATTATATGCATATTCTAGTTACTGGGCAGGAGTAGTAACCAGATTAAATCGGGTACGTTTTTTATCCGGCCGTGTCAATACTGCCCCCTACCCCCAACAGGTTAAAATGGGGATTGAAGACGTTGGTTGTATGGTGCTAGAGGAACACATCAGTCTTAAAATATGTGGTGGTTCAGCTCATTCTGCTATTGTGTTTGTTGTGTTCTCCTGTACTAGCCTTTCTGAGTATTTAAGTCTCTTTACAGGGTCATTGATACCACTTGATAGTAAGATGGCGCAGGAGCAGAAGGCAGAAGTTTTACGTGCCCGTAACCGATTGTGTTTTTTTGTTAGTTTACCTGCGTTGTTTGTAACTTCTTTTTGTACTATTTTTGTACATAATGTTGCCGCTATCGTCTCTTATGACCGAAAATAACTTATAGACATCAGGACTGCGATTACTCACTACGGACTAGCAGAATCCTTTTTCTTCTTTCACGACTCTGACGAGCCCGAGGTGGAGGATATACGGCTCCCTCGGGAACAGGCCCCGACCCCAGTGATCTGCATGAAGAGGAGGCGGAGAAAGAGAGGCTGAAGGGCGGGTTGCCTTCTGAGGAGTCGGAGGTGATCAAATAAACCCCCACTCCCCTCAATTCTGCTAGCAAACATTCAATCTTTGGAAAATAAAATGGACGAGTTATTGGGAAGATTAAACTACCAACAGGACATTAAAAACTGTAACATCTTATGCTTCACAGAGTCGTGGCTGAACGACGACAATATCAACTTTCAGCTAGCTGGTTATACGATGTACCAGCAGGATAGAACAGCGGCATCTGGTAAGACAAGGGGCGGCGGTCTATGTATTTTTGTAAACAACAGCTGGTGCACGATATCTAAGGAAGTCTCGCGCTATTGCTTGCCTGAGGTAGAGTTTCTCATGATAAGCTGCAGACCACATTATCTACCGAGAGAGTTTTCATCTATATTCCTTGTAGCTGTTTACATACCACCACAGTCAGAGGCTGACACTAAGATAGCATTGAATGAGCTGTATTCCGCCATAAGCAAACAACAAAATGCTCACCCAGAGGCGGTGCCTCTAGTACCTGGGGATTTTAATGCAGGGAAACTTAAATCAGTTTTACCAGATTTCTATCAGCATGTTAAATGTGCAACCAGAGGGAAAAGAACTCTGGACTACCTATACTTCACACACAGAGATGCATACAAAGCTGTCCCTCGCCCTCCATTTGGCAAATCTAACCATATTTCCATCCTCCTGATTCCTGCTTACAAGCAAAAAATAAAACAGGAAGCACCAGTGACTAGATCAATAAAAAAGTGGTCAGATGAAGCAGATGCTAAGCTACAGCCCTGTTTTGCTAGCACAGACTGGAATATGTTCCGGGATTCCTCCAAAGACATTCAGGAGTACACAGCATCTGTCATTGGCTTCATCAATAAGTGCATTGATGACGTCGTCCCCACAGTGACTGTACGTACATACCCCAACCAGAAGCCATGGATTACAGGCAGCATCCGCACTGAGCTAAAGGCTAGAGCTGCCACTTTCAAGGAGCGGGACTCTAACCCGGAAGCTTATAAGATATCCTGCTATCCCATCCGACGAACCATCAAACAGGCAAAGCGTCAATATAGGACTAAGATCGAGTCGTACTACACCGGCTCTGAAGCTCGTCGGATGTGGCAGGGACTGCAAACCATTACAGACTACAAAAGGAAGCACAGCTGAGAGCTGCCCAGCGACACGAGCCTACCGGATGAGCTAAACTACTTCTATGCTCGCTTCGAGGCAAATAACACTGAAACAGGCATGAGAGCACCAGCTGTACCGGAAGACTGTGTGATCACGCTCTCTGCAGCCGAAGTGAGTAAGACCTTAAGAGAGGTCAACATTCACAAGGCCACAGGGCCAGACGGATTACCAGGACGTGTACTGCAAGCATGCACTGACCAACAAGCAAGTGTCTTCACTGACATTTTCAACCTCTCCCTGTCCGAGTCTGTAATACCAACATGTTTTAAGCAGACCACCATAGTGCCTGTGCCCAAGAACACTAAGGTAACCTGCCTAAATGACTACCGACCCGTAGCACTCACGTCCGTAGCCATGAAGTGCTTTGAAAGTCTGGTCATGGCTCACATCAACACCATCATCCCAGAAACCCTAGACCCACTCCAATTTCCATACCGTCCCAACAGATCCACAGTCTCTATTGCACTTCACACTGCACTTTCCCACCTGGACAAAAGTAACCCCTAAACTCAGCAAAAAAAAGAAACATACCTTTTTCAGGACCCTGTCTTTCAAAGATAATTCGTAAAAATCCAAATAACTTCACAGATCTTCATTGTAAAGGGTTTCAACACTATTTCCCATGCCTGTTCAATGAACCATAAACAATTAATGAACATGCACCTGTTGAACGGTCGTTAAGACACTAACAGCTGTCGTGTCATTGCCATCATTAAAGTGAAGACAGTTTTTTTATCAAATCAATTCTCTGTAATTATTATTACGTGATTAAACTAATCATGTAATTAACTAGGAAGTCGGGGCACCAAGGAAAATCTTCAGATTACAAAAGTTATAATTTTCCTAATATAACTTTTCAGATAATTTAATATGTTGTTGATATTTTAATATGTTGTTGGATTTAATGTTGGATCGGAGGGTGAGGGCTAGGGCCATTCCCCCTAGAAATGTTTGGGAACTGCAGGTGCCTTTGTGGAAGAGTGGAGTAACATCTCAAAGTAAGAACTGGCAAATCTGGTGCAGTCCATGAGGAGGAGAAGCACTGCAGTACTTAATGCAGCTGGTGGCCACAACCGATACTGACTGTTACTTTTGATTTTGACCCCCCCCCCCCCTTTGTTCAGAGACACATTATCCAATTTCTGTTAGTCACATGTCTGCAGAACTTGTTCAGTTTATGTCCCAGTTGTTGAATCTTGATTTGTTCATACAAATATTTACACGTTAAGTTTGCTGAAAACGTTTCTTTTTTTGCTGAGTTTATATGAGAATGCTATTCATTGACTACAGCTCAGTGTTCAACACCATAGTGCCCTCAAAGCTCATCAATAAGCTAAGGACCCTTGGACTAAACACCTCCCTCTGCAATTGTATCCTGGATTTCCTGACGGGCCGCCCCCAGGTGGTAAGGGTAGGTAACAACACATCCGCCACGTTGATCCTCAACACAGGGGCCCCTCAGGGGTGCGTGCTCAGTCCCCTCCTGTACTCCCTGTTCACTTATGACTACATTGCCAGGCTCGACTGACACAACAGTGGTAGACCTGGTCACCGACAACAACGAGACAGCCTATAGGGAGGAGGTCAGAGACCTGGCCGTGTGGTGCCAGGACAACAACCTCTCCCTCAACGTGATCAAGACAAAGGAGATGATTGTGGACTACAGGAAAAAGAGGACCGAGCACGCCCCCATTCTCATCGACGGGCTGCAGGGGAGCAATTTGAGAGCTTGAAGTTCCTTGGTGTCCACATCACCAACAAACTAACATGGTCCAAACACACCATGACAGTTGTGAAGCGGGCACGACAAAACCTATTCCCCCTTAGGAGACTGAAAAGATTTGGCATGGGTTCCCAGATCCTCAAAAGGTTCTACAGCTACACCACGAAGAGCATCCTGATTGGTAGCATCACTGCCTGGTATGGCAACTGCTCGGCCTCCGACCGCAAGGCACTACAGAGGGTAGTGCGAACGGCCCAGTACATCACTGGGGCCAAGCTTCCTGCCATCCTGGACCTCTATACAAGGCGATGTCAGAGGAAGGCCCTAAAAATTGTCAAAGACTCCAGCCACCCTAGTCATAGACTGGTCTCCCGCTACCACACGGAAAGCGGTACCGGAGCGGAAGCTACAGTGAGCTTTGATTGGTCAATTGTGCCTTTATATCGGCGAGTATTTGCATAAAGTTTGGCTTTCCCCAACTTAGGTCCCACCCTGTTCTCCTCACCCTGTGTTTGGTGAACACTTATTTTAAGCTTGACTTAAACAACATGTACTAGCAACCCTGGTCTAGTCTACAGGCGTAATAATAATACAAAATATATTTGTTTACATTCTGTTGGCCTATAGTTTTTATTGGATAAAGGAGAGACAGTAGGAAAGATAACGGGACAAATTGGAAACCACAGCAAACCTGCTCTCTCTTTCTCTCTTCTCTCGGAGGACCTGAGCCCTAGGGCCATGCCTCAGGACTACCTGGCCTGATGACTCCTTGCTGTCCCCAGTCCACCTGGTCGTGCTGCTGCTCCAGTTTCAACCGTTCTACCTGCGGCTATGGAACCCTGACCTGTTCACCGGATGTTCTACCTTGTCCCAGACCTGCTGTTTTCGACTCTCTCTCTCTACCGCACCTGCTGTCTCAACCTCTGAATGCTTGGCTATGAAAAGCCAACTGACATTTACTCCTGAGGTGCTGACCTGTTGCATCCTCTACAACCACTGTGATTATTATTATTTGACCCAGCTGGTCATCTATGAATGTTTGAACATATTGGCCATGTACTGTTATAATCTCCACCCGGCACAGCCAGAAGAGGACTGGCCACCCGTCATAGCCTGGTTCCTCTCTAGGTTTCTTCCTTGGTTCCTGCTTTTCTAGGGAGTTTTTCCTAGCCACCGTGCTTCTACATCTGCATTGCTGGCTGTTTGGGGTTTTAGGCTGGGTTTCTGTATAAGCACTTTGTGACATCGGCTGATGTAAAAAGGGCTTAATAAATACATTTGATTGATTGAATTTCATTGATCACTAAACCACCCAGGTCACGGGACATCTGCCTTCCTTTGTTCGCTAACGTGTGTGTCCATCTGTCTGTCTATGTGTATATTTGTGTGTCTCTTTCAGTGTGTGCATGCACAATTGTGATTTTGTGTGTGTGTGTGTGTGTGTGTGTGTGTAGATGTCATATTTAGTGTGTGTGTGCGTACCCGTTGCCCAGAGCACTAGCGCTACGCCTGGCCAAGGCAAACTGACAATAGAGCAGACAGTAACCCTGGCCATGTCTGTCTGTCTGTGTTTCTGTGTGTGTGTGTGTGTGTGTGCGTAGGAGTGATGAGGGATGGCAGCGACAGGGAGGTTCTTGGCAGCGGACAGGGAGAATGTGCTTCCCTTCACAGGGCCCTGAGTGATTTGTGGCTGTGTGTGTGTGTCTGAGTGATGTGTCCGTGTCAGTGGGGCTAAGCTGCACTGCAGACCAGGCCAGGACAGCTGTATTGTATAACAACATACTCTAACCATCACAGTGTCTGTCTGTGTCATCCGTTCACGTTTGTCATTTTTTTGTGTCACAGAGCTATGTGCAGCCAAACTGGCACTAACATTAACAATTAAAAACAGACGTGTATTTCAGTCATTCTTAAACACAGTGTTTCTCATACTGAAAAAAATCTAAATATAAATGGTCCCTGAAAAAAATGATCCCAGAAATGTTCCATACGCACAAAAAGCTTATTTCTCTAAAATGTGGTGCACTCATTTGCTTACATCCCTGTTATTGAGCATTTCTCCTTGGCTAAGATAATCAATCAACTTGACAGGTGTGGCATATCAAGATGTTGATTAAACAGCATGATCATTACACAGGTGCATCTTGAGCTGGTGACAATAAAAGGCCACTCTAAAATGTGCAGTTTTGTCACACAACACAATGCCACAGATGTCAAGGGAGCGTGCAATTGGCATGCTGACTGCATGAATAACCCCCAGAGCTGTTGCCAGAGAATTGAATGTTAATTTCTCTACCATACGCTGCCTCCAACGTTGTTTTAGAGAATTTTACAGTACGTCCAACCAGCCTCACAACCGCAGAGTTCCGCATGGTGGTAAGCAGTTTGCCAATGTCAACGTTATGAACAGAGTGCCCCATGGTGGCAGTGGGGTTATGGTATGGGCAGGCATAAGCTAAGGACAACGAACACAACTGCATTTTATTGATGGCAATTTGAATGCACAAAAATACTGTGACGAAATCATGAGGCTCATTGTGAGACCAATTTTTTATTGTATTTTTTAAAACATTTTTGGGGGGTACTTTTTACCCCTTTTTCTCCCTAATTTCGTGATATCCAACTGGTAGTTACAGTTTTGTCCCATCGCTGCAACTCCCGTACGGACTTTGGAGAGGTGAAGGTTGAGAACAATGCACCCTCCGAAACATGACCCCGCCAAGCCGCACTTCTTCTTGACACACTGCTCGCTTAACCCGGAAGACAGCCGCACCAATGTGTCGTACTGCTGGCGACCGAAGTCAGCATGCATGCGCCTGGCCTGCTGCAAGGAGTCGCTAGAGCGCGATGGGACAAGGACATCCCGGCCGGCGAAACCCTCCCCTAACCCGGACGACGGGTTGTTGCATGTTGCATTTATATTTTTGTTCAGTATATTTACAGTAACAGTCAAAAGTTTGGACACACCTACTCATTCAATGACTTTTCTTTATTTTTTCTATTTTCTACATTGTAGAATAATAGTGAAGACATCAAAACTATGAAATAACACATATGGAATCATGTAGTAAGCAAAAAAGTGTTAAACAAAAAAATATAGATTTTAGATTCCACCCTTTGTCATGATGACAGCTTTGCACACTCTTGGCATTCTCTCAACCAGCTTCATGAGGTAGTCACCTGGAATGCATTTCAATTAACAGGTGTGCCTTGTTAAAAGTGAATTTGTGGAATTTCTTTCCTTCTAATGCGTTTGAGCCAATCAGTTGTGTTGTGACAAGGAAGGATCTGAGGTGTGTGTGTGTGTGTGTGTGTGTGTGTGTGTGTGTGTGTGTGTGTGTGTGTGTGTGTGTGTGTGTGTGTGTGTGTGTGTGTGTGTGTGTGTGTGTGTGTGTGTGTGTGTGGTGCGTGCGTGCGTGCGTGCGTGCGCGTGCGTGCGTATGTGGTAGTTTCAGGTAGTCATGTAGCTTTTGGCCCCCCCACTTACCACGCTACCTTATATGCAGACCCCACCACCGTCTTTGCGCTGTCAGACGCTAGACAGAACATCTCAAAGCCGTGTCCGTACATGGAGAGAGAGACCGAGGCAGGGAAAGATGGAGGGAGGGAGGGAGATGAAAAAAGAAAGAGAGAACAATAAAGAGAGAAGAGGGAATGGAAGCAGGGAAGAGGAGGAGTGATGAGAGCTTAGTCACTAATAAGACAGTTATAAAAGCCAAGTAGTCAAACTTGAAGCACAAACAATCGTCCTGAAATACTTAAAATGCAGCATCTAACAATCTCAGTAGAATCTCACTTCTCGTGTCAGAGCTGCCAGGTTCTAAACAGATGCATTTGGAACACAAGCCAAGTCCCAAATGGCACCCTAATCCATATGTAGTGCACTACTTTTTACTAGGACCCATACGGATTAGGGTGACATTTGGAACACAGCCCAGAGAGTGGAAGGTTTTCTGTCTGTCATTATGGAGATGGCCCCTCGGTCAGGCTAGAAAGCTTAAGAAAACACAGATACCTTAAACTGCTGGAGATATTTAGACTGGAATTAAAAACACACACACACACACACACACACACACACACACACACACACACACACACACACACACACACACACACACACACACACACACACACACACACACACACACACACACACACACACACACAGTGATTATGCACTGGCTAATTATTCTCTAAATGCTTTCATTATTCTCTAAATGCTTTCAGTTTGCAGAAAAACAACGTGATGTTAGGGATGCACGATATATCGGAGAGCATATCAGAATCGGCCGATATTAGCTAAAAATGTAAACATCAGCATCGGCCTGATGTCTAGTTTAACGGCGATGTGCAAAACCAATGTCAACGCTGACGTGCATACCTATATAACATAGGTAGATGACGTAATGACGCCACAAAAAATACCGTGCTGCAGAACAAAAGCAGAAAAATACTAAGCACACACTTCCAACAACTAAACAAGTTCAAGTCGAGCAGTCATTTGAAAGACTAAAAACATTTCAGTGAGACAACTCAAAGGTGAAATCCATTAATGCCAATATAATGGAATTCATTGCCCTTGACAATAAACCGTTCTCTGTCGTGAATGATGTTGGCTTTCTCCGACTGGTCGAGCACCGGCACACACTACCAAGTAGGCGCTATTTTTCAGATGTTGCCCTACCGGAGTTACACAGTACTGTTGAAACACATCCATGAGCTACTTGCTATGGGCGTCACTGCTATTAGCTTCACAACTGACATTTGGACCAGCAATGTCAGCCCCATGAGCATGCTGAGTCTGACAGCACAGTGGGTCAACGAGGATTTCACACTGAGGAAAACTGTATTGCATGCTCAAGAATGTTCTGGTTCTCATACTGCTGCTGCCATTTCAATGGCATTTGAGAACATGTTTGAAACTTGGAAACATGAACACACTCCTAGTGCCATTCGAACAACTGACTTGAGAAATAAGCTCATCAACTGTGTCTGCAGCAGACGTGATACCCTCTGTCATGGTATTGAAACGCTGCTCAACAAAACTGCCGACAGACCATGGGGTTAAAACTTACAAAAGTACTTGAGGCTGTGAACAAGCGATTCGGTGGTATTCTCTCTGAGCCTCTTTACTGTGTCGCCACCACGCTTGATGCTAGGTACAAGGACCTCTACTTCGATGCAGACAAGAAACAGGGTTTACGTGAAATGTTACATACACAGCTGGACAAAATGGAAATGGACACAGTGACAGTGCGCACCGGGGAAGAGAGGACACGGACAGATAGAGCTGAAACACTGCTTGACATGTATGATGAAATCCTGGTTGAGAACGACTGAACAAATGAACAACGAAACAGCACAGCAAGTAAGTGAAAGAAATGTGATTATGCTTTACTGGTAATGGGGACATCCGTAAATGCCAACTAAATAACTTGTTGGTCAGTGTGGTGTGTGTGTAAACTTTATTTAACTAGGCAAGTCAGTACAGAACAAATTCTTATTTACAATGACTGCCTACCCTGGCCAAACCCGGACGACACTGGGCCAATTGTGCGCCGGGACTCCCATTCACAGCCAGATGTGATACAGCCTGGAATCGAACCAGGGACTGTAGTGACGCCTCTTGCACTGAGATCCAGTACCTTAGACTGCTGCGTCCGTGTGTGTGTGTGTGTGTGTGTGTGTGTGTGTGTGTGTGTGTGTGTGTGTGTGTGTGTGTGTGTGTGTGTGTGTGTGTGTGTGTGTGTGTGTGTGTACTATTTAACTGTACTAGAATGCTTAAAAGGCCACAAAAATTGTTTACATCGGTTATCGGTATCAGGTTTCTTTTGGGCAAGGAAAATATCGGATATCGGTATCGGCCAAAAATGCAATATCGGTGCATCCCTACTTGATGTTTTAAAAGTCAGCAAACACTAAAGAGAAACATCTCTTTGATAGGTTGAGAGAAAAATCTCTTCCTCTCAACCTATCAAACCTTCTAAACATTTCATATTCAGAAATATACTCAAAATAGATACACCACCACAAAATCATTGTACCGCAAAAATAATAAGGCACTTATTTATGTTGCTATTATGCATCCAATTATACAATGCATTCCTTGCCAAATGGGAGTAAGAAAAGTGCTATTCTGTAACGGCTGTCTTCTGTAGAAATGGACCAAGGCGCAGCAGGTATGTGAATACTCATCTTTAATTAAAATAAAGGAGTAGAGCATCCACTTAATAATTCAAACAATATATAAGACAGGAACAGTTTTGCAGGCACACAACACGCAGTGCAAAAACAACTACCCACAAAACCAAGTGACAAACATACTCCTACATATATGACTCCCAATCAGGAACAACGATCCCCAGCTGTTCCTGATCAGGAGTCACAAGACCAACACAGAACAATCACACACACAGACTGCCACGTCCTGACCCCAAAACTACAACAACAGCTCCATCTGCTGGTCAGGACGTGACATATTCAAAAACACAATGGCTGTATGATGGCATGTTAATGCAGGATTGACTGGTAAATGGATTTAACATTAGCCACAAATGGAAGTGATATATTCTGCTGGGGAGAGAAGAGGCTCATGGGGCATGGGGGGGTCTGCATTTTGGCTGACTGGCTGGACGGCTGTCTCTGAAGGTGGTTTAGAAACAACATTTTCAAACACAATCCTCACAGGCATTTTTTTATAATAATTCTATAAATATGAGAAACTAGTAAAAATGTTATTGCTCACAAAAGATTGAAATCACACATACCTCGTATGCATTCCAATACAGTAGGAAACAGTGCTAAAAAAAAAGATTCTGTCAAGCCCCATCTGATTCTGTAGTTGATAAAGCGGATGCAAAAGTTGTACTCTCTGACATTGGCTGCCTTTACAAAGGCAGCCCAATTCTGGTCTTTTGGCAAAAAAGTTAATCTGATTGGTCAAAAGACCAATTAGTGGAAAAATATCAGAATTAGGCTGCCTGTGAAAACGCAGCCATTGAAACAGAAAATGAGTGTCAAATAAAATAAAATTGTTTTTGTCACATGCGCCGAATACAACTAGTATAAACTTTACAGTGAAATGCTTACTTATGAGCACTTTCCCAACAATGTAATTAAAAAGTAGGAAAATAAACAAATAGATGAAAAGAAAATATTAACACAATAAAATAATGTGGGATATTGCGTGTGCGCACATGCATGCGTATGAGGATGGAAAGGAAAGGACTCGTTAGAAGGATCATGAGACACTTACAGTTTTTGGACATCAGGCCATAGTGTATTTTGGAGCAGGTGGTCCTCTGGAGGGAGCTCTGTGGATACCGAGCACACACACACAAAATAACAAAGTCAATTTCACAATCCTTACATAACTACTCAACATATTCAACATTCGCTTGTTTTAAAATTCAAATAAATGGGAACCATTTTCCGATTGACTAAATGAAGATTGTATCTAAGTGGCTGGCTGTTGTGATTTTCTTGTTTAACAACCCCCCTAATGTTAAAGAAGGGAGGGAGAGAGGGAGTAAAAAGAAAAAGGGAATTAAAGACAAGAGAGACACACTGGAGACACAAAACAGAATGAAGAACAGAATTGACCGCCTCAAGACAATGTTCTCTCATTTTCATCACAGTGCTCATCATTAGCATTTAGCTCCAATATGTAACCCTCAACTTGCGATTTCTGAAAAGCTATTTTGAACAAGGCTTTATCTCCGAATTCTCAACGTCTGTTAGCTTTGAGGGGTGCTGCAAAATGAGAATCAAATGTACCTCCGCTCTCATTCTCAACCCATAGCAAGATAACTTCACCATGTACTCCTTCAGACACAGTGTGTCCCTTAATGACACCCTATTCCCTTTATAGTCTGACAGGTCCTGGTCAAAAGTAGTGCACTATTTTGGGAATAGGTTGCCATTTGGGACGCAACCACTTACGCAACCCATCTTCTCCTTCATTACACATGAAATTGAAAGCCTCGTTCCCCCTCTTTTTGAATTTGTCCCAGGCTTCCCGTGTCACCCTAATTGTTCCCTCCCTTTACCCCCTCTAGTAGTGAATCAGAGACATGGCATTATTCTGTTAACTCATTATACTGTTAACAACTCTGTGTCTGCGTAATTTCCCTCTCCCCATAGCCCTCTACGAACACACACACACAAAAGTAGCCCTGTAGCCTAGTCATCAATATTATAACTTTGCTCTGTACAGAAACACACACACGTGCGCACACACACATACAGCTCAGTAGCCTAGAGTCATCAATATCATAACTCTGTAATCATATACAGTGCCTTCAGAAAGTACTAATACCCCTTCACTTCTTCCAATTCTTTTTGCGTTACAGCCTGAATTCAAAATGGATAACATTTATTTGTTTTCTCACCCATCTACACACAATACCCCATAATGACAAAGTGAAAACATGTTTAGAAATGCACATTTATTGAAAATGAAATACTGAAAAATATAATTGACATAAGTATTCACACCCAAGATAATACTTTGTAGAAGCACCTACTTTGAGTCGTCTTGGGTATGTCTGCATCAGCTTTGCACATCTGGGTTTGGGGATTTTCTCCCATTCTTCCTTGCAGATTTTCTCAAGCTGTTAAATTAAATGGGGAGCGGCGATGAACAGCAATCTTCAAGTCTTTAAACAGATTTCCAAATGGGATTCAATTCTGGGCTTTGGCTGGGCCACTCAATGACTTTCACATTCCTGTTCTGAAGCTACTCCAGCATTGCTTTGGTGAACCTCGGCAAGACGGAGCTGCTCTTCCTCCCGGGGAAGGACTGCCCGTTCCATGATCTCGCCATCACGGTTGACAACTCCCTTGTGTCCTCCTCCCAGAGTGCTAAGAACCTTGGCGTGATCCTGGACAACACCCTGTCGTTCTCCACTGACATCAAGGCGGTGACCCGATCCTGTAGGTTCATGCTCTACAACATTCGCAGAGTACGACCCTGCCTCACACAGGAAGCGGCGCAGGTTCTAATCCAGGCACTTGTCATCTCCCGTCTGGATTACTGCAACTCGCTGTTGGCTGGGCTCCCTGCCTGTGCCATTAAACCCCTACAATTCATCCAGAACGCCGCAGCCCATCTGGTGTTCAACCTTCCCAAGTTCTCTCACGTCACCCCGCTCCTCCGCTCTCTCCACTGGCTTCCAGTTGAAGCTCGCATCCGCTACAAGACCATGGTGATTGCCTACGGAGCTGTGAAGGGAACGGCACCTCCATACCTTCAGGCTCTGATCAGGCCCTACACCCAAACAAGGGCACTGCGTTCATCCACCTCTGGCCTGCTGGCCCCCCTACCTCTGAGGAAGCACAGTTCCCGCTCAGCCCAGTCAAAACTGTTCGCTGCTCTGACACCCCAATGGTGGAACAAGCTCCCTCACGACGCCAGGACAGCGGAGTCAATCACCAGCTTCCGGAGACACCTGAAACCCCACCTCTTTAAGGAATACCTAGGATAGGATAAAGTAATCCTTCTAACCCCCCCCCCCCCCCCCCCCTTAAAAGATTTAGATGCACTATTGTAAAGTGGTTGTTCCACTGGATATCATAAGGTGAATGCACCAATTTGTAAGTCGCTCTGGATAAGAGCGTCTGCTAAATGACTTAAATGTAATGTAATGTATGCTTGGGGTTATTGTCGTGTTGGAACATAAATCTTCACCCCAAGATAAGGTCATTTCCACTCTGATGCAGGTTCTCTTCAAGGATTTGCCTGTATTAGGCACCATTCAGTGGTCCCTCTATCCTTACCATTCTCCCAGTTCCTGCCACTGAAAAGCATCCCCATAGCATGATGCTGCCACCACCTTGCTTCACGGTAGGGATGGTGTTAGAAGGGTGATGAGATGTGCCTGGTTTTCTCCAGACATGGTGCTTTGCTTTCAGGCCAAAGAGTTCAATATACAGTTGAAGTCGGAAGTTTACATACACCTTAGCCAAATACATTTAAACTCAGTTTTTCACAATTCCTGACATTTAATCCTAGTACAAATTCCCTGTCTTAGGTCAGTTAGGATCACCACTTTATTTTAAGAATGTGAAATTATTATTTATTTCAGCTTTTATTTCTTTCAGCACATTCCCAGTGTGTCAGAAGTTTATATACACTCAATTAGTATTTGGTAGCATTGCCTTTAAATTGTTTAACTTGGGTCAAACGTTTCGGGTAGCCTTCCACAAGCTTCCCACAATAAGTTGGGTGAATTTTGGCCCATTCCTCCTGACAGAGCTGGTGTAACTGAGTCAGGTTTGTAGGCTACCCGAAACGTTTGACCCAAGTTAAACAATTTAAAGGCAATGCAATTTAAAGGCAAGGTTTTTTTCTATATCATGTCAAAACAATTGAATTGGCCACAGGTGGACTCCAATAATCCGTAACATCTCACGGATGATCAAAGGAAATTGGATGCACCTGAGCTCAATTTGGAATGTCATAGCAAAGGGGTGTGAATATTTACAGTACCGGTCAAAAGTTTTAGAACACCTACTCATTCCAGGGTTTTTCTTTATTTTTACTATTTTCTACATTGTAGAATAATAGTGAAGACATCACAACTATGAAACCACACATATGGGATCATGTAGTAACCAAAAATGTAAAACAAAATCTACATATATTTTAGATTCTTCAAAGGAGCCACACTTTGCCTTGATGACAGCTTTGCACACTTTTGTCATTCAAATCAAATCAAACTTTATGTCACATGCGCCGAATACAACAAGTGCAGACCTTACTGTGAAATGCTTACTTACAAGCCCCTAACCAACAGTGCATTTCAAGAAGGGTTAAGAAAATATTTACCAAAACAACTAAAGTAAAAAATAATAAAAAGTAACAGAAAATAACAATAACGAGGCTATATACAGGGGGTAACGGTTCACTCAACCAGCAGCACCTGGAATGCTTTGCCAACAGTCTTGAAGGATTTCCCACATATGCTGCGCACTTGTTGGCTGATTTTCCTTCACTCTGCGGTCCAATTCATCCCAAACCATCTCAAATGGTTTGACGTCGGTTGATTATGGAGTCCAGGTCATCTGATGATTGTGGAGGCCAGGTCACTCCATCACTCTCCTTCTTGGTCAAATAATCCTTATACAGCCTGTAGGTGTATTGGGACATTTTCCTGTTGAAAAACAAATGACCGTCCCACTAAGCACAAACCAGATGGGATATCACTGCAGAATGCTGTGGTAGCCATGCTGGTTAAGTGTGCCTTGAATTCTAAATAAATCACTGACAGTGTTACCAGCAAAGCACCCCCACACCTTCTCCATGGTTCACGGTGGGAACCACACATGCAGAGATCATCCGTTCACCTACTCTGCGTTTCACAAAGACACAGCGGTTGGAACAAAAAATCTCAAATTTGGACTCATCAGACCAAAGGACAGATTTCCACTGGTCTAATGATGTGTTTCTTGGCCCAAGTAAGTCTCTTCCTCTTATTGGTGTCCTTTAGGAGTGGTTTCTTCGCAGAAATTCGACCATGAAGGCCTGATTCATGAAGTCTCCTCTGAACAGTTGATGTTGAGATGTGTCTCTTACTTGAACTCCGTGAAGCATTTATTTGGGCTGCAATTTCTGAGGCTGGTAACTCTAATGAACTTATCCTCTACAGCAGAAGTAACGCTGGGTCTTCCTTTCTGTGGCGGTCCTCGTGAGAGTCAGTTTCATCATAGCACTTGATGGTTTTTGCGACTGCAAAAAAAGTTATTGAAATGTTCTGGATTGACTGACCTTCATGTCTTAAAGTAATGATGGACTGTTGTTTCTCTTTGCTTTTTTGAGCTGTTCTTGTCATAATATGGATTTGGTATTTTACCAAGTAGGGCTATCTTATGTATAGTTGTGGCCAAAAGATTTGAGAATGACGCAAATATTAATTTTCACAGAGTTTACTGCTTCAGTGTCTTTAGATATTTTTGTCAGATGTTACTATGGAATACTGAAGTATAATAACAAGCATTTCATAAGTGTCAAAGTCTTTTATTGACAATTACCTGAAGTTGATGCAAAGAGTCAATATTTGCAGTGTTGACCCTTCTTTTTAAAGACCTCTGCAATCCGCCCTGGCGTGCTGTCAATTAACTTCTGGGCCACATCCTGACTGATGGCAGCCCATTCTTGCATAGTCAATGCTTGGAGTTTGTCAGAATTTGTGGGTTTTTGTTTGTCAACCCGCCTCTTGAGGATTGACCACAAGTTCTCAATGGGATTAAGGTCTGGGGAGTTTCCTGGCCATGGACCCAAAATATCAATGTTTTGTTCCCCGAGCCACTTAGTTATCACTTTTGCCTTATGGCAAGGTGCTCCATCATGCTGGAAAAGGCATTGTTTGTCACCAAACTGTTCCTGGATGGTTGGGAGAAGTTGCTCTCGGAGGATGTGTTGGTACCATTCTTTATTCATGGCTGTGTTCTTAGGCAAAATTGTGAGTGAGCCCACTCCCTTGGCTGAGAAGCAACCCCACCCATGAATGGTCTCAGGATGCTTTTATGTTGGTATGACACAGGACTAATGGTAGCGCTCACCTTGTCTTCTCCGGACAAGCTTTTTTCCAGATGCCCCAAACAATCGAGAAAGCTCTGTACTGGTGGTGCCCCGATCCCGCAGCTGAATCAACTTTAGGAGACGGTCCTGGCGCTTGCTGGACTTTCTTGGGCGCCCTGAAGCCTTCTTCACAACAATTGAACCGCTCTCCTTGAAGTTCTTGATGATCCGATAAATGGTTGATTTAGCTGCAATCTTACTGGCAGCAATATCCTTGCCTGTGAAGCCCTTTTTGTGCAAAGCAATGATGACGGCACGTGTTTCCGTGCAGGTAACCATGGTTGACAGAGGAAGAACAATGATTCCAAGCACCACCCTCCTTTTGAAGCTTCCAGTCTGTTATTCGAACTCAGTCAGCATGACAGAGTGATCTCCAGCCTTGTCCTCGTCAACACTCACACCTGTGTTAATGAGAGAATCACTGACATGATGTCAGCTGTTCCTTTTGTGGCAGGGCTGAAATGCAGTGGAAATGTTTTTTTGGGGGATTCAGTTAATTTGCATGGAAAAGAGGGACTTTGCAATTAATTGCAATTCATCTGATCACTCTTCATAACATTTTGGAGTATATGCAAATTACCATCATACAAACTGGGGAAGCAGACTGTGAAAATTCATATTTGTGTCATTCTCAAAACTTTTGGCCATGACTGTATACCAACCCTACCTTGTCACAACACAACTGATTGGCTGAAACACATTAAGAAGGAAAGAAATTCCACAAATGAACTTTTAACAAGACACACCTGTTAATTGAAATGCCTTCCTGGTTGAGAGAATCCGAAGCGTGGGCAAAGCTGTCATCAAGGCAAAGTGTGGCTACTTTCAAGAATCTCAAATCTCAAATATATTTTGATTTGTTTAACACTTTTTTGGTTACTACATGATTCCATATGTGTTATTTCATAGTTTGATGTCTTCACTAGTATTCTACAATGTAGAAAATAGTAAAAATAAAGAAAAACCCTTGAATGAGTAGGTGTGTCCAAACTTTTGACTGGTACTGTATGTAAATTAGATATTTCTGTATTTAAATTTCAATACATTTGCAAACATTTCTAAAAACATGGTTTCACTTTGTCATTATGGGGTATTGTGTGTAGATGGGTGAGGAAAAAAATAGGTTTAATACATTTTGAATTCAGGCTGTAACACAACAAAATGTGGAATAAGTCAAATGGTATGAATACTTTTCGAAGAAACTGTAAGCCTTTATTCTAACTATGATCTCAGACTTTAAATAAGGAGCTTTTTACAATCACAGTGAATGACAACGCCTGACACCGATTTCCTAGAGCCAAGGTACCCAAAGCTTCCCCCACCCCCGACTCGCTCTCCCTTCATCCCTCTCACCATCCTTCCCTCCCCTCTACACACTGCTACTCTCTCTCTGCCTCTCTCTTTTTCTCCCCCTCCCTCATCACAACATCCTTCTCTTCCTCCTATCTTCAGTAATAACATTTGTCTCCAGCTGCTCAGATTCATCCCCCTCTTCTAACACGCAGGCATGGAAAGCAGAGCAGAGCAGCGGCGTCTACTAAATAGTTGTCATGAAGGCTGGATATCATTGTCCCTTACAGGAATAAACAGAGACAGGGAGGGGGAGAAGTAGAGAGAGCGAGAGAGAGAGAGACTCAGGGCTGCACTGGGGGAGTGTATAGGGAAGGGAAACGTATCCCTTCCCAATAAACAAAAAAAAATGGTTTATGTAAGTCTGATGTTTTGTGGGACTAAAGCCTCAGACATAATACTTTTTCAGTATGCAATACTATTAACGGTGAGAGGGTGGAAGTAGGACTCTTGGCATTGGTCAGAAACACTGCTGAACCTGGTTCCCTCCTCTTTATTGGTCTTGGGAGCAAGATCACATGTCAATAAAAAAGGAGAAACTATCAGAATCAGACAGATGTATTGAGACATTGACTGTTACATGCAGAAAGACCAAGTTAAGGATGTGCATAGGCTGCACTTACACAGGCAGCCCATTGTGATCTTTTTTCCATTAATTGGTCTTTTGACCAATCACATCAGATCTTTTCACATCAGACCGTTTTCAGAGCTGATGTCACTGGTCGAAAGACCAATTACTGACAAAAAATATCAGAATTGGGCTGCCTGTGTAAATGCAGCCTTGTTGGAAAGGCCTATGGCAGGAGGACTGGCTCCTTCTGGTTTATCTACAGTGTCCTGGAAAATGGAAACAGACACACACAAACATACATACAGGGGAGAGGGTTCAAAGGGGAATCTCAACAGTGCAGGCTTTTTCTCTATTCTTTTTTCTTCCTTTTTTACTTTTGAATCCTCTTTCCTTGCCCGCTTCATAAAATGCATTGGAGAAGAAGGTCAGAGGGGAGGGACCTTAGACCTTTTCCTCCAATACGGTTGAGGAGGACATAGAGTGAGGAAATGCAGAAAGGCCCTACAGTAGCAACTGGGGGTGATGTAGGAAGCAACTGGGTTGATTGACACTACGCTCAACCAATAACAAATCGGGATGTTGGTACGCCGACCAATAGAAAATCTGCATTTTGGAACTGCTACTCACACTGGAGGCCAGCTTCTCCAGAGGAGTGCCAGAGATGTTGCCGACGTTCTCCACAAAGTTACGGGGAGGCACGGAACACCCGCAGGACCTTCTCGTCGGCCCCGGAGTTAGAGATACTGAAGAGATACTGAGGTATAGTATTATAGTGAGAGATCTGGTGCCAGGTGGGCTGGGGGAGGACAGGGGGGTAAGAGGTAGTAAAGGAAAAGTTAGAAGAGGTCTCCTGTGGCAGCATCTCTAATGGAAGCCCTATTCCCTATAGTGTAATACCAGGGCCAATTGTCCAGGGCCCACGGTTAGGAAATGTGGCGGTAACAAATACATGCGCATAACTTTGACAGAAGTATCCATCTTCAGATAAATATAGAATTTTTTCAGTTTTATGTAGTCTTGGGAATTTTTTCCCCCAGAATAGGTATTATTCTAAGTGGTTCTGATCTGAAATGCACTTTTCCCTTCAAAAACCATCTCAGAGAGAAATAAGCAATTTTAATGTGGTTACGTGCCTGAATACGAGACAGAAAAATGCATTTTCCCGTCTTAACAAGGTTTTCCTGCCAGACAGACACACTACAGTATAAACTTAAACAACAAATGGTTGGAAGTCCTCTATGAGAATATGTAGGGCTAGTAAAACGACTTAATCTTCACAAACTGTTCATATTTTACTGTAAATACAAAACGACACAGCCCACAATATAACACTCCCTTATTGAAAAAGTGCAAAATAGGAGGATGATATCTGGTCATTACCAAGAGGAATAAACACTTTGAGAAATTAAAGTACTTTGAGTTTTAGGATCATGGTACGTAGCCAGTAGTTTGGTTAAAGGCCTTAAAAAAATCTCAATTCAATCAACTTACAAGTGTTCATGCAGTAGTATACAAAATAAAAAATGTTCCTGTGGTCAAATAGAATTGCAGTATGGTTTTATTAGTAGGGCTCGTTAGGGGCATCAACATGGGCAGGTTAGCGTTTTTCATCATGCATCTTGTTCTGGAAGCAACTCTGCAGAGTGGTCGCTAGCTGGCATAACCACAGTCATAAAATCTGATTTAAACCTAACCTTAACCTAAACATTAACCACACTGCAAACCCTAATGCTTAACTCGAACCTTAAATTAAGACCAAAAAGCTTGCCAATTTTGACTCTGCAGTTGGCCTATTTAAGGGGAAATCTTTCAGTTCTGCCTCCAGGACAAGACTAATGACACTAAAGTCCACTTGCTCAATGTCATGTCTATAGGTACTTATGGATACGCCTCTATTTTCTGTCTACAGTGCATCTATGGGTCTGCCTATAGGAGTGAAAGGGGTCTATAGGTTACATCAAGGCTCTCCAACTCTGTTCCTGGAGAGCCACTCCAACCCTAATCTAGAGCACCTAATTCAAAAAGGCTTCTCAACAGTTTTTACCCCCAAGCCATAATACTCCTGAACAGGTAATCAAATGGCTACCAGGACTATTTGCACTGTGTGCCCCCCCCAAGCCCTCTTTTATGCTGCTGCTACTCTCTGTTTATCTTATATGCATAGTCACTTCAACCATATCTACATGTACATACTACCTCAATAAGCCTGACTAACCAGTGTCTGTATGTAGCCTCGCTACTCTTATTTTCAAATGTCTTTTTACTGTTGTTCTATTTCTTTACTTACCTATTGTTCACCTAATACCTTTTTTTGCACTAGTGGTTAGAGCCTGTAAGCATTTCACTGTAAGGTCTACTACACCTGTTGTATTCGGCGCACGTGACAAATAAACTTTGATTTGATTTGCTGGTTGATAAGATAAGTCAGGTTAGTTACAACTGGGCTTGGAGTGAAAACCTACAGGACGGTAGCTCTTCAGGAAAAGGGTTGGAGAGCCCAGGGTTACATGTTTGATCTTTCCTCCTCCAGGGTGTTAATAGCCTGGTGGTCTGGTCTGACCCCACACTGAGGATGAAGTCCCCCTCAGGGTCCCACCGCATTGAAGTGACCAGATATCACCACCCCTGGACTCCACTCCACCTGGGACCACACACAGACATAACCTTGTTGCACAGCTACTGAACCTGATCCCTTCTTCCCACTATCCTGCTGACCAACCACACTGTGCTGTAGTGTTGTCACATTTTCTTTGGGAAAAAAAGAAAACACTAATCAAAATCACTCTAGGGTCCTTATTGTGTGCTATATGGCTAGCAAAATAAACAAATGTAACTCTGGGTGACAATTGAAGGCTGTTTTTTCCAACATTAGGACTGTTTTTCAGTCCGCTTCATGTTTTGTTTCCTTTCCTTCCTTACTCCCTAGTATCGCGACGCCGGTGTCATGACAACCCTACTGTGCTGACCCAGATATTTTCCCTTCACATTGAACCAGGCCAGTACATCTCCGCTCAGCTCAGTAGTGTAAAACAACAAGGCTAACAGAGTAGTCAGCCACTCAGTCAGGTCTAGTTCCCAGGGTAATAGAGTAGTCAGCCACTCAGAGTCAGGTCTAGTTCCCAGGGTAACAGAGTAGTCAGCCACTCAGAGTCAGGTCTAGGTCCCAGGGTAACAGAGTAGTCAGCCACTCAGAGTCAGGTCTAGTTCCCAGGGTAACAGAGTAGTCAACCACTCAGAGTCAGGTCTAGTTCCCAGGGTAACAGAGTAGTCAGCCACTCAGGGTCAGGTCTAGTTCCCAGGGTAACAGAGTAGTGAGCCACTCAGTCAGGTCTGGTTCCCAGGGTAACAGAGTAGTCAGCCACTCAGAGTCAGGTCTGGTTCCCAGGGTAACAGAGTAGTCAGCCACTCAGAGTCAGGTCTAGTTCCCAGGGTAACAGAGTAGTCAGCCACTCGGGGTCAGGTCTAGTTCCCAGGGTAACAGAGTAGTCAGCCACTCAGGGTCAGGTCTAGTTCCCAGGGTAACAGAGTACATTTAACATTACATTACATTTAAGTAATTTAGCAGACGCTCTTATCCAGAGCGACTTACAAATTGGTGCATTCACCTTATGATATCCAGTGGAACAACCACTTTACAATAGTGCATCTAAATCTTTTAAGGGGGGGGGGGGGGGGGGGGTTAGAAGGATTACTTTATCCTATCCTAGGTATTCCTTAAAGAGGTGGGGTTTCAGGTGTCTCCGGAAGCTGGTGATTGACTCCGCTGTCCTGGCGTCGTGAGGGAGCTTGTTCCACCATTGGGGTGCCAGAGCAGCGAACAGTTTTGACTGGGCTGAGCGGGAATTGTGCTTCCTCAGAGGTAGGGGGGCCAGCAGGCCAGAGGTGGATGAACGCAGTGCCCTTGTTTGGGTGTAGGGCCTGATCAGAGCCTGAAGGTATGGAGGTGCCGTTCCCTTCACAGCTCCGTAGGCAATCACCATGGTCTTGTAGCGGATGCGAGCTTCAACTGGAAGCCAGTGGAGAGAGCGGAGGAGCGGGGTGACGTGAGAGAACTTGGGAAGGTTGAACACCAGACGGGCTGCGGCGTTCTGGATGAGTTGTAGGGGTTTAATGGCACAGGCAGGGAGCCCAGCCAACAGCGAGTTGCAGTAATCCAGACGGGAGATGACAAGTGCCTGGATTAGGACCTGCGCCGCTTCCTGTGTGAGGCAGGGTCGTACTCTGCGAATGTTGTAGAGCATGAACCTACAGGATCGGGTCACCGCCTTGATGTTAGTGGAGAACGACAGGGTGTTGACCAGGATCACGCCAAGGTTCTTAGCACTCTGGGAGGAGGACACAAGGGAGTTGTCAACCGTGATGGCGAGATCATGGAACGGGCAGTCCTTCCCCGGGAGGAAGAGCAGCTCCGTCTTGCCGAGGTTCAGCTTGAGGTGGTGATCCGTCATCCACACTGATATGTCTGACAGACATGCAGAGATGCGATTCGCCGCCTGGTTATCAGAAGGGGGAAAGGAGAAGATTAATTGTGTGTCGTCTGCATAGCAATGATAGGAGAGACCATGTGAGGATATGACAGAGCCAAGTGACTTGGTGTATAGCGAGAATAGGAGAGGGCCTAGAACAGAGCCCTGGGGGACACCAGTGGTGAGAGCGCATGGTGCGGAGACAGATTCTCGCCACGCCACCTGGTAGGAGCGACCTGTCAGGTAGGACGCAATCCAAGCGTGGGCCGCGCCGGAGATGCCCAACTCTGAGAGGGTGGAGAGGAGGATCTGATGGTTCACAGTATCAAAGGCAGCAGATAGGTCTAGAAGGATGAGAGCAGAGGAGAGAGAGTTAGCTTTAGCAGTGCGGAGAGCCTCCGTGACACAGAGAAGAGCAGTCTCAGTTGAAAGCCCAGTCTTGAAACCTGACTGATTAGGATCAAGAAGGTCATTCTGAGAGAGATAGCAGGAGAGCTGGCCAAGGACGGCACGTTCAAGAGTTTTGGAGAGAAAAGAAAGAAGGGATACTGGTCTGTAGTTGTTGACATCGGAGGGATCGAGTGTAGGTTTTTTCAGAAGGGGTGCAACTCTCGCTCTCTTGAAGACGGAAGGGACGTAGCCAGCGGTCAAGGATGAGTTGATGAGCGAGGTGAGGTAGGGGAGAAGGTCTCCGGAAATGTTCTGGAGAAGAGAGGAGGGGATAGGGTCAAGTGGGCAGGTTGTTGGGCGGCCGGCCGTCACAAGACGCGAGATTTCATCTGGAGAGAGAGGGGAGAAAGAGGTCAAAGCACAGGGTAGGGCAGTGTGAGCAGGACCAGCGGTGTCGTTTGACTTAGCAAACGAGGATCGGATATCGTCAACCTTCTTTTCAAAATGGTTGACGAAGTCATCCGCAGAGAGGGAGGGGGGGGGGGGGAGGAGGATTCAGGAGGGAGGAGAAGGTAGCAAAGAGCTTCCTAGGGTTAGAGGCAGATGCTTGGAATTTAGAGTGGTAGAAAGTGGCTTTAGCAGCAGAGACAGAAGAGGAGAATGTAGAGAGGAGGGAGTGAAAGTTCCTAGGGTAACAGAGTAGTCAGCCACTCAGAGTCAGGTCTAGTTCCCAGGGTAACAGAGTAGTCAGCCACTCAGAGTCAGGTCTAGTTCCCAGGGTAACAGAGTAGTCAGCCACTCAGGGTCAGGTCTTGTTCCCAGGGTAACAGAGTAGTCAGCCACTCAGGGTCAGGTCTAGTTCCCAGGGTAACAGAGTAGTCAGCCACTCAGAGTCAGGTCTAGTTCCCAGGGTAACAGAGTAGTCAGCCAATCAGTCAAGTCTGATTCCCAGTCAAACACTGACAATCAGGGTCTTTAGTCAGTCTAATTACACTTTGCACAGTCTCTCTCTAACAGTGTGGCTGACCAGGAACTCACTGTGATTAAATCTCATTTGAGATAGACCCACCACGGTGCAGCTCAATCAGTAGTCTATAGAATATAATATAATAGGAATCTCACCTTTTTGCCTCCAGAGATGTAGAATAGAGACAGAGACAGAGACAGACAGACAGACAGACAGACAGACAGACAGACAGACAGACAGACAGACAGACAGACAGACAGACAGACAGACAGACAGACAGACAGACAGACAGGGCAGTCATCTGACATTATCTAAAGTAAACCCATGTCTCCAGACAGTCCACCTAAACTCAAACACTGGCATCAGCTGTGTGATGAGCGATCCCTTTTTTAGGTCAGAAATTTTGCATCAGCGCAGCATCACTGCAGATGCAATAGAAATCAACACTGGTTGCATCCCAAATGGCACTGTATTCCCTACATAGTGCACTACTTTTAAAACTGGACCCGTAGGGCTCTGGACAAAAGTAGTGCATTATATAGAGAATATGGTGCCATTTGGGACCCACACTTTATTCTGCCCTTTATTTTAGACTGTTTGAGTAGTTTATTTGGGTCGCATCTCTTGGGTCACCTCCAAAGCACACAGTGTATAATGAATCTGTTGGGAGTCAGAGCAGTGGGGGCAGGACTTTTTACTGACCATGTGACGTTGCAACCAGGGAAAAACTCTGGGTTCTAGTTATAAGGTTAGTGCCAACCCTGTATCCTTTGGACGTTGCTACCCTAATCCTAACCTTAACCCTTATCATAACCCTTACCATAACCCTTTCAAAATGTCAACTTCAATGGGGTAGGGACGTCGCAAGGACCCGGATAGCAAGGACCTTAGTTCTAGGCTGGTCAGGGATCCCAGCTAGCAAGAAACCTAGTTCTAAGCTGGTCAAGGACCTCAGATAGCAAGGACCCTAGTTCTAGGCTGGTCAGGGAACCCAGATAGCAATGACCCTAATTTTAGGCTTGTCAAGGAGCCCAGAAAGCAAGGACCCTAGTTCTAGGCTGGTCAGGGATCCCAGCTAGCAAGGACCCTAGTTCTAGGCTGGTCAGGGATCCCAGCTAGCAAGGACCCTAGTTCTAGGCTGGTCAGGGATCCCAGCTAGCAAGGACCCTAGTTCTAGGCTGGTCAGGGATCCCAGCTAGCAAGGACCCTAGTTCTAGGCTGGTCAGGGAAAACGCCTGCCCCTACAAATCAGTAATGACGACTAGATAATCCCAGATGTCTCCATCCAACCATCTCTTATTAACAAACACCCAAACAAATCAGACAGTCAAGCCAGAAGAAGTAATTATGCAAAGCTGTAAGACTCATTATTAGAAGGGAATCCATTTTGTTATTTTTGGAAATTAATTTATCGTCTAATGTGATAATGAAAGCAGTCACAGCGCTCCATATCACATTAAAGAAATGGGCACCAAAAAGGGCATAGCTCGAGAACATATTAAGACTTGACTAGGATTTGTTTAAATTGGATTCGGGTGAGAGAGCCTTTGACCTGGGAATGTAATCGCTCCATAGATCTTACAAGTAGGTTACATCCAAATGGCACCCTAATTGCTATATAGCATACTACTTTGTAGGGAATAGGGTGTCATTTGGGATGCACTCTAACCCGTCTACCCTCTATATGACTATAAGCCTGTATTGGACAATCCCATTAATTTGAAAATGATCAGTAACCCCAGCTGTAACAGCCAATAGAGAATCAATTATTTTCTTTCAAGATCACAACCACATGCTCCATATTTAAATAATGCTATATTTAATTACATAGAGAGAAAGTATGTAGTTCAATGTATAAACTAGAGCCAGAATGATCTCTTTTCACAGGATAGGTGAGTGGGATAAGTCTATCAGGGTCCATATTCAAGAGTGCTGATCTAGGATCAGGTCCCCTCTGTCTATATAATATTATTCAGTATAATGGAAAGGCTAAACTGATCCTAGATCAGCACAGGAGGCTTTATGAATAAGGGCCCCGATTTTGACAATTTTCCAATTAAGTCATTCGCCAATTAGCAATAACCAAATTAAGATGACTTAAGTGGTAAACAAGTACATTTCAGGCAGAGAGAATTGTGGGGGAAAAGAGGATTATAATTGAGTGATAACATTACGACGTAAAATAAAGATTATTTTATGCAAACGAAGTCCTCACATGTATGCATTAATCCAGTTCCTGACACTAATATCCATGGAAAAACAATACTAAAAACAAATCAAAATAACACAAGAGAGCCTACATTAGAAACACTGTTTCTTGTGGGTTGTGTAACCAGTGGTTTTTGTGGTAGGATTAAAGGCCCAGTGAAGTTAAAAATTGGATTTTTCTGTGTTTTATATACAGTTAAGTGCCAAAATAATGAAAACACTTGAGTAAATGAGGGATATAAAGTATATTGAAAGCAGGTGCTTCCACGCAGGTGTGGTTCATGAGATAATTGAGCAATTAACATCCTATCATGCTTAGGGTCATGTATAAAAATGCTGGGCAGGCCATTATTTTGGCTACCATGGCTATGCCCCCATACGATGACAATGCCCCCCCCCCATCCACAGGTCACGAGTGGTCACTGAATCGTTTGATGAGCATAAAAAACATATACCATGACTGTGGCAGTCAAAAGATCTCAACCCAAATGAACACTTATGAAAGACTCTGGAGCGGCACCTAAGACAGTGTTATCCACCACCATCAACAAAACACCAAATTATGGAATTTCTCGTGGAAGAATCGAGTTCCAGTCACTTGTAGAACCTATGCCAAGGTGCACTGAAGCTGTTCTGGCTTGTGGTGGCCTATTAAGACACTATGTTGGTGTTTCCTTTATTTGGTAGTTACCTGTTATTTCCACACTATGAGGTTGGAATAATACTGTAAAAAAATGCCCTTAGTGTAGGGGCTGTTTGAAAAGACAGCCTCAAATTCCAGCCTGTTTTGGTGGGCTGAAGTTTTGGCCTGCCTGGTGACATCAAGACCAATAAAAAAAGAGAGTTTGTATTTGTATTTATTATGGATCCCCATTAGCTGCTGCCAAGGCTACTCTTCCTGGGGTCCAGCAAAATGAAGGCAGTTTATACAAAAAAACATTAGAATACATTAACAGATTTCACAACCCACCTTATGCCCTCAGGCCCCTACTCCACCACTACCACATATCTACAGTACTAAATCCATGTGTACGTTTGTGTATAGTGCATATGTTATTGTGTGTGTGTGTGTGTATGCATGTGTCTATGTTTGTTCCAAACGTCTCAGTTAATAACAGTAGTTTTCAGTTTTCCACTCCCTACTCAGACCCCTCCCAGACAGTAGAGAGAGAATAACCTAACTTAGCAGGCGTTTCTTTCTTTCTGGTCCTGACGAGAGGGGAAAAAATGGTTGAGGGAGGTTCTCTTCTGCACTGTTCAACCAATCCAGTAAATGTGGAGGAGTTAAGATGGAGTCAGTGTCGCCTTATTAATGTAAAAAAGCAGAAGTCGGGTCCTTTCACCTAAAAATTGGATGCATCCGGTTGTTTTCAACCCCACAGAGGGTGGGTGGAGAGAGAGGAGACAGAGAGAACAACTTATTCTGCTCCCTCAGCACTTTGGCTGTGTCAAATCTAGTCAAAGCTATCTAATATCTGTGTTAAGCAATACATGGGCACATTCCACTATTCTATGGAATGTAATCAATTGTTCAGAAGTGTTACGAAATATGAGAACTCAGAATATTATTCTGGCCTCAACAATAGTCAATTAATTAATCAGTTTCCCTTGTTTGGATTGATAAAGTAGTATTTGTAGTTATAGCAGACTAGTAGTAGTAGTAGTAGTAAAGTGCCTACAGAAAGTATTCATACCCCTTGACTCATTCAACATTTTGTTGTGTTACAGCCTGAATTAAAAATTGATTAAATAGATTCTCACCCATCTACACACAATACCCCATAATGACAAAGTGAAAACATGTATAGACATTTTAGCACATTTATTGAAAATGAAATACAGAAATATCTTTAATTACAAACGTATTCACAACCCTGAGTCAATACTTTGTAGAAGCAACTTTGGCAGCAATTACAGCTTTGGTTACATCTTGGGTATGTCTGTATCAGCTTTGCACATGTGGATTTTGAGATTTTTACCCATTCTCCTTGCAGATTTTCTCAAGCTCTATTAAATTAGATGGGGAGCGGCGAGCAGCAATCTTCAAGTCTTTCCACAGATTTCCAAATGGAATTCAAGTCCGGGCTTTGGCTGGGCCACTCAAGGACTTTCACATTCTTTTCTGAAGCCATTCTAGTGTTGCTTTGGCTGTATGTTTGGGGTCATTGTCCTGTTGGAATGTACAGTTGAAGTCGGAAGTTTACATACACCTTAGCCAAATACATTTAAACTCAGTTTTCACAATTCCTGACATTTAATCCTAGTAAAAAATTCCCTGTTTTAGGTCAGTTAGGATCTCCAATTTATTTTAAGAATGTGAACTGTCAGAAAAATAGTAGAAATAATTATTTATTTCGGCTTTTACTTCTTTCAGCACATTCCCAGTGGGTCAGAAGTCAATTAGTATTTGGTAGCATTGCCTTTAAATTGTTCAACTTGGGTCAAACATTTTGGGTAGCCTTCCACAAGCTTCCCACAATAGGTTGAGTGAACTTTGGCCCATTCCTTCTGACAGAGCTGGTGTAACTGAGTCAGGTTTATAGGCCTCCTTGCTCGCACACACTTTTTCAGTTCTGCCCACACATTTTCTATAGGATTTGAGGTCAGGGCTTTGTGATGGCCACTCCAATACCTTGACTTTGTTGTCCTTAAGCCATTTCGCCACAACTTTGGAAGTATGCCTGGGGTCATTGCCCATTTGGAAGACCCATTTGCGACCAAGCTTTAACTTCCTGACTGATGTCTTCAGATGTTGCTTCAATATATCCACATAATTTTCCTCCCTCATGATGACATCTATTTTGTGAAGTGCACCAGTCCCTCCTTCAGCAAAGCACCCCCACAACATGATGCTGCCACCCCCGTGCTTCACAGTTGGGATGGTGCTCTTTGGCTTGCAAGCCTCCCCATTTTCCCTCCAAACATAGCGATGGTCATTATGGCCAAACAGTTCTATTTTTGTTTCATCAGACCAGAGGACATTTCTCCAAAATGTACAATCTTTGTCCCCATGTGCAGTTGCAAACCGTAGTCTGGCTTTTTTATGGCGGTTTTGGAGCAGTGGCTTCTTCCTTGCTGAGCCGTCTTTCAGGTTATGTCAGTCGAAGCTCGCATCCGCTACAAGACCATGGTGCTTGCCTACGGAGCTGTGAGGGGAACGGCACCTCCGTACCTTCAGGCTCTGATCAGGCCCTACACCCAAACAAGGGCACTGCGTTCATCCACCTCTGGCCTGCTCGCCTCCCTACCTCTGAGGAAGCACAGTTCCCGCTCAGCCCAGTCAAAACTGTTCGCTGCTCTGGCACCCCAATGGTGGAACAAGCTCCCTCACGACGCCAGGACAGCGGAGTCAATCACCACCTTCCGGAGACACCTGAAACCCCACCTCTTTAAGGAATACCTGGGATAGGATAAAGTAATCCTTCTAACCCCCCCGTAAAAGATTTAGATGCACTATTGTAAAGTGGTTGTTCCACTGGATATTATAAGGTGAATGCACCAATTTGTAAGCCGCTCTGGATAAGAGCGTCTGCTAAATGACTTAAATGTAAATGTCGATATAGGACTCATTTTACTGTGGATATAGATACTTTTGTACCCGTTTCCTCCAGCATCTTCACAAGGTCCTTTGCTGTTGTTCTGGGATTGATTTGCACTTTTCGCACCAAAGTACGTTCATCTCTAGGAGACAGAACGCGTCTCCTTCCTGAGCGGTATGACGGCTGCATGGTCCCATGGTGTTTATACTTGCGTACTATTGTTTGTACAGATGAATGTGGTACCTTCAGGCGTTTGGAAATTGCTCCCAAGGATGAACCAGACGTGTGGAGGTCTACAATTTCTTTTCTGAGGTCTTGGCTTATTTCTTTTGATTTTCCCCATGATGTCAAGCAAAGCTGCACTGAGTTTGAAGGTAGGCCTTGAAATACATCCACAGGTACACCTCCAATTCACTCAAATGATGTCAATTAGCCTATCAGAAGCTTCTAAAGCTGTAATGTAAACTTCTGACCCACTAGAATTGTGATACAGTGAATTATAAGTGAAATAATCTGTCTGTAAACAATTGTTGGAAAGATTACTTGTGTCATGCACAAAGTAGATGACCTAACCGACTTGCCAAAACTATAGTTTGTTAACAAGAAATTTGTGGAGTGGTTAAAAAACGAGTTTTAATGATTCCAACCTAAGTGTATGTAACCTTCCGACTTCAACTGTAAATCTTTGCCCCAGTCTAAGGTCGTTCGCACTCTGAAGCAGACTCTCTTCAAGGATTTGCCTGCATTTGGCTCCATTCATGGTTCCCTCTATCCTTACCAGTCTCCCTGCCGCTGAAAAGCATCCCCATAGCATGATGCTGCCACCACCTTCCTTCACGGTAGCGATGGTGTTAGACGGATAATGAGCTGTGCCTGGTTTTCTCCAGACATAGTGCAACCCATTAAGGCCTAAGAGTAAAATGTTTATCAGACCACAGAATCTTTCACGTGCCTTTTTGCAAACTCCAGGCATGATGTCCTGTGCCTTTTTCTCTGGATTGGCTAGTGTCTGGCCACTCTCAGATAAAGCCCAGATTGGTTTAAGTGCTGTAGAGACTGTTGTCCTTCTGGCAGGTTCTCCCATCTCAGCCAAGCAACTCTGTAATGCTGTCAGAGTGGACACTGGGTTCTTAGTCACCTCCCTGACCAAAGTCCTTCTTGCCCGGTAGCTCAGTTTGGTCGGACGGCCAGATCTAAGCAGATACTGGGTAGTTCTATATTTTTGATGGAGACCACTGTGATCTTGGAAACTTTCAACACTCAAGAAATTGTTTTACACCCTTCCCCAGATCTCAATTCTATCTCGGAGATCTACGGACAGTTCCTTGGAATTCATGGTAAAGTTTCTGCTCTGACAACTGTGGGACCTTATATAAACAGGTGAGTTTCTTTCTAAATCATGTCCAAACAATTGAATTGGCCAATTTATTTTATTTAACCTTTATTTAACCAGGTAGGCTAGTTGAGAACAAGTTCTCATTTGCAACTGCGACCTGGCCAAGATAAAGCAAAGCAGTTCGACACATACAAAAACACAGAGTTACACATGGAATAAACAAACATACAATCAATAATATAGTACAAAAATCTATATACAGCATGTGTAAATGAGGTAGGATAAGAGCGGTAAGGCAATAAATAGGCCATGGTGGCGAAGTAACTACAATATAGCAATTAAACACTGGAATGGTAGAATGTGCAGAAGATGAATGTGCAAGTAGAGATACTGGGGTGCAAAGGAGCAAGATAAATAAATAAATAGAGTATGGGGATGAGGTAGATTGGATGGGCTATTTACAGATGAGCTATGTACAGGTGCAGTGATCTGTGAGCTGCTCTAACAGCTGGTGCTTATAGCTAGTGAGGGAGGTAAGAGTCTCCAGCTTTAGTGAATTTTGCAGTTCGTTCCAGTCATTGGCAGCAGAGAACTGGAAGGAAAGGCAGCAAAAGGAAGAATTGGCTTTGGGGGTGACCAGTGAGATATAATTGCTGGAGTGCGTGCTTCGGGTGGGTGCTGCTATGGTGACCTGTGAGCTGAGATAAGGCGGGCTTTCCCTAGCAGAGACTTGTAGATAGATGACCTGGAGCCAGTGGGTTTGGCGACGAATATGAAGCAAGGGCCAGCCAACGAGAGTGTACAGGTCACAGTGGTGAGTAGTATATGGGGCTTTGGTGAAAAAAATGGATGGCACTGTGATAGACTGCATCCAATTTGTTGAGTAGAGTGTTGGAGGATATTTTATAAATGACATCGATGAAGTCGAGGATCGGTAGGATGGTCAGTTTTACGAGGGTATGTTTGGCAGCATGAGTGAAGGATGCTTTGTTGCGAAATAGGAAGCCGATTATAGATTTCCTTTTGGATTGGAGATGTTTAGTTTGAGTCTGGAAGGAGAGTTTACAGTCTAACCAGACACCTAGGTATTTGTAGTTGTCCACATATTCTAAATCAGCACCGTCCAGAGTAGTGATAATGGACGGGCGGGCAGGTGCGGGCAGCGATCGGTTGAAGAGCATGCATTTAGTTTTACTTGAATTTAAGAGCAGTTGGAGGCCACGGAAAGAGAGTTGTATGGCATTGAAGCTCGTCTGGAGGTTAGTTAACACAGTGTCCAAAGAAGGGCCAGAGGTATACAGAATGGTGCCGTCTGCGTAGAGGTGGATCAAAGAATCACCAGCAGCAAGAGCGACATCATTGATGTATACAGAGAAAAGAGTCGGCCCGAGAATTGAACCCTGTGGCACCCCCACAGAGACTGCCAGAGGTCCGGACAACAGGCCCTCCGATTTGACACATTGAACTCTATCAGAGCAGTAGTTGGTGAACCAGGCGAGACAGTCATTTGAGAAACCAAGGCTGTTGAGTCTGCCAATAAGAATGTTTTGATTGACAGAGTCAAAAGCCTTGGCCAGGTCGATGAATATGGCTGCACAGTAATGTCTCTTATCGGTGGCGGTTATGATATCGTTTAGGACCTTGAGCGTGGCTGAGGTGCACCCATGACCAGCTCTGAAACCAGATTGCATAGTGGAGAAGGTACGGTGGGATTCGAAATGGGCGGTGATCTGTTTGTTAACTTGGCTTTCGAAGACCTTGGAAAGGCAGGGTAGAATAGGTATAGGTCTGTAGCAGTTTGGGTCTAGAGTGTCTCCCCCTTTGAAGAGGGGGATGATTGCAGCAGCTTTCCAATCTATGGGAATCTCGGACGAAACGAAAGAGAAGTTGAACAGGTTAGTAATAGGGGTTGCAACAATTTCGGCAGATAATTTTTGAAAGAGACGGTCCAGATTGTCTAGCCCGGCTGATTTGTAAGGGTCCAGATTTTGCAGCTCTTTCAGAACATCAGCTATCTGGATGAAGGAGAAGTGGGGGAGGTTTGGGCGAGTTGCTGTAGGGGGTGGAGGGCTGTTGATCGGGGTAGGGGTAGCCAGGTGGAAAGCATGGCCAGCCATAGAAAAATGCTTATTGAAATTCTCAATTACAGTGAATTTATCGGTGGTGACAGTGTTTCCTAGCCTCAGTGCAGTGGGCAGCTGGGAGGAGGTGCTCTTATTCTCCATGGACTTTACAGTGTCGCAGAACTTTTTGGAGTTTGCAAAGGATGCAAAGTTCTGTTTGAAAAAGCTAGCCTTAGCTTTCCTAACTGCCTGTGTATATTTGTTCCCAACTTCTCTGACAAGTTGCATTTCAGAGGGGCTGTTCGAAGCTAATGCAAAACGCCACAGGATGTTTTTGTGCTGGTCAAGGGCAGTCAGGTCTGGAGAGACCCGGGCCAGTTCGATTACATTTAACATTTTAGTCATTTAGCAGACGCTCTTATCCAGAGCGACTTACATTTCATGCATTATTTTTTAATTTTTAATTTTAATTTAACTTTTTATTTTTTGTACTGGCCCCCCATGGGAATCGAACCCACAACCCTGGTGTTGCAAACACCATGCTCTACCAACTGAGCCACAGGGAAAGGCCTGCTCGCTGAAGTGTTTAAGGGAGCGTTTGACAGTGAATCAAGTTGTAGTGTCATCTCAAGGATGATCAAAGGTAATTTGATACATACAGTGCATTCGGAAAGTATTCAGACCCCTTGACTTTTTCCCCATTTTGTTAAGTTACAGTAGTATTGTAAAATTGCATAATTTTTTTCTTCTCATCAATCTACACACAATACCCCATAATGATGAAGCAAAAACAGGTTTTTAGAAATGTTAGCAAATGTATATACAAAAAAAAACTGAAATATCACATTTACATTCAGAACCCTTTACTCTACTTTGTTGAAGCACCTTTGGCAGTGATTACAGCCTCGAGTCTTCTTGGGTATGACGCTACAGGCTTGGCACACCAGTATTTGGGGAGTTTCTCCCATTCTTCTCTGCAGATCCTCTCAAGCTCTGCCAAGTTGGATGGGGAGCGTTGCTGCACAGCTGTTTTCAGGTCTCTCCAGAGATGTTTGATCGGGTTCAAGTTCATGCTCTGGCTGGGCCACTCAAGGACATTGAGACTTGTCCCAAAGCAACTCCTGCGTTGTCTTGGCTGTGTGCTTAGGGGCGTTGTCCTGTTTTTTGTTCGATAATGTTCATAGTTATATATAAAAACAGCATTTTACATCGGCGCGTGACGTTCAGAAAATATTTTCCCTCAAATGCTTCCGGTGAATCAGCCCTACAATTTACAAAATTACTAGTCGAAAACATTGTTAAAATGTAATATTGTCATTCAAAGAATTATAGATTAACATCTCGTGAATGCAACCGCATTGCCAGATTTAAAAAGAACTTTACTGGGAAATCACACTTTGCAATAAACGACGTGGTATGCTCAGAAAAATAGGCTAGGCGATACATGTTAGCGCCATCTTTGAACCATCTAAAATCAAATATACTATTGTAAATATTCCCTTACCTTTGATTATCTTCATCAGAAGGCACTTCCAGGAATCGCAGGTCCACAACAAATGTAGTTTTGTTCGAAAAAGTTAATAATTTATGTCCTAATAGTTCCTTCTGGTTAGCGCGTTCCGAAGGCTACTCATAATGTACTGAAGCACGCGGGACTTGTCGTCACGAATGTGCAAAAAATATATATTTACGTTCGTTCAAACATGTCAAACGTTGTATAACATAAATCTTTAGGGCCTTTTTCAACCAGAGCTTCAATAATATTCAAGGCGGACGATTGCATTGTCTTACTAAACGTTTCAGAACAAAAGGATTCCCATGGGCGCCCGCGTCATAGTAGTAATAGCCCTCCCCCTGTGACCAACTTCCCAAGCCTCTCTTTGGGTCAGTTTCTACCATAGGAGACTCAAACCACTTTGTAAAGACTGTTGACATCTAGTGGAAGCCTTAGGAAGTGCTAAATGATTAATAAGTCCCTGTGTGTTTCAATGGCAAAGGTTTGAAGTGATTCCACACATCAGATTTCCATTTCCTGTTAGGATTTGTCTCAGGGTTTTGACTGCCATATGAGTTCTGTTATACTCACAGACACCATTCAAACAGTTTTAGAAACTTTAGAGTGCTTTCTATCCAAATCTACTAATTGTATGCATATTCTAGTTACTGGGCAGGAGTAGTAACCAGATTAAATCGGGTACGTTTTTTATCCGGCCGTGCAAATACTGCCCCCTATCCCCAACAGGTTAACCTTCTTCAGGATCGGTGGGTCCCCCACGGGACGGTTGAGCTAACATAGGTTAATGCGATTAGCATCAGGTTGTAAGTAACAATAGAATTTCCCAGGACATAGACATATTTGATATTGGCAGAAAGCTTAAATTCTTGTTAATCTAACTGCACTTTCCAATTCTATTGTTTGAGGAGAGTGCACAGTTATGAGCTTGAAAAGTTATTAATAAACCAGTTAGGCATATTTGAACAGTTCTGATGAACATTTTTTAACAGAGATGCAATGGTTCATTGGATCATTCTAACACTTTGCACATACCCTGCTGCCATCTAGTGGCCAAAATCTAAATTGCACCTGGTCTGGAATAATACATTATGGCCTTTCTCTTGCATTTCAAAGATGATGGTACAAAAAAATTGTTTGTTTTTTCTTTGTATTTTCTTTTACCAGATATAATGTGTTTTATTCTCCTACATTCATTTCACCTTTCCACAAACTTCAAAGTGTTTCCTTTCAAATGGTTTCAAGAATATGCATATCCTTGCTTCACTGCCTGAGTTACCGGCAGTTAGATTTGGGTATGTCATTTTAGGCGAAAATTGAAGTGGAAAAAAAGGGTCGGATCCTTAAGAGGATTTATTTTAATATGCCAGCAACACATTTTTTCAGATACCTCCAAATCAGGAATTTCTTAAGGACACATATCCCACAGTGTGGCATTAAGCCAAATAATCCTACATTCGATAGCCTGATCCATGTCAAACCCCATTCAAAAGGGTCAGTCTCTAGACTTTATGATGTGCTACAGGCCCACATAGAAGTATCTACAGACACTATTAAAAGGGCTTGGGAGCAGGAACTTGGTTCAGAAATCTCAGATGAGGACTGGGTAGAAACTCTCAGGAATATAAACCACAGTTCAGTGAATGCCAGACACAACCCTGTTCAGTTTAAGGTGATACACAGGTTACATTACTCAAAGGTTATAAAAATATTCCCAGACACCTCACCACTGTCTCTCTTTGTACTCTATTAGCCAAAAGGCTCATTTTGCAATTTTGGAAATTGAAGACTGTACCTACCTTTTGAAATGTGGTTACGGGATTTAGGGAATGTAATGCATATGGAAAAGATTCGATACAATACCTCCAATAGAAGTCCAATGTTTTACAAAATATGGCAGCCGATACTGGATAAATGGTTTGTTCCCCCTTCATAAATGGGTTGATCATCTGCTGCTACTCTGTGCTGTACTGAACTCAATATTTATTTTTGGTTTAACTACACTGCTTGTAATGACTATATGCTGTCTTATAATATGTTCCACCTAATAGGATTTTTGTATTTGTGAGTTAAGTTTTTTTTGTCCTCTAAATTTGCCATCCCATTCAACACTAAAAGAATGTCAATGTTTATCTCTTTTTTTATTATATTGGAAAATAATAAAAATATTATAAAAGAAATAAAATGGGGAGCATTGTGAATCGTAAAAAAAATGATTGCAGTACATGTGCTGCTGTTCTTCGCGTGTGCAATGATGTCAGAGGGGAAAAAAAACAGGGTTTGTTGTTTGCTGTAACTTTGTTGTAATATTGTAAAACGGCCACTGGTCTAATGTCCATTGCTCGTGTTTCTTGGCCCAAGCAAGTCTCTTCTTCTTATTGGTGTCCTTTAGTAGTGGTTTCTTTGCAGCAATTCGACCATGAAGGCCTGATTCACACAGTCTCCTCTGAACAGTTGATGTTGATGTCTGTTACTTTAACTCTGTGAAGCATTTATTTGGGCTGCAATTTCTGAGGCTGGTAACTCTAATGAACTTCCACATGTCCTGTCTGCACCAGAAGGAGACCTATCCCTTTCTAGAGCCAACTCCTGTCCAGTAGGGAGAAAAGTTTTTGAAAAGGGAGTGAAACAACCAGAACTCCAATAAGATATGCTAGTTTTCATTTCCCGTTGCGAAACGTATTGCTACAGTATTCCCTACTGAACACGCCCCAGGACTGAGTTCGGTGAACCAAAGGCAAGGCAGTAAATGGCCAGCCTTGGCTAGGTCTTAATTAATGCCTTTACAAAGGAAACCTCACTCCCTCTGTGATGATTAGAGTAATTGGTGAAATTTAGCGGAGGGTCGGGGCGAGCAGTGGGGTGGCTAGGCCCACCGCGGAGTTAAGCACCAAGTACTAACGACGAGCCATACTATTAATTAAGGATCGGGGAGGCCAATAGACCAGAGCATCCCTCTCTCCTCAGATGTGACTGATTGTAGTTTACAGTAACCCTGCCTTGACCACAAAGAGCGAGCCGAGACAGTTGCAAGGTAAAACTCCCTAGAAGGAAGAAACCTAGAGAGCAACCAGGCTGTTTAGTATTAACTTGTGGATGGACAAAGCTGAGCAATGATGTGAACTATCCCTTTACTGTACCGTATGGCCTTCTCTTCTCGTCCGTTTCCACACATCATTAAGTCCTCGTCTTTCCTCCTTCCTCTTGAGGAATGAAATATGCCATCCCCCTCTTTCCTGTCGTTCTTGTTTAATTCTTCCCCCTCTATCCGCTGGCCAGCGATAAGACCCCATGTCACACCTCGCATCCATATTGTTTTCCCTCTAGTAAACAAGACTGATTACATTTTTTGTTGTGTGCCTCTGAGTATCGCATGATTTACGGCAGAGCTGTTGTGTGCAGAATCAAAATCAATCTTTAATGTTGCGTCGCTGTCTCTCCTCGTCATCTATCCCCTAAATGGCTGGGAGATGGGTCTCTCCTCGTTGTCTCTCCCCTGAATGGCTGGGGTAGATGGGTGCCACTCAAAGTGAAAGCGGACGGCTTTATAGACGTCATTAGTTCAGTCTTAGCATCGACAGGAAACGTGTCTTTTAAGGTCATTGATGGCTGGGCCTCTAGGAGGGATAATAATGGATCTAGCAGCTTGGCAGGGATGTTGTTAGTGCTAGGGACCCCAGGTTACATCATTTAAGCTACAGTCAGATCTAGAATAAACCTACTACTACATCTACTACTGCAACTAGTCAACTACTACTGCTGCTAGTACTGCAACTATTCAACTACTACTACTGCTGCTACTACTACAACTAGTCAACTACTACAACTGCTGCCACTACTGCAACTAGTCAACTACTAATGCTGCCACTACTGCAACTAGTCAACTACTACTGCTGCCACTACTGCAACTAGTCAACTACTACTGCTGCCACTACTGCAACTAGTCAACTACTACTAGTCAACTACTACTGCAACTAGTCAACTACTACTAGTCAACTACTACTGCAACTAGTCAACTACTACTGCAACTAGTCAACTACTACTGCTGCTACTACTGCAACTAGTCAACTACTACTGCTGCCACTACTACAACTAGTCAACTACTACTGCAACTAGTCAACTACTACTGCAACTAGTCAACTACTACTGCAACTAGTCAACTACTACTGCTGCTACTACTGCAACTAGTCAACTACTACTGCAACTAGTCAACTACTACTACTGCTGCTACTACTACAACTAGTCAACTACTACTACTGCTGCTACTACTACTACAACTAGTCAATTACTACTGCAACTAGTCAACTACTACTGCTGCCACTACTGCAACTAGTCAACTACTACTACTGCTGCTGCTACTACTACAACTAGTCAACTACTACTGCAACTAGTCAACTACTACTACTGCTGCTACTACTGCAACTAGTCAACTACTACTGCAACTAGTCAACTACTACTGCTGCCACTACTGCAACTAGTCAACTACTACTACTGCTGCTACTACTACAACTAGTCAATTACTACTGCAACTAGTCAACTACTACTGCTGCCACTACTGCAACTAGTCAACTACTACTACTGCTGCCACTACTGCAACTAGTCAACTACTACTACTGCTGCTACTACTACAACTAGTCAATTACTACTGCAACTAGTCAACTACTACTACTGCTGCTACTACTGCAACTAGTCAACTACTACTGCAACTAGTCAACTACTACTGCTGCCACTACTGCAACTAGTCAATTACTACTACTGCTGCTACTACTGCAACTAGTCAACTACTACTGCAACTAGTCAACTACTACTGCTACTAGTCAACTACTACTGCTGCTACTAGTCAACTACTACTGCTGCCACTACTACAACTAGTCAACTACTACTGCTGCCACTACTACAACTAGTCAACTACTACTGCTGCTACTACTAGTCAACTACTACTGCTGCTACTACTACAACTAGTCAACTACTACTGCTGCTACTACTACAACTAGTCAACTACTACTGCTGCCAGTACTGCAACTAGTCAATTACTACTGCTGCTACTACTGCAACTAGTCAACAACTACTGCAACTAGTCAACTACTACTGCTGCTAGTACTGCAACTAGTCAACTACTACTGCTGCCACTACTACAACTAGTCAACTACTACTGCTGCTACTTCTACAACTAGTCAACTACTACTGCTGCCAGTACTGCAACTAGTCAACTACTACTACTGCTGCTACTACTGCAACTAGTCAACTACTACTGCAACTAGTCAACTACTACTGCTGCCACTACTGCAACTAGTCAATTACTACTACTGCTGCTACTACTACTGCAACTAGTCAACTACTACTGCTACTAGTCAACTACTACTGCTGCTACTAGTCAACTACTACTGCTGCCACTACTACAACTAGTCAACTACTACTGCTGCCACTACTACAACTAGTCAACTACTACTGCTGCTACTACTAGTCAACTACTACTGCTGCTACTACTACAACTAGTCAACTACTACTGCTGCTACTACTACAACTAGTCAACTACTACTGCTGCCAGTACTGCAACTAGTCAATTACTACTGCTGCTACTACTGCAACTAGTCAACTACTACTGCAACTAGTCAACTACTACTGCTGCTAGTACTGCAACTAGTCAACTACTACTGCTGCCACTACTACAACTAGTCAACTACTACTGCTGCTACTACTACAACTAGTCAACTACTACTGCTGCTACTTCTACAACTAGTCAACTACTACTGCTGCCAGTACTGCAACTAGTCAACTACTACTACTGCTGCTACTACTACAACTAGTCAATTACTACTGCAACTAGTCAACTACTACTGCTGCCACTACTACAACTAGTCAACTACTACTGCAACTAGTCTGCTTCTGCTACTGCCTCCGCCACCACTACCACTACTACTAACACCACTACCACTACTACTACTACTACCACCACCACCACCACTATCACTACTACTACAACCACCACCACTACTACCACCACCACCCCCCAATTTGGACTCCAGACCAAAGGACACATTTCTACCGGTGTAATGTCCATTTCTCATGTTTCTTGGCCCAAGCAAGTCTCTTTCTTATTGGTGTCCTTTAGTAGTGGTTTCTTTGCAGCAATTCGACCATGAAGGCTTGATTCACACAGTCTCCTCTGAACAGTTGTTGAGATGTGTCTGTTACTTGAACTCTGTGAAGCATTTATTTGGGCTGCAATTTCTGAGGTTGGTCTCTCCTCGTCATCTATCCCGTGAATCGCTGGGGGAGATGAGTGCCACTCATTTTGTTGTTACAGCCTAATTCTAAAATGTATTAAATATATATTTTTTCTCAGCAATCTACAAACAATAAACCATAATGACAAAGCGAAAACAGGTTTAAACATTTTGAAATGAGGTTGAAGGAGACAGGATTGTATCGAGGCACAGATCTGGGGAAGGTTACTGTCATGATGCTGGCCTGTGGGTAGGTTGATGACCCCCCCCCCCATAAATACCTTTCTCCCTTCCCTCTCTCTCTTGACTCAACAGAAGGACTCTTGAAGAAGCCTTTGTTAAACATATAGAGTCTGGGAACATCAAAAGGTGGGGGGAAAGGAACCATATTTTGGTAATCCAACCAGTTGAAAATATGCGTTGGTACTTAATGTATATGATGTCTGTTCGGTTGTCATCTGAGACATTCTTACTAATGATAGGATTACATAAACTGTATCGTGGAAAGCCTACACATTATAGTTATCAGATTCACATGGAATTGTTGTGCAATTTAAATGTTTAAATATGAAACTATTTGTGAAAAGATGAAATGTAATTTTAGCTTCCAAATGAGAGAATTTGGTTTTCATGAGTGAACTATGCCCAACTCAGTAGCCCCGCCCATGTGAAGAGACATTGGTTATAAACTATGAAACACTCCCTTCTCTTCCTTCCTATATAAAGCCCTTGACGACAATGTAACTTCCTGTTCCGGGTACATTAGGGCGACGGTCCGATGTCAGAAGGATTCAGATAATAAGCTGTTCCGAGTACGCAAGACCTTCAGCCTCACGTGAAAAGGACTCAGATAATAAGCTGTTCCGAGTACGCGAGGCCTGCAGCCTCACGTGAAAAGGACTCAGATAATAAGCTGTTCCGAGTACGCGAGGCCTGCAGCCTCACGTTAAAAGGACTCAGATAATAAGCTGTTCCGAGTACGCGAGGCCTGCAGCCTCACGTTAAAAAGGACTCAGGTAATAAGCTGTTCCGGGTACATTAGGGCGACGGTCCGATGTCAGAAGGATTCAGATAATAAGCTGTTCCGAGGGCAGTGAGGACGATGGTTCCACGTTAGAAGGACTAACATGTCAACTACAGAACGAAGCCAACCTCAGCGTGAGCTTTGGTTGCAAATGGTATGAACTTTGAACTCTTATTCACTACAGAAGTGATACCTCCTAGTCATTGAGTTAGCATTGGCTGCTGTAAACGTGGGCTAGGAAAGGACGGACGACGGATCCAGTCTAACACACAACGACGATACTACAACGTATCCAATTTACCATCAGAGACATTCTTCCAAGGACAGGAAGATCTCTGTTGGGCAACACAGCCAGCATCTACGACCAACCTACCGAAGCGCAGCTCAGAGTAAATATTTATTGCATTTTCCTTTTCCAAATGGGCGGTAATTTAGAATACATAAGATACTGTATTTACGATAGCATAGCTTCTCCCTTTGTTCCTCAGTCTTCCCGCTCTTTCACTCAAACCCAACCCCCTCTCTTTGTGTAACAAGCCGTCATGTCGGCTCCGTCCACCAGGGACGTTTTCTGTATGACATAATTTGCATTCTGTGTATATGTAATTCTGTGTGATTATTTAGGTATTTAGTAAATAAATAATTAAACCAAAGTTTGTATTGCTCATTCAACATGTAGCCAGGGTTCATGAAGATAACCAAGAATTTACAACTCTCAGATGAGACTGAAATAAGGTTACGATTAATATTGACTGCTATTGATGTAAAATATTACTAGGTCTTTAAGAGTTTATTCGGAAGATAACAGCTTTATAAACACTCTTTTGTGGTGCCCCGACTTTCTAGTTAATTACATTTACATGATTAGCTTAACCCTGTAACTGTTGAAATTAAACTAAATGACCATCAATGTAAATGCCCCTTCTCCCTCCACTGTGAAAACACCATATCATCCAATGCAGGGTGGAAAGAATGAATCAGGCAAATTAGGCAGTCAAGGTATATATTGGGTATGTTAAGAAAATACCTAAACTGTTTCCAGATCCTAAGAGTGTGACAAATTACTGGGTTATCTTACCTCATTTGCACACGTATATACACTTTTTTCTTCTATTGTGTTATTGACTGTATGTTTGTTTATTCCATGTGTAACTCTGTGTTGTTGTTTGTGTCACACTGCTTTGCTTTATCTTGGCCAGATCGCAGTTGTAAATAAGAGATATACCTGCTGGAGGGCGTGCTACAGGTGGCTGCTGCAATGGTGACCAGTGAGCTGAGATAAGGGGGGACTTTACCTAGCAGGGTCTGGTAGATGACCTGGAGCCAGTGGGTTTGGCGACGAGTATGTAGCAAGGGCCAGCCAATGAGAGCGTACAGGTCGCAGTGGTGGGTAGTATATGGGGCTTTGGTGACAAAACGGATGGCACTGTGATAGACTGCATCTAGTTTATTGAGTAGGGTATTGGAGGCTATTTTGTAAATGACATCGCCGAAGTCGAGGATCGGTAGGATGGTCAGTTTTATGAGGGTATGTTTGGCAGCATGAGTGAAGGATGCTTTGTTGCGAAATAGGAAGCCGATTATAGATTTCATTTTGGATTGGAGATGTTTAATGTGAGTCTGGAAGGAGAGTTTACAGTCTAACCAGACACCTAGGTATTTGTAGTTGTCCACATATTCTAAGTCAGAACCGTCCAGAGTAGTGATGCTGGACGGGCGGGCAGGTGCAGGCAGCGATCGGTTGAAGAGCATGCATTTAGTTTTACTTGTATTTAAGAGCAGTTGGAGGCCACGGAAGGAGAGTTGTATGGCATTGAAGCTCGTCTGGAGGGTTGTTAACACAGTATCCAAAGAAGGGCCAGATGTATACAGAATGGTGTCGTCTGCGTAGAGGTGGATCAGAGACTCACCAGCAGTAATAGCGACATCATTGATGTATACAGAGAAAAGAGTTGGCCCAAGAATTGAACACTGTGGCACCCCCATAGAGACTGCCAGTGGCCCGGACAACAGGCCATACGATTTGACACATTGAACTCTATCAGAGAAGTAGTTGGTGAACCAGGCGAGGCAATCATTTGAGAAACCGTATCTGGAGCATCAGCATTTGTGGGTTCGATTACAGGCTCAAAATGGCCAGAAACAAAGACTTTTCTTCTGAAACTCGTCAGTCTATTCTTGTTCTGAGAAATGAAGGCTATTCCATGCGAGAAACTGCCAAGGAACTGAAAATCTCATACAACACTGTGTACTACTCCCTTCACAGAACAGCGCAAACTGGCTCTAACCAGAATAGAAGGAGTAGGAGGCCCCGGTGCACAACTGAGCAAGAGGACAAGTACATTAGAGTGTCTCGTTTGATAAACAGACTAGAGGTCGACCGATTATGATTTTTCAACGCCGATACCGATTATTGGAGGGCCCAAAAAAGCTGCTACCGATTAATCGTCCAATTATTTTTATTTATTTGTAATAATGTAATAATTTAGACTCAAATAAATAATGAAACATGTTCAATTTGGTTCAAATAATGCAAAAACAAAGTGTTGGAGAAGAAAGTAAAAGTGCATTATGTGTCATGTAAAAAAGCTAACGTTTAAGTTCCTTGCTCAGAACATGAGAACATATGAAAGCTGGTGGTTCCTTTTAACATGAGTCTTCAATATTCCCAGGTAAGAAGTTTTAGGTTGTAGTTATTATAGGAATTATAGGGCTATTTCTTTATATACCATTTGTATTTCATATACCTTTGACTATTGGATGTTCTTATACGCACTTTAGTATTGCCAGTGTAACAGTATAGCTTCCGTCCCTCTCCTCGCCCCTACCTGGGCTCGAACCAGGAACACATCGACAACAGCCACCCTCGAAGCATCGTTACCCATCGCTCCACAAAAGCTGCGGCCCTTGCAGAGCAAGGGGAACAACTACTCAAAGTCTCAGAGCAAGTGACGTTTGAAACGCTATTAGCGCGCACCCCGCTAACTAGCTAGCCATTTCACATCGGTTACACCAGCCTAATCTCGGCAGTTGGTAGGCTTGAAGTCATAAACAGCTCAATGCTTGAAGCACAGCGAAGAGCTGCTGGCAAACGCACAAAAGTGCTGTTTGAATGAATGCTTACGAGCCTGCTGCTGCCTACCATCGCTCAGTCAGACTGCTCTATCAAATATCAAATCATAGACTTAATTATAACATAATAACACACATAAATATGAGCCTTTGGTCATTAATGTGGTCGAATCCGGAAACTATCATTTCGAAAACAAAACGTTTATTCTTTCAGTGAAATACGGAACCGTTCCGTATTTTATCTAACGGATGGCATCCCTAAGTCTAAATATTGCTGTTACATTGTACAACCTTCAATGTTATGTCATAATTATGTACAATTCTGGCAAATTAATTACGGTCTTTGTTAGGAATAAATGGACTTCACACAGTTCGCAATGAGCCAGGCGGCCCAAACTGCTGCATATACCCTGACTGCTTGCACGGAAACGCAAGAGAAGTGACACAATTTCCCTAGTTATAAGAAATTCATGTTAGCAGGCAATATTAACTAAATATGCAGGTTTAAAAATATATACTTATGTAGTGATTTTAAAGAAAGGCATTGATGTTTATGGTTAGGTACACATTGGTGCAACGACAGTGCTTTTTCGCGAAAGCGCTTGTTAAATCATCACCCGTTTGGCGAAGTAGGCTGTGATTCGATGAGAAATTAACAGGCACCGCATCGATTATATGCAACGCAGGACACGCTGGATAAACTAGTAATATCATCAACCATGTGTAGTTAACTAGCGATTATGCTAAGATTGATTGTTTTTTTATAAGATAAGTTCAATGCTAGCTAGCAACTTACCTTGGCTTCTTGCTGCCCTCGCATAACAGGTAGTCAGCCTGCCACGCAGGCTCCTCGTGGAGTGCAATGTAAGGCAGGTGGTTAGAGCGTTGGACTAGTAATCGGAAGGTTGCAAAAACGAACCCACCGTTTCTAGGCCGTCATTGAAAATAAGAATGTGTTCTTAACTGACTTGCCTAGTTAAATAAAGGTGTATTTTTTGAAATACTGATTACCGATTGTTATGAAAACTTGAAATCGGCCCTAATTAATCGGCCATTCCGATTAATCGGCCGACCTCTAAAACAGACACCTCACAAGTTCGCAAATGGCAGCTTCATTAAATAGTACCCGCAAAACACCAGTCTCAACATCAACAGTGAAGAGGCAACTCTGGGATGCTGGCCTTCTTGGCAAAGTCGCAAAGAAAAAGCCATATCTCAGACTGGCCAATAAAAATAAAAGATTAAGATAGGCAAAAGAACACAGACAGAGGAAGATTGTAAAAAAGTGTTATGGACAGACGAATCTAAGTTGTGGTGTTCGTACCACAAAGAAGAACATCCGTGAGATGTAGAAAAAATGAAAAGATGCTGGAGGAGTGCTTGACGCCATCTCTCAAGCATGGTGACGGCAATATGATGGTCTGGGGGTGCTTTGGTGGTGGTAAAGTGGGAGATGTGTACAAGGTAAAAGGGATCTTGAAGAAGGAAGACTATCACTCCATTTTGCAACACCATGCAATACCCTGTGGACAGCGCTTAATTGGATCAAATTTCCTCCTACAACAGGACAATGACCCAAAGCACAGCTCCAAACTATGCAATAACTATTTAGGGAAGAAGCAGTCAGCTGGTAATCTGTCTATAATGGACTGGCCAGCACAGTCACCGGATCTCAACCCTATTGAGCTGTTGTGGGAGCAGCCTGACCATATGGTACGTAAGAAGTGCCCATCAAGCCAATCCAACTTGTGGGAGGTGCTTCAGGAAGCATGGGGTGAGATCTATTCAGATTATCTCAACAAATTGACAACTAGAATGCCAAAGGTCTGCAAGGCTGTAATAGCTGCAAATTGAGGATTCTTTGACGAAAGCAAAGTTTGAAGGACACAATTATTTAAATTAAAAATAATTATTTATAACCTTGTCAATGTCTTGACTATATTTCCTATTCATTTTGCAACTCATTTCATGTATGTTTTCATAGAAAACAAGGACATTTCTAAGTGACCCCATACTTTTGAACGGTAGTGAATGTCAGCCTGGGATAAAACCTGTCTGGTCAGGGTGTATGATGTCAGAAATATATTATTTCAATCGGATTGCCAATATTTTTGTCAAAACCTTATTTTCTATGGGGAGCCACGAAACGGGGCGATAGAGACAACATCTCCATGGAATCTATCTTTTTTCAAGATCAGTGCTATAGTTGCCTCATGCAGTGTTTGCATGAGTTTGCCATTTTCTTTGGAATGATATGACATTCGCAACAGAAGTGGAGCTAGACTGGCGCAGTACTTCTTATAGAATTCTATTACAGATCCATCGGGCCCAGGGGCCTTGCTGTTTGAAAATTGTGCTGTCACTGTGTTAATCTCCTCTAAAGTTATGCCGGCATCGAGTGCAGCCGCTGCGCCCTGGTTTAGGAAGTTCACATTCAGTGAGAAAGCGTTCCATAATTTGTGGATCAGTAGCATCGCATTTTGATTGATATAGCTATGAGTATATTATTTATTAATATCCTGCAGATGTTACTATTTTACCATTCTTGTATTTTATGAATAGCTCTAGATGCCTGTACGTGCTTTAGCTGTCTTGCTAATAATTTGTGGTTTGTCACCCAGTTCAAAATAACTTTGTTGCGTTCTAGCAAGTAAGAGCTCACCCGTTTCGAAAGGATGGTATTGTATTCATATTTCAACTTTGTGATCTTCTCAAGGACTGCATTCGAGGAAATCTCGTTTGCTTAACTCTCATAATTTCTTTCAGCCTAGTATTGGTGCGTTTCTTCCTCTCCGATGTATATGAAATAATGTGACCTCTAATCACAGCCTTGAGAGATTCCCAAAGGGTAGAGTCGTCAACATTCCCCATGTCATTAGCTCCAAGGAAAAACGTTATCTGCTCCTTCAAATACTGACAAAAAGTATCATCTTTCAATAAGTGAGCGTCTAAGCGCCACGGTCGACGACCTGCATACATATTGTCCAGTTTAAGAACCATGGACAGCGGAGAGTGGTCTGTAAGTAGAATCGGGTGACAGGTAACCGACACAGCTGCTGAAATTAGTTGAGTCCAACAAAAAATGGTCAATTCTGGAATATGACTTATGGACTGACGAGAAGAAAGAATAATCCCTATCTGTTGGGTGTGTCAGCCTCCAAATATGCTAAGATAAGTCATCAATATATTTAGACAGACACTGGCATTTGATTGTTGGAATGACCTTGATAGCTGTTTATGTAAAAGAGGATCTAGTCACCTCCAACAATAACACTTGTATCCGACATATTTGGTATGGTTTTAAATACTCTTTGAAAAAATTATGGATCATCCAAGTTGGGTCCATATGAATTGACCAAGGTTATTGGTATCGAATTCAGTGTACCAGCCACAATAATATACCGACCATTAGGATCTGAAATCGAGGATGAGTAAATACAAGGAATGTTTTTCCTTATCAGGATTGTTCCCCCTCTCGCTTTTTCATCAAAATTATACTGGTACATCTGATCGATCCAGTCGACTCGTAGTTTGGCCTAAGCCGAGCGTTTAATATGAGTTTCTTGAACAATCACTGTGTCAGCGGCCAGTGATTTAAGATGAGAAAAAACCTTGGCTCATTTCACAACATGACCTAAGCCATTGCAGTTCCAACTGACTATCTTTAATCCACCAGGTCTACTCTGTGCCTGATCAATATGTGGCATTTCTTATTTTAGAGCAAATTGTTTCCGTCATACAAAACTCAAAAGAAAAATGTCCCGCCGTGCAGGAACTTGTCATGCCACCTGTACTAAAAGTGAACATAAAACAGACACCACCCCCCTCCCGTCTCATTACTGAGTGACTTTGCTTATGTAGCATTGTTTAGCCTAACATCTCACCCATCATTATAAGTCCCCATTTCTGATCGAAAAGACATCAGCAGAAAATTCAAAACACATTCCTGGCCTGTATTTGGCCACTTAGCCGGCTGACAGAGCAGTTCTGTATCCTCAGCCAGGGAGCTTGCTTGACAAGAACAGTTCGGCCTCTTTTGGGTTGTCAAACGTACAGTTGATCTGTCGACTGTCACCTTAAACTGAGCTGGGAAGAGGAATCCATATAGGATGTTGGCCGCCGTGCATTTTGCCCTTCAACTTATCATACTCTTTCCGTTGGTTCCTCACCTCCAAAGTAAGATCTGGGTCGAAAGACACCCTGGCTCTGTTGTAGTTAAGGGGAACTTTTGACTAGCCAGCTTGAGGATGAGATCCCTGGTCTGGGGATAGTGCAGCCGTGCGATGAATGGCCTTGTTGGCGCGCCCTTGGCTGGCTTTGTTGCCTGTGATCTGTGTGCGCGGTTGATCACGATGGGAGTTTTGAAGTGTTCACTCCCCAGCTGTGCTGGTATCAGCTCCGATACAAATTCAATTGGTTTCCCTTTCTCAGTGTCCTCCTGGATCCCAAATATTCTGATGTTCGGGTGTCTTGAATGCAATTCAAGCATTTCCTGTCAGACTTTCAGTGTTTTGTTCTGCACTGTTCCTCAATGTCTTGTAGCCTGGCCTCGTGATGAACTGCTGTCTGCTCAAACTCATGCACCCTGCCCTTGGTTGCCTTCACAGTTTCAGACAAAGTCCTAATACTCTTTGAGATATCAGCCAGCCATGTGTCCACCTTTTTTCTTAGTGAGTTTATAACGGCCAGTCAGTCACTTGGAGAAGGTTCTGTGGGGAGCTCGTGGGTTGGCGATGTTGACATTGGTTTGTTTTCTGTCTCATCCAAATTATCTTGTTGAGCGCCCCCTTTTTTGATGCCTTTTCCTTTTGTCATATTGCCAGACAATGTTTGAAGTTATAAGTCATGAGAGATTAAGATAAATATGAAATGATTTCAAAATTGAGTGGCGCTCTAACAAAACACATATATTCCATAGCACTCTCTAGCACCCCCCCAGCTCCCCATCTTTGCTTCGTCAAACAAAATGAAAAAAAGAGAGAAATAGTAATGCTGTCTTTTTGTAGGCACTACCAACGCCATGGTTCGCTGGACAAAGCCTATGGGGAAATTAATGGAGTTTTTGGAGGAAGCCGAAAATAAGGTCTGTGGTAAACACCGGCTTAAAAGATCTTATACATTTTGGTCTATGAGATAATCTTCATCAGCTAACGTCACTTTGCTGAATATTTTAGCATTTATGTCATTTAAAAAAGCACAAAGCACATAAAGGCTTCATAATTCCTAAAGATCATGTTAACTGACTGATATTATATCATAAAACAAAACATAAAGATCTCCTAAGCCTGTGTTAACCTCTGACCTTATTTTCGGCGTTTATCCAAAAACCCGATTCTTTCCCCATAGGAATAGCTGAACGAACCAGAGGTAACTAATTTAAGTTTTTTTAGGAGCTGGAGAGCTCCATAACAGCGACCGTGGGGTGGACAGTGGCGCTGTTACTGGGGAAGGTTATCTAAGGTCTCTACCAGAATACACCTGTCACTCCTGAAACTCAGGGCAGATGGGGAGGAATTTACAACTTCCACACTTCTCTTAAATTTAGCCCAGCACTGATGAAAACAGCAGATGTTCTGTGCTCCAAGAGAGGGGTTGGGGGGGGGGGGGATCTGGTATGTCTTTCGTTATCCATTCTTCCCCTGTCGGCGCTCTCTGGCTTGTGACTGATAACAAGGAGACAGGGAGGAAACCAACCCATACAAGCCCAACCTACAGTGTAGAACTGTCGATTAATGGCATCAGCCTCTAACAATGCCATTTCTACAATCCAACACCACATCAGTGACAGAATCAAATTATAAACTGGGTAGTTTGGGTCCTGGATAACAGAAAATATACCACAGGTATGACACAATATTACTTGTTTACTGTTCTAATTAAGTTGGTAACCAGTTTATAATAGCAATAAGGTACCTCAGCGGGTTGCGGTAGGGCTAAGGGCTGTATCCAGGCACACCAATGAAACACAGCGGGGGCATGATGACGAGAGAGAGAAGGACAGAGAGAGAAAAGAGAGCAGGCCTTGATGACATTTCAACATTTCATTTCATCACAACAGCTGCTGAAGACAGACGAGACAGAGAGACAGACAGCAAGAGACAGAGACAGGGGTGTTGACCTTTAACAGTGTAGGATTTGAAAAATGACAAAGCTGTGAAAGGAAAGATGGTTGTGTCCCAAACAGCACTCTATTCCCTATAGAGTGCACTACTTAAGACAGGCCAAAGTTGTGCACTATATAGGGAATAGTGTGCCCTTTGGGACACAGCTCGAAGCCTCCCGTTGCTCCACCCACACCCCCTAGCCCTCCTCTGAAGCCCACAAGATCATGGTCTTGTCCATAGACACAGAGAGCAGGCTCAGAGACTGATGCTGGTCACATCCTGTAGGGGGAGTTGCCCCTAGAAGCTGATCTGGGGTCAGTTTGTGCATTTCCCCCACTAATGATTAAGTTTAGGATTGGGGCAGGGGAAGTGGATCCTAGATTTGTACCTAGGGGAAACCCCCCGGAACCACAATACAGCATATGCAGGTTGGATGGGTAAAACATCATGACAGAACTGCAGCAGGCAGACAGACAGTGAGTGATGTGAACCAATAAAAGAGTTTAGGGGTCACCCTTTCTGATTTCATGGGTGTATGGTAGGCCCATCAAACAAATCACTCCAACACCATGAAATCATTGAGTGGTATGGCACCACCACATCACAGTGAAATAAGAAAAGTCTGATCTGGGGACTGAATGGTGTATAGGTTGACAGTACAGTACCTTTGATGGCAAGGGTCTGCCAGTGGACTCCATAGACCTTGTTCTCGTGTCCGGCCAGGACTGACTCTAGCGTCACTGCAAACACTGAGGAGGCATCTGGGGCGAGGAGACAACATACATACACTACATGACCAAAAGTATGTGGACACCTGCTCATCAAACATCTCATTCCAAAATTATGGGCATTAATATGGAGTTGGTCCCCCCTTTGCCGCTATAACAGCCACCCCTCTTCTGGGAATGCTTTCCACTAGATGTTGGAACATTGCTGCAGGGACATGCTTCCATTCAGCCACAAGAGCATTAGTGAGGTCGGGCATTGATGTTGGGCGATTAGGCTTGGCTCAGTCGGCATTCCAATTCATTCCAAAGGTGTTCGTTTGGGTTGAGGTCAGGGCTCTGTGCAGGCCAGTCAAGTTCTTCCACACTGATCTCGACAAACCATTTCTGTATGGACCTCGCTTTGGGCACAAGGGCATTGTCATGCTTAAACAGGAAAGGGCCTTCCCCAGATTGTTGCCACAAAGTTGGAAGCACAGAATCTTCTAGAATGTCCTTGTATGCTGTAGCGTTAAGATTTCCCTTCACTGGAACTAAGGGGCCTAGCCCGAACCATGAAAAACAGCCCCAGATCATTATCCCTTCAACACCAAACTTTACAGTTGGAACTAGGCATTGAGACAGGTAGCGTTCTCCTGACATCTGCCAAATCCATATTAGTCCATGGGACTGGCAGATGGTGAAACGTGATTAATCACTCCAGAGAATGCGTTTCCACTGCTCCAGAGTCCAATGGCGGCGAGCTTTACACCACTCCAGCCGACGCTTGGCATTGCGCATGATCTTAGGCTTGTTTGTGCGGTTGCTCGGCCATGGAAACCCATTTCATGAAGCCCCCGACAAACAGTTCTTGTACTGACGTTGCTTCCAGAGGCAGTTTGAAACTCAGTAGGGAGTGTGGCAACCGAGGACAGACATTTTTGCGTGTTACTCGCTTCAGCACTTGGCGGTCCCGTTCTGTGAGCTTATGTGGCCTACCACTTCGCGGCTGAGCCGTTGTTGCTCCTAGACGTTTCCACTTCACAATAACAGCACTTACAGTTGACCGGGCAGCTGTAGCAGGGCAGAAATTTGACAAACTGACTTGTTGGAAAGGTGGTATCCTATGACGGTACCACGTGGACAGTCAATGTTTCTATGGAGATTGCATGGCTGTGTGCTCGATTCTATACACCTGTCAGCAACGGTGTGGCTGAAATAGCCGAATCCACTAATTTGAAGGGGTGTCCACATACTTTTGCATATATAGTGTACATGAATATTTAGTAGAATGGTGTGATTGTACAATCACAAACTCCATCCACATATGTCAAATACATTTTTAGAATCATACGGTTGTTGCCAGGGATCGAACAATCCACATTCCCGACTAAAATAAAACATCAATCCAATGAACATTGGCAATGATGACATTCACATTAATGATCACTTGACTGTTTATTACTACATTAACACAGATATTGTTGATAGATAGACATTCATTGTCCTATGAAATCCACAAAAACCTGATGTTTTTATTTAATCATACATTTTTTATAAGAAAATTCTTCTAATTAACAGAAATGTTCTAATGAAGCCTGATAACGAGTGTCTACTCACCGGTGTCTGTCAGTTTAAAGACGTCCTCAGTCATCCTAATGGTGTGTTCATCCTGTGTGTTTCCCTCAGTCCCAGATTTGGCAACCAGCCTCCACACATGGATCAGACAATCCTGAGCACAGCTGGCCAGTAACAGATCCCCCTCTGTACAGCATGGAGGTAGAAATGAGTTTGTTTTTATTTAGTATATATTTTTTATTTAAAAGGGATCGTTCACTCAATTCAAACTGCATCATCATCATCACTACAGTTTTTGCTCTGTACTGAAAGTGCTCTATCTTGGAAACTTGACTGCTGACATGCACAATTTTGTGGGTGGACTAATGAACAAAATACAAAAAAATATTTCAGTGAACTATCCCTTTAATTGTATATACAGTGCCTTCCGAAAGTATTCGGCCCCCTTGAACTTTTCGACCTTTTGCCACATTTCAGGCTTCAAACATGAAGATATAAAACTGTATTTTTTTGTGAAGAATCAACAACAAGTGGGACACAATTATGAAGTGGAACGAAATTTATTGGATATTTCAAACTTTTTTAACAAATAAAAAAATGAAAAATTGTCCGTGCAAAATTATTCAGCCCCTTTACTTTCAGTGCAGCAAACTCTCTCCAGAAGTTCAGTGAGGATCTCTGAATGATCCAATGTTGACCTAAATAACTAATGATGATAAATAGAATCCACCTGTGTGTAATCAAGTCTCCGTATAAATGCACCTGCTCTGTGATATACTCAGAGGTCCGTTTAAAGCGCAGAGAGCATCATGAAGAACAAGGAACACACCAGGCAGGTCCGAGATACTGTTGTGGAGAAGTTTAAAGCCGGATTTGGATACAAAAAGATTTCCCAAGCTTTAAACATCCCAAGGAGCACTGTGCAAGCGATAATATTGAAATGGAAGGAGTATCAGACCACTGCAAATCTATGAAGACCCGGCCGTCCCTCTAAACTTTCAGCTCATACAAGGAGAAGACTGATCAGAGATGCAGCCAAGAGGCCCATGATCACTCTGGATGAACTGCAGAGATCTACAGCTGAGGTGGGAGACTCTGTCCATAGGACAACAATCAGTCGTATACTGCACAAATCTGGCCTTTATGGAAGAGTGGCAAGAAGAAAGCCATTTCTTAAAGATATCCATAAAAAGTGTTGTTTAAAGTTTGCCACTAGCCACCTGGAAGACACACCAAACATGTGGAAGAAGGTGCTCTGGTCAGATGAAACCAAAATCGAACTTTTTGGCAACAATGCAAAAAGTTATGTTTGGCGTAAAAGCAACACAGCTCATCACCCTGAACACACCATCCCCACTGTCAAACATGGTGGTGGCAGCATCATGGTTTAGGCCTGCTTTTCTTCAGCAGGGGCAGGGAAGATGGTTAAAATTGATGGGAAGATGGATGGAGCCAAATACAAGACCATTCTGGAAGAAAACCTGCTGGAGTCTGCAAAAGACCTGAGACTGGGACGGAGATTTGTCTTCCAACAAGACAATGATCCAAAACATAAAGCAAAATCTACAATGGAATGGTTCACAAATAAACATATCCAGGTGTTAGAATGGCCAAGTCAAAGTCCAGACCTGAATCCAATCGAGAATCTGTGGAAAGAACTGAAAACTGCTGTTCACAAACGCTCTCCATCCAACCTCACTGAGCTCGAGCTGTTTTGCAAGGAGGAATGGGCAAAAATGTCAGTCTCTCAATGTGCAAAACTGATAGAGACATACCCCAAGCGACTTACAGCTGTAATCGCAGCAAAAGGTGGCGCTACAAAGTATTAACTTAAGGGGGCTGAATAATTTTGCACGCCCAATTTTTCAGTTTTTGATTTGTTAAAAAAGTTTGAAATATCCAATAAATTTTGTTCCACTTCATGATTGTGTCCCACTTGTTGTTGATTCTTCACAAAAAATTACAGTTTTATATCTTTATGTTTGAAGCCTGAAATGTGGCAAAAGGTCGAAAAGTTCAAGGGGGCCGAATACTTTCGCAAGGCACTGTATTCCCTATATAGGCCTAGTGCATCACATTTGGGCTCTGATCAAACGGTTTTCACGACAGAGTGAACAAGGTGCCATTTCAGATTCACTCTGGATAAGATGGCTGAGAAGAGAACACACAACTTCTTAAAACTAAGGCCACCTGGGGAAGAGTAACAGGGAGAGGAGGGGGTTGAAAGGAAGGGGGTTATTAGGTGGCCATGGTAGTATAAGGGGGCCAGGTCGGGACTTGCCAGGATACCAGGGTTAACACCCCTATTCCTGCAACAAGAGGGAATCTTCAGTGACCACAGAGTGTCAGAACCTTGGTTGAACCGTGTCTTCCAAAAGTTGGAATTAAAAAGACCCCCAGCTGAACTCAAAGACAGGGCTGTGGAGCCACGCTGCTTGAAGGTTACAGTATATCTGAGAGAGGTGGAATGAAAGCATTGACTAGGCCCTGCTGCACCCGTTTCATGCATTATAGAAAGACGTCAGTTTGCAAAAGCAAATCATATTAAACAGATGCCCCAGTCATAAAAGGATGGATTTTCATTTTATTTTATAGTAGAGAGAGACTGGAGAGAGAGGACTTTTGCAAAGCCTATGGGGCTGGTACATATAAATTAATCTCTGACTGCATCCCATAGGCCTCTGGTCAAAAGTAGTGCACTATGAAGGGAATAGGGTGCCATTTGGTACACAGCTTCTCTCTCCACCTCTAATGGCCGCCCAGCTTGGAGTAGTTCATTGACTGAGTGGGATGAGTCCAGTGGAGAGGGCTGGTGAAGGAGATGAAATAGCTTTTACAAACCCTGGGCTGAATCCCAAATTGCATCCTATTCCTTATTATAGTGCGCCACTTTGGATCAGGGCCCATGGGGTTCTGGTCAAAATTAGTGCACTATATTAAGCCCATAGGGTGCCATTTGTGATGTAGGCCTGAACAGAGCACTGCTGGAGTGCATCTGGTGTGGGTTGCACAACTCAAGTAGGCAGCTGAATATACATATACCAGAAATACTTCCACATGTTTTGTCATAACATCTCTGATTATTAGACAGATTTATGACTAAAATGTAAATGTAAAATAAGGCAGTGAGGAAACAGATCGCTAAACACTGGTGAGGTCCTCACCTAAATACACCCACTCCACCCACAGATCCAATCCTCATGCCCTTGCAAGGAGAAGACTTTCATGAACTGTCAGAGACATGGGGAGAAAAGGCCAGCATCAATGTCAATTAATATGTTTATGAATACAACATACTCAATGTATTGATTTTTACATTACTGTCCATTAATTTGTTGGCCAATGCCAGCTATTTGATCTCGCTCACCTGTCAATTGCACTGCACATACAAATGGATTCTGCAATCTCGCCAAAGCAGGCCATTATGGGAACTGAAAAATACATGTATTGCATTAGTCCTGTCACACTTGCTGCTGAAGCCAGGCTGCATTATAACACATTTACATCTACCTCATGTTTTTAAGACAGATTGAGTGAAGGTGTGGAAGGGCGGGGGGACAAAGCATCAAACAGAGAACAGGCATGTGAAAGGGAGGAGAGATGACGTGCGGGACACTTCATGCACAAATTGCATTTTTAATATGGGGGCGGGGGGTATCTCGAACCGGCAAACGCCACCGTAGAAACAGCTTACCTCTGCTTCCTAGCAAGAACGCTAGCGAGACATCCATCAAGAAGCCTCTCCCAAACGATATTGTTTGTGTGCACTCCGCTTCAGGGAGAGAGAGGGAAGAAAAAACAACAAAATTAGCCTTTATAATAGGGTGTGCATCATACTTGTACAAAACTGGCACGAAAATTACACAAAAACATTGGGTTCCATACATCACCGACAAGCGTTCCTAAATCAACTGCTCCCAGATTATTTCACTAACTCATCCTAGAGAAGTGAGATGGCTAAACGCTAGGCTAGGTCTTTTGAGTCAAGCAGCAGAGACATTTGTCAAACGGTGACATGTTTTTCTTCTCTCCTTTCGCCAGAAACCCAGGGGTCTTCCAGGCACTAGCAGCACATACTGGCAGCAGAGCTCCGTCTGGCCTACATAAGACAACACACCCTGAGGACAGACCCAGACCACATCCCAAATGGCACCCTATTTCCTATATAGTGCACTACTTTAAACCAGGGCCAATAGGGAATAGGGTGCTATTTCCAAGCTGTTTAAAGGCACAGTCAACTTAGTGTATGTAAACTTCTGACCCACTGGAATTGTGATAGTGAAATAATCTGTCTGTAAACAATTGTTAGAAAAATTACTTCTGTCATGCACAAAGTCTTAACCGACTTGCCAAAACTATAGTTTGTTAACAAGAAATTGGTGGTGGTTGAAAAACGAGTTTTAATGACTCCAACCTAAGTGTATGTAAACTTCCGACTTCAACTGTATATATGTGTGTGTATATTGTGAAGTGGAAACATCTAGGAGCAACAACGGCTCAGCCATGAAGTGGTAGGCCACACACAAGCTCACAGAACGGGATTGCTGAGTGCTGTAGCACGTAAATGGCACCCTATTCCCTATTGGCCCTGGTCAAAAGTAGTGCACTATATAGGGAATAGGGTGTCATTTGGGATGCAGAATGGGTCTGTCCTCAGGGTGTGTTGTCTTATGTAGGCCACACGCTCATCTCCATGACTGTCATGTAACATCAACATTCACTCTCCCCCAACACCCGCTAACATACAGAGAGGAAATACCAACCAATGCCACAAAAACACCTAATCTCAGAAACCCAGAACTAAAATCATGTGCAAATGCATCAGATGCTTGATTAGGTTCTGGGAAGAGATGCATGAGATAAGATACACTACATGACCAAAAGTATGTGGACACCTGCTCATCAAACATCTCATTCCAAAATCATGGACATTAATATGGAGTTGGTCCCCCCTTTGCTGATATAACAGCCTTCAACTCTTCTGGGAAGGTTTTACACTAGATGTGGGAACATCGCTGCGGGGACATGCTTCCATTCAGCCACAAGAGCATTAGTGATGTCTGGCACTGATGTTGGGCGATTAGGCCAGTCAGCGTTCCAATTCATCCCAAAGGTGTTCGATTGGGTTGAGATCAGGGCTCTGCGCAGGCCAGTCAATTCTTCCACACCGATCTCGACAAACCATTTCTGTATGGACCTTGCTTTGTTTACGGGGGAATTGTCTTGCTGAAACAGGAAAGGGCCTTCCCCAAACTGTTGCAACAAAGTTGGAAGCACAGAATCGTCTAGAATGTCATTATATGCTGTAGCGTTAAGATTTCCCTTCACTGGAACTAAGGGGCCTAGTCCAAACCATGAAAAACAGCCCCAGACCAATATTCCTCCTCCACCAAACTTTACAGTTGGCACTATGCATTGGGGCAGGTAGCGTTCTTCTGGCATCCGCCAAGCCCTGATTCGTTTGTCGGAATGGCAGATGGTGAAGCGTGATTCATCACTCCAGAGAACGTGTTTCCACTGCTCTAGAATCCAATATGTGCGAGCTTTACACCACTCCAGCCAACGCTTGGCATTGCGCATGGTGATCTTAGGCTTATGTGCGGCTGCTCGGCCATGGAAACCCATTTTATGAAGCTCCCGACGAACAGTTCTTGTGCTGACGTTGTTTCCAGAGGCAGTTTGGAACTCAGTAGGGAGTCTTGCAACAGAGGACAGACAATTTTTCCGTGCTACAGCACTCAGCAATCCCGTTCTGTGAGCTTGTGTGTGGCCTACCACTTCGTGGCTGAGCCGTTGTTACTCCTAGACGTTTCCACTTCACAATATACACACACATATATACAGTTGAAGTCGGAAGTTTACATACACTTAGGTTGGAGTCATTAAAACTCGTTTTTCAACCACCACCAATTTCTTGTTAACAAACTATAGTTTTGGCAAGTCGGTTAAGACATCTACTTTGTGCATGACAGAAGTAATTTTTCCAACAATTGTTTACAGACAGATTATTTCACTGTATCACAATTCCAGTGAGTCAGAAGTTCACATACACTAAGTTGACTGTGCCTTTAAACAGCTTTGAAAATTCCAGAAAATGATGTCATGGCTTTAGAAGCTTCCGATAGGCTAATTGACATCATTTGAGTCAATTGGAGGTGTACCTGTGGATGTATTTCAAGGCCTACCTTCAAACTCAGTGCCTCTTTGCGTGACATCATAGGAAAATCAAAAGAAATCAGCCAAGACCTCAGAAAAACAATTGTAGACCTCCACAAGTCTGGTTCATCCTTGGGAGCAATTTCCAAACGCCTGAAGGTACCACATTCATCTGTACAAACAATAGTACGCAAGTATAAACACCATAGGACCACGCAGCCATCATAGCGCTCAGGAAGGAGACATGTTCTGTCTCCTTGAGATGAACGTACTTTGGTGCGAAAAGTGCAAATCAATCCCAGAACAACAGCAAAGGACCTTGTGAAGATGCTGGAGGAAACAGGTACAAAAGTATCTATATCCACAGTAAAACGAGTCCTATTTTGACATAACCTGAAAGGCCACTCAGCAAGGAAGAAGCCACTGCTCCAAAACCACCATAAAAATCCAGGCTACAGTTTGCAACTGCACATAGGGACAAAGATTGTACTTTTTGGAGAAATGTCCTCTGGTCTGATGAAACAAAAATAGAACTGTTTGGCCATAATGACCTTTGTTATGTTTGGAGGAAAAAGGGGGAGGCTTGCAAGTCGAAGAACATCATCCCAACCGTGTAGCACGGGGGTGGCAGCATCATGTTGTGGGGGTGCTTGCTGCAGGAGGGACTGGTGCACTTCACAAAATAGATGGCATCATGAGGAAGCAAAATTATGTGGATATATTGAGGCAACATCTCAAGACATCAGTCAGGAAGTTAAAGCTTGGTCGCAAATGGGTCTTCCAAATGGACAATGACCCCAAGCATACTTCCAAAATTGTGGCAAAATGGCTTAAGGACAACAAAGTCAAGGTATTGGAGTGGCCATCACAAAGCCCTGACCTCAATCCTATAGAAAATTTGTGGGCAGAACTGAAAAAGTGTGTGCGAGCAAGGAGGCCTACAAACCTGACTGAGTTACACCAGCTCTGTCAGGAGGAATGGGCCAAAATTCACCCAACTTATTATGGGAAACTTGTGGAAGGCTACCCGAAACGTTTGACCCAAGTTAAACAGTTTAAAGGCAATGCTACCAAATACTAATTGAGTCTACGTAAACTTATGGCAAAAAGGCAAACTCGGCTCCATCATATATTGAATCAGATGGCTCATTCATCACAAAACCCACTGATATTGCCAACTATTTTTATGATTTTTTTTCATTAACAAGATTAGCAAACTTAGGCATTACATGCCAGCAACAAACGCTAACACATCCAAGTATAACTAACCAAATTATCAAAGACAAGCATTGTAATTTTGAATTCCACAAAGTAAGTGTGGAAGAGGTAAAAAAATGATTGTTGTCCATCAACAATGACAAGCAACCGGGTCTGACAACTTGGATGGAAAATTACTGATGATAATAGAGGACGATATTGCCACTCCTATTTTCCATATCTTCAATCTAAGCCTACTAGACAGTGTGTGCCCTCAGGCCTGGAAAGAAGCAAAAGTAATGCGTCTACCCAAGAATAGTAAAGCCCCCTTTACTGACTCAAATAGCCGACCAAAGAGCCTGTTACCAACCCTTAGTAAACTTTGACAAGATACAATGCTATTTTACTGTAAACAAATTGAAAACAGATTTTCAGCATGCTTATAGGGAAGGACATTCAACAAGCACAGCACTTACACAAATGCCTGATGATTGGCTGGAAGAAATTGATGACAAAAAGATTGTGAGGGCTGTTTTGTTAGACTTCAGTGTGGCTTTTGACATTATAGAGCATTGTCTGCTGCTATAAAAATGTATGCGTTATGGCTCTCCACCCTCTGCTATAGCGTGGATAAAGAGTTACCTGTCAAACAGAACACAGAGGATGATCTTTAGTGGAAGCCTCTCAAACATTATCCAGGTAGAATCAGGAATTCCCCAGGGCAGCGGTTTAGGCCCCTTACTTTTTTCAATCTTTAAATCTTTCAATCTTCTGTCTCTATGTATGTGGCTGACTCAACACTATACACGTCAGCTACTACAGCGACTGCAACACTTAACAAAGAACTGTAGTTAGTTTCAAAATGGGTGACAAAGAATAAGTTAGTACTAAATATTTCAAAAACTAAAAGCAATGTACTTGGACAAATCATTCACTAAACCCTAAACCTCAACTAAATCTTGTAATGAATGTGGAAATTTAGGAAATTGAGGAGATTAAAGGAGACTAAGATTGGTAGAAGTATGTCCATAGTAAAGTGCTGCTCTGTCTTCTTGACAATACTGTCCACAAGGCAGGTCCTACAGGCCCTATTGTCGCACCTGGGCTACTTCAGTCGTGTGATCAGGTGCCACAAAGAGGGAGTTAGGAAAATTTCAATTGGCTCAGAACAGGGCAGCGTGCCTGGCCCTTAAATGTACACCGAGAGCTAACATGAATGATATAAACTCAGCAAAAAAAGAAATGTCCTCTCACTGTCAACTGCGTTTATTTTCAGCAAACTTAACGTGTAAATATTTGTACGAACATAACAAGACTAAACAACTGAGACATAAACCGAACAACTTCCACAGACATGTGACTAACATAAATTGAATAATCTGTCCCTGAACAAAGGGGTCAAAATCAAAAATAAGTCAGTATCTGGTGTGGCCACCAGCTGCATTAAGTACTGCAGTGCATCTCCTCATGGACTGCACCAGATTTGACCGTTCTTGCTGTGAGATGTTACCCCAATCTTCCACCAAGGCACCTGCAAGAGACGGTGGGTTTGTGCCCATAGGCGACGTTGTTGCCGGTGATGTCTGGTGAGGACCTGCCTTACAACAGGTTTACAAGCCCTCAGTCCAGCCTCTCTCAGCCTATTGCGGACAGTCTGAGCACTGATGGAGGGATTATGCAATTCTGGTGTAACTCGGGCAGTTGTTGTTGCCATCCTGTACCTGTCCCGCAGGTGTGATGTTCGGATGTACCGATCCTGTGCAAGTGTTGTTACACGTGATCTGCCACTGCGAGGACGATCAGCTGTCCATCCTGTCTCCCTGTAGCGCTGTCTTAGGCGTCTCACAGTACGGACATTGCAATTTATTGCCCTGGCCACATCTGCAGTCCTCATACCTCCTTGCTGCATGCCTAAGGCACGTTCACGCAGATGAGCAGGGACCCTGGGAATCTTTCTTTTGGTGTTTTTCAGGGTCAGTATAAAGGCCTCTTTCGTGTCCTAAGTTTTCATAACTGTGACCTTAATTGCCTACAGTCTGTAAGCTGTTAGTGTCTTAACGACCGTTCCACAGGTGCATGTTCATTAATTGTTTATGGTTCATTGACCAAGCATGGGAAACAGTGTTTAAACGCTTTACAATGAAGATCTGTGAATTTAGGGACGTCCTGAAAAAGGGACATTTCTTTTTTTGCTGAGTTTACATGCCAATCTCTCATGGCTCAAAGTGGAGGAGATATTGACTTCATCACTACTTGATTTTGTAAGAGGTGTTGACAAGCTGAATGCACAAAGCTGTCTGTTTAAACTACTAGCACACAGCTCGAACACCCATGCATATCCTTCAAGACATGCCATCAGAGGCCTCTTCACAATCCCCAAGTCCAGAACAGACTATGGGAGGCGCACAGTACTACATAGAGCCATGACTACATGGAACTCTATTCCATCTCAGGTAACTGATGCAAGCAGTAGAATCAGATTTTAAAAAACACACCTACTGGAACAGCGAAGAGACACACACAGGTACAGACACACACGGGTGCTAGCACACACACTCTACACACACATACATTGTGGTATTGTTGTATAGTGATATCATAGATTTTGTGTTGTGGATATGTGTTGGTGTGACAGTGTTATATGATGCAATGTTTTATATTTTTCTTTTATCCGTAATATAAGTGTCTTAATGTGTTTGGACCCCAGGAAGAGTAGCTGCTGCCTTTGCAACAGCAAATGGGGATCCCTAATAAAATACTAAATACAAATACCGTGATACAATCCTGGTTTCACGACACAGTGGAAACCACAGCGGTAACAATAGGCCATTACAATGATTTCAGACAATCCTGAAGTGATGACTCATTAAATGATGTGACTCAAATGATCAGACTGTTCCCTCTGTGTTTCTACTACCACAGCATGCCAGCAGATGTCAGGGTAGGTGGAGAATTCAGCACAGACTAACTCAAAAATGCCCCTTTTGCTACAGGGTGAAGTTTCCCTTGTAAACAAACACACTGCCTGCATCTCAGAACAGGAATCAAGGAACACTTATAGTCCATTTTTAATGCAGGGTTTTATAGATCCGGGGTGAAGTTTCCCTTAGGTAAAGATCTAGGATCAGCTCCCCCTCAACCATTAGTGGGGAAAATGCAAAACTGACCCAAGATCAGCATCTAGAGGCAACTTCACCCTACTTAGGTAGAACTAAGCCCACTTTAGGTGAACATTGTGGTTTGTGTAGCCTTATCATATTGCGATAAGAGTACCACTGAAGTTACAAAATACAAATTAACATAGCTGGGCGGCCTATGGGCAATGTTCCCGCTGAACTGCACACGTGCACGGCCTCGCACCTCCTCCAGGACTGCGACGCAGAAGAAATGTCAGGCAGCACAGAGATGCAAGAGATTGAACTTCACCTAGTTCGCCCCATTAGTTTGCACTGTATATATCAAAGTTTTTTCTGTGATCAAATCAACATTATATCAGCCCCTTTTCAATCGAACAAAACAAAACAAAACAAATCTAACTTTGCAAGATTGGGTCTGTGATTTTGTTGTAGGCAGAGCCAGAGCACAACGGAGTTGAATTCTATTGGCGGGGTAGCCCATGAGCGGTCTTTCAATCACCCGCGAGTGTATGTGCACAGAGCCGCGAGTGGTATTATTTGCTAGTTAGCGAGTAATTAGCCCAGTTATAGATAAGAATAGTTCAGCAATGCAGAGTTACTGCTTCTTACAAGAGCACAAAACATGTAGGCTACATTTCAATCTGTCTTTGAAATGCCATTTGGGTAAAAAGCTTAAGTCCTAATTAAAATTGCAATGTTGAATATGCAAATAAGCCAACAGGCAAAGGGGTAGCCTACATTGTATAATTCGCTGTATGGAAGTAATAATACATTTTATTTTGTAAAGTGGTTTCTTGCATCATACAACACAATGTAATTTACAGTCCATGGTTTTGCAGACCAAGTAAAAAATCATTAATTAGTGTCAAGCCCTTAATGAAAAAACATTTTTAAAAGTCTCATGCAATGTAGCCTGCATTGAACACCACATATAGGCTACTGTAGGCTATATCACAGAACTCAAAAGCTATTTCCATGTGAAAAAAATATGGGATTTGCTCCATTGGATTTGTTGGTAAGCCTACATTACGCTTGAATAGCCACAATAGCCAATTGGCTACTGTGTAAAACTGTAAGGAAACAGCCTCAGTGTTCACTGTAAACACGCTGGAAGTTGAACAAAATTCTCAAAACGTTCAAGTTTCCGCTCACAAGACCTAAAATTAGCTTAGTGCCCCAAAAACGTAGAGGGAACGTTACCTATGGGCCCTGATCAAAAGTAGTGCACTACGTAGGGGAATAGGGGATCAATGATCTGATTGCCTTATCTGTCCTAAAGAGTTCCTTGTCTCAGCCAGAACACCCCATAGGGCAGGAGCCTCCTGTTTCTATAGTGTGAGGCAGCTTGATGTACTGTAGAAGACAAGTACACCCCCTGGACAGGACACTAGTCTATTGCTGGGACAAATAAGCATCTCTTACCTTTACTCCCAGTGTAGAGCCAAAGTTTGACAGTGGAGTCAGAAGTTGTGGAGGCGATGAGTAGCTTATTGTTGTCCAGGTGGATGGCATCCACAGCACACACTGGCCCAGTGTGTCCAACACACTTTACAAACTGGTTAAATCAAATCAAATGTATTTATATAGCCCTTCTTACATCAGCTGATATCTCAAAGTGCTGTACAGAAACCCAGCCTAAAACCCCAAACAGCTAGCAATGCAGGTGTAGAAGCACGGTGGCTAGGAAAAACTCCCTAGAAAGGCCAAAACCTAGGAAGAAACCTAGAGAGGAACCAGGCTATGAGGGGTGGCCAGTCCTCTTCTGGCTGTGCCGGGTGGAGATTATAACAGCACATGGCCTAGATGTTCAAATGTTCATAAATGACCAGCATTGTCAAATAATAATAATTATAGTAGTTGTTGAGGGTGCAACAAGTCAGTAACACAAGAGTAAGTGTCAGTTGGCTTTTTCATAGCCGATCTTTGAGAGCATCTCTACCGCTCCTGCTGTCTCTAGAGAGTTGAAAACAGCAGGTCTGGGACAGGTAGCACGTCCGGTGAATAGGTCAGGGTTCCAGCAGGTCTGGGACAACAGGTCTGGGACAGGTAGCAGAGAGCACAAACAACAAATATGCATCTCAGAGAGTATTCAGACCCCTTGATTTTTTTCACATTTTGTTACGTTACAGTCTTGTTCAAAAATGTATTAAATAAAAAAAAATGTCCTCATTAATCTACACACAATACCCATAACGACAAAGCGAAAAGAGATTTTTATAAATGTTTGCTAATTTATAACAAATAAAAAACAGAAATACCTTATTTGCTTAAGTATTCAGACCCTTTGCTATGAGACTTGAAATTGTAGCTCAGGTGCATTCTGTTTCCATTGATCATCCTTGAGATGTTTCTACAACTTAATTGGAGTCCAACTGTGGTAAATTCAATTGATTGGACATGATTTGGAAAGGTATACACCTGTCTATATAAGGACCCACAGTTGACAGTGCATGTCAGAGCAAAAACCAAGCCATGAGGTGGATGGAATTGTCTGTAGAGCGCCGAGACAGGATTGTGTCGAGGCACAGATCTGGGGAAAAGAACCAAAACATTTCTGCAGAATTGAAGGTCCAAGAACACAGTGGCCTCCATCATTCTTAAATTGAATAAGTTTGGAACCACCAAGACTCTTCCTAGAGCTGGATGCCCGGCAAAACTAAGCAATCGGGGGAGAAGGGCCTTGGTCAGGGAGGTGACCAAGCACCCGATGGTCACTCTGACCGAGCTCCAGAGTTCCTCTGTGGAGATGGGAGAACCTTCCAGAAGGACAACTATCTCTGCAGTACTCCACCAATCAGGCCTTTATGGTAGAGCGACCAGATGGAAGCCACTCCTCAGTAAAAGGCACATGACTGGTCTGATGAAAAAGTAAAATGACTCTCTGGTCTGATGAAACCAAGATGGAACTCTTTGGCCTGAATGCCAAGTGTCACATCTTGAAGAAACCTGTTACCATCCCTACAGTGAAGCATGGTGGTGGCAGCATCATGCTGTGGGGATGTTTTTCAGCGGTAGGGACTGGGAGACTAGTAAGAATCGAGGGAAAGATGAACGGAGCCAAGTACGGAGATCCTTGATGAAAACCTGCTCCAGAACGCTCAGGACCTCAGACTGGGGAGAAGGTTCACCTTCCAACAGGACAACAACCCTAAGCACACAGCCAAGACAACGCAGGATAGGCTTCGGGACAAGTCTCTGAACGTCCTTGAGTGGCCCAGCAAGAGGCCAGACTTGAACCCGATCGAACATCTCTGGAGAGACCTGAAAGAAGCTGTGCAGCAACGCTCTCCATCCATCCTGACAGAGCTTGAGAGGATCTGCAGAGAAGAATGGGAGAAACTTCTTAAATACAGGTGTGCAAAGCTGGTAGCGTCACACCCAAGAAGACTCGAGGCTGTAATCGCTGCCAAAGGTGCTTCAACAAAGTACTGAGTAAAGGGTCTGAATACTTATGTAAATGGAATATCAGTTTTTATTTTTATGAAGTTGCTAAAAAAAAAAAAAAACGGTTTTTGCTTTGTCATTATGGGGTATTGTGTGTAGATTGATGAAGTGCCAGTCGGATGAGACCAATTCCTGCTTCTAGTAGTAGTGTTAACACACCTTCCCATCTAGGGCCTCCCACACAATCAGTCAGACTGTCAGACCCTCCTGACACCAGGTGAGTTTCTGTACTATCATCAGGGAGGAAGACGACCAACTGTCAGAAACAGTCTATCAAAGCATTGGATGAAACATATCAATATATATTATCAGCATATCAAAGCATTGGATGAAGCATGCAGGTAGCTTAGCTACTCACCACAGTCCTCTCTGTGGACCCACTGGACTGTGTTCACCCTCCCAGTATGTCCATTCAGGACAGCAGCAACACCTTTCTCCTGTAAAGCTGACTCACAGCAAATATGCCTTATACCCAACGACTCCAAGCAGCTGTCAACATTGACAAGACTGATGATGTAGTGACACGAGTACATTTAAATTGTGAAATATATATATTACCTTTGGGTCATAGAGAGCGGCGTAATTACATGTTCTATTTGCAATGATTCCACCACGACCCCATGTAAGAACATTTTGGGTTCGATTAGCACAACATGCGACATGGCATGTTTCTATTATGAGCGCTGCCATTCTGAATTCTACCCGGCGGCAGAGTTACCGTAAATACGGGTATACCTGGCAAATAATTCTACAAACATTCCGAACACAGAGCTTAATGGGTAAAATGAAGTTAAACACACTCTGGAAAACGGTATATTTTTTTTCACAAGACTGCCGTTTAAGGGGACAGTTGCTTGAATTTTATTGGTGGCATTGTTACCTTTACAATAAAACATTACACACGTTTCATCGTAGCCTACATGAGCTCGAACAATCTCTAAACTCTTCTGATTGCGTTATTGGGTAGAATCCACTAGATGGTGCAATAGACTCATTGTGGGCCTTGCAGAGAAAAAGCCCCAGTTTTAATCTTTGACATACAGTACTTCTTATTAATGGGACTTGCGAAGCAAACGTCTTTGAAATACTTATAAAGCTAAGTCTTCAACATACTCAGAGGCGACCCATCATTCAGGGCCTGTTTTGGGGCCTCACCTGTTCAGCAAAAAAAAAAATGTTTTGCATGTTATTTTGGCATTAATACTTGTCACATATCAGTTTGCAAACAATGTAAAAATAATAATAATTGAGTTAATGAAGACGTATACAAACATGGTCTTGAGTAAGGCAGCTCCAAAATGCGGAAAATACAGAGCGTAGGGGTTGGTAATGTTCTCTATTTGTGCCGTGAATGGCTCAGTGTTCTGTCACTCATGGGGACACTACGTCACCTCAAAATCTACAGGGAGAGCTCGAAAGTTTAAGCCCCTTGGGTGCTGCAATAGCCTTGTTTATCAAAAGTGTTGGAAAATCTTGTCAATAATCAACTGACTGGCTTTCTAGATGTTTATAGTATTCTCTATCGTATGCAATCTAGTTTCCGCTCAGGTTATGGATGTGTCACTGCAACCTTAAAGATCCTCAATGATGTCACCATTGCCCTTGATTCTAAGCAATGTTGTGCTGCTATTTTTATTGACTTGACCAAAGCTTTTGATATGGTAGACCATTCCATTCTTGTGGACCGGCTAAGGAGTATTGGTGTCTCTGAGGGGTCTTTGGCCTGGTTTGCTAACTACCTCTCTCAAAGAGTGCAGTGTATAAAGTCAGAAAATCTGCTGTCTCAGCCACTGCCTGTCACCAAGGGAGTACCCCAAGGCTTGATCCTAGGCCCCATGATCTTGTCAATTTACATCAACAATATAGCTCAGGCAGTAGGAAGCTCTCTCATCCATTTATATGCAGATGATACAGTCTTATACTCAGCTGGCCCTTCCCTGGATTTTGTGTTAAATGCTCTACAACAAAGCTTTTTTAGAGTCCAACAAGCTTTCTCTACCCTTAACCTTGTTCTGACACCTCCAAAACAAAGGTAATGTGGTTTGATAAGAAAAATGCCCCTCTCACGACAGGTGAGGGTGTAGAGCTTGAGGTAGTCACCTCATACAAGTACTTGGGAGTATGGCTAGAAGGTACACCGTCCTTCTCTCAGCACATATCAAAGCTGCAGGCTAAAGTTAAATCTAGACTTGGTTTCCTCTATCATAATTGCTCCACTTTCACCCCAGCTGCCAAACTAACCCTGATTCAGATGACCATCCTACCCATGCTAGATTACGGAGACATCATTTATAGATCGGCAGGTAAGGTGGCTCTCGAGTGGCTAGATGTTCTTTACCATTCGGCCATCAGATTTGGACACATCACTGCATTCTATACTCCTCTGTAAACTGGTCATCTCTGTATACCCGTCGCAAGACACACTGGTTGATGCTTATTTATAAAACCCTCTTAGGCCTCACTCCCCCCTATCTGAGATATCTATTGTAGCCCTCATCCTCCACATACAACACACATTCTGCCAGTCACATTCTGTTAAAGGTCCCCAAAGCACACACATCCCTGGGTCGCTCCCCTTTTCAGTTCGCTGCAGCTAGTGACTGGAACGAGCTGCAACAAACACTCAAATTGGACAGTTTAATCTCAATCTCTTCATTCAAAGACTCAATCATGGACACTCTTACTGACAGTTGTGGCTGCTTTGAGTGATGTATTGTTGTCTCTACCTTCTTGCCCTTTGTGCTGTTGTCTGTGCCCAATGTTTGTTCTGTCTTTTGTGCTGCTACCATGTTGTGTTGCTACCATGTTGTTGTCATGTTGTGTTTCTACCATGCTGTGTTGTCATGTGTTGCTGCCTTGCTATGTTGTTGTCTTATGTCTCTCTTTATGTAGTGTTGTGTTCTCTCACTTGTCGTGATGAGTGTTCTGTCCTATACTTATATTTTATTTATTTATTTTAATCCCAGCCCCCGTCCCCGCAGGAGACGTTTTTGCCTTTTGGTAGGCCATCATTGTAAATAAGAATTTGTTCTTAACTGACTTGCTTAGTTAAATAAAGGTTAAATAAATAAATAAAGTAAAAAAGAAGGCAAAAGGTCATTGGCCACAGATAAAATGATGTGAAATCCTGCTATATCTACCGTAGCTTTGATTGGACTGATGTCAACATCATACTTTAGAAATCTTAGCTAGCAAGCTAGACAAGCAGTCATCATCATGAATCAAGTCAACAATCTACTGGCAAATCATTTTCAATCCTTGTCATATGAAGAGAAATTCTAGATAAATGGTATCGGTGCTCATCGGCCATTGGACATGAACATACTTCTTCTTATTATTATTATTCTTTAGCATGCTACTCCTCCTACACCGTTTAAGATAGAAACGGCGTTCAAACTTCAAAACGTGCAGAATTGTATACAACTTTTTGATATCATCTATACTTTTAAAATATTACACTTTTTGTCATTTTTTTGTCCAACTTCCATTTACTGTAAATGCATTAATACAACTTTTGACACAAATCAGCTACTTTGACCACTTTGCCACAACTTAGACAAAAGGTTAGTGTTTACATCTTTGTCTACTTCTCTGCTACTCAAATCTGAGATTTGAACCAAAAATAATACTAACCCAACAAGTTAGACAAAAATATACAGGGTATGAAATCTTCATCTACTTCTCTGCTTTTAAAATCCGAAAACAGATTAGGAATAGTGTCTACCAATCTGTAGATGTTTTAGTAATCCATCAACTGCTCTCTTTCTAGCTGCAGTAAGTCATGTCAGAAGCTAGCAGATTCATTATTTATTAACAACAGCTGCAAATAAAAATAAAAAACACATCACGTTTTGAAGTTCATTTTCCTTTATTTGTCTAACAACATTATCATGAATCTAGCAAATACGTTTTGTGGGTCAGAGTGAAGTATTTCGGTCAGGCCAGGTAGGTAGGTCCGGCCGGCCATATAGGTAGGTCCAGTCGGCCAGATAGCTAGGTCCGGCTACCTATCTTGCCGGCCGGCCAGACCTACCTATCTGGACTGCCGGACCTACCTGTCTGGTCGGCCAAATAGGTAGCTAGGTCTGGCCGGCCAGATAACTAGGTCCGGGCAACCAGCCAGATAGCTTAGTCCGGCTGGCTAGATGGAAAGGTCTGGCCCCCGGCCTGATAGCTTGCAGATAGCTAGGTCCGTCGAGCTGACCGGCCAGAGAGGTAGGTCCAGCCAGCCAGATAGATATCCCCAAGACAGAACAGCAACCTCCAGTAAGACCAAGGGGGTTGGTTTGTGTCTCCTTGTCAACCACAGCTGGTGCACAATCTCTAATATGAAATAAGTCTTTAGGTTTTGGTCACCTGAGATAGAGTACCTTATGATAAGTTGTAGACCACACTATTTACATTTTAGTCATTTAGCAGACACTCTTATCCAGAGCAACTTACAGTAGTGAATGCATACATTTCATTTCATACATTTTTTTTCTTCCTGTGCTGGCCCCCCGTGGGAATCAAACCCACAACCCTGGCATTGCAAACACCATGCTCTACCAACTGAGCTACAGGGAAGGCTAGATAGTTTACCAAGATAGTTTTTATCTATATTCGTCGTAGCTGTCTATTTACCACCACAAACCAATGCAGGCACTAAGACCGCACTCAACAAGCTGTATAAGGCCATAAGAAAACAAGAAAATGCTCATCCAGACGCAGCGCCGGAAAACTTTAACCTGTTTGGGATAGGGGGCAGTATTTTCACGGCCGGATAAAAAACGTACCCGATTTAATCTGGTTACTACTCCTGCCCAGAAACTAGAATATGCATATAATTAGTAGATTTGGATAGAAAACACTCTAAAGTTTCTAAAACTGTTTGAATGGTGCCTGTGAGTATAACAGAACTCATATGGCAGGCCAAAACCTGAGAAGATTCTATACAGGAAGTGCCCTGTCTGACAATTTGTTCTCCTTCTAGGGCATCTCTATCAAAAATACAGCATCTCTGCTGTAACGTGACATTTTCTAAGGCTTCATTGGCTCTAGGAAGGCGCCAGAAAGTGGAATGAGAGCTCTCCAGTCTCTGGGCAAAAAACAGCAGCGGTTTTTGTGAGTGGTCCTTCTGGGAACAATGACACTGAGGGGTGCGTGCACGAGACGACTCCATTTTTTTCTTTCAGTGTTTGAACGAATACATCGTCGACCGGTTGGAATATTATCGCTATTTTACGAGAAAAATAGCATAAAAATGTATTTTAAACAGCGTTTGACATGCTTCAAAGTACGGTAATGGAATATTTTGAATTTCTTGGTCACGAAATGCGCCGGCGCGTCACCCTTCAGATAGTGACTTGAACGCACGAACAAAACGGAGCTATTTGGATATAACTATGGATTATTTCGAACCAAAACAACATTTGTTGTTGAAGTAGAAGTCCTGGGAGTGCATTCTGACGAAGAACAGCAAAGGTAATACAATTTTTCTTATAGTAAATCTGAGTTTGGTGAGGGCCAAACTTGGTGGGTGTCAAATTAGCTAGCCGTGATTGCCGGGCTATCTACTCAGAATATTGCAAAATGTGCTTTCACCGAAAAGCTATTTTAAAATCTGACACCGCGATTGCATAAAGGAGTTTTGTATCTATAATTCTTAAAATAATTGTTATGTATTTTGTGAACGTTAATCGTGAGTAATTTAGTAAATTCACCGGACGTTTTCGGTGGGTATGCTAGTTCTGAACAAAACATGCTAATGTAAAAAGCTGTTTTTTTTATATAAATATGAACTTGATTGAACAAAACATGCATGTATTGTATAACATAATGTCCTAGGAGTGTCATCTGATGAAGATCATCAAAGGTTAGTGGTGCATTTAGCTGTGGTTTTGGTTTTTGTGACATATATGCTAGCTTGAAAAATGGCTGTGTGATTATTTCTGGCTGGGTACTCTCCTGACATAATCTAATGTTTTGCTCTAAGCCTTTTTGAAATCGGACAATGTGGTTGGATTAACGAGAGTCTTATCTTTCAAATGGTGTAAAATAGTCATATGTTTGAGAAATTGAAATGAAAGCATTTTTAAGGTTTTTCGTATTTCGCGCCAGGCGCTACCATTGGATATTGGTGAGGCGTTCCGCTAGCGGAACGTCTGTCCATAATTAATCCGTTTTACCTCATTTCTACCAGCATGTCACATGTACAACAAGAGGAAATAAAATCGAGACCACCTTTACTCCACAAATAGAGACGAATACAAAGCTCTCCCTCGCTCTCCATTTGGCAAATCTGTCAATTACTCTATCCTCCTGATTCCTGCTTACAAGCAAACATTCAAACAGGAAGTACCAGTGCTCAATACGGAAGTGGTCAGATGAAGCTACTGGACTGTTTCGCTAGCACAGACTGGAATATGTTCCGGGGTTCATCCGATGACATTGAGGAGTATAAGATATCAGTCACCGGCTTCATTAATAAGTGGATCGACAAAGTTGTCCTCCCAGTGACCGTATGTATATATCCCAACCAGAAGCCATGGATTACAGGCAACATCCATACTGAACAAAAGTTTAGAGCTTTCAAGGAGCAGGAAACTAATCTGGACACTTATAAGAAATCCCGCTATGCTCGCTTCGAGGCAAGCAACACTGAGCCAAGCATGAGAGCACCAGCTGTTCCGGACGACTGTGTGATCACGCTCTCCGTAGCCAATGTGAGTAAGACCTTTAAACAGGTTAACATTCACAAGGCCACAGGGACAGACAGATTACCAGGACGTGTACTCAGAGCATGTGCTGACTCCCTGACCCGGTCTATAATACTTACATGTTTCAAGCCGACCACCATAGTCCCTGTGTCTGACTACAGCCTCAAACCCTGGACACACTCCAATTCACATACCTCCCCAACAGATCCATAGCAATATATAGTATGAGTTAAACAGACATAGTGTTTCCTCTCCCTCACTCTTAGGTGTTAATTTCAGTCTGTCTATTTCGTGATGGTAAATCCCTATTCAAATATATTGGGGGCAGTGCTAAGCTGACATATGGAATTGTTTTAAGATGGTCATACTATGAATCATTTAGCTATTCGATTTGGAATTTTAGGATCCCTTTAGGTATCCCAAAAATAAATAAACAAATTATTTGATAAAATATTCATTTTGGCCTTTACTACTAAAGCTAATAGAAATGCATTGAATAACACATTTGTAAATGGCAAAAAGGAAAGTAAAAAAATGAATCATAAGAAACAAGGTTTTGAAGTGTCTCCTAAATTTAGGAGATTTATTGTATGCATACTTAATAATAACAGATTTTTTGGGGCAGGCACGAAACTACCTTCATACTTCCATATTTTTTTTTACCTGTACCGGTTACCTTCAGCCGAGTCCTGTGACACTTGTGGGGATCGTCGAGCAAAACGCCATCGTGAGAGTCTCCGTATTCCATGGAGTGGTCATAATAGTTTGTAGGTCAAACCGTTCGGACACTACAGATGTTTTCATGAGAAGACCGATTTTCGGGACGTCTCATTGTCTGACAAAGACGGCTCTAGCTCTGCCACCTTTCACCGCAGATGTGGAAGTGCGACGGTGGGGTATGCGGTGGATTGAGACACATCCAATGCATAACAGATATCTCTATCTTAAACTGACAGATTTATTTTTGTTATGTTGCTTACATTGACGCACTTGTGCATTTCAGAGAAAATGTTGCAGTTTTAAAGCTAATTTCCTGCAATTCTACTCATTTTGGCATGGGGCAGAGAGAAAAATGTGCTGTTTTATAGCTTATCTCATGCTATTCTATACATTTTGCCATGAGGATGAGAGGACATTTTGCAGTTTTAAAGGTTATTTCCTGCTGCTCTATACGTTTTGTCATGAGGCTGAGAGAAAAGTTTGCAGTTAAACTAACTGTCCAATGAAAATCTCACATTGAGAAGTTCATATTCTGTTAACTCATACCCAAATAATGTTGTTGACTCATTCTATACTTGTATTGGTGGCCAAAGCATAAATTGTAGAAAAAAACCCCACTTCAATCCCACCTCAAAAAGACTGATTAAAAAATGCTTGATATGATTTAATCCTACTGAGGATGAGATGGCCAAACAGTGGTCTAGTCACATTAATATTTTTAATGACCGGTATATGCCCACACTATTCTGTTGTTAGGGTACGCCCACTCTATTCCAACACAGAAAAGCTGCTTTTTAACATACTTAATTACCATTTTTATGTAGAAATCTGGAAACACCGGACAGTTACTTTAAAGGTTGACTGTCACGACTTCCGCCAAAGTTGTTCCCTCTCCTTGTTCGGGCGGCGTTTGGCGGTCGAAGTCACCGACCTTCTAGCCATTGCTGATCCTCTTTTTATTTTCCTTTGGTTTTATCTTGTCTTCCATCACACCTGGTCCCAATCCCATCAATTATATGTTGTGTATTTAACCCTCTGTTCCCCCTCATGTCCTTGTCGGTGATTATTTATTGTAAGTGCTTGTGCACGTCCGTCCTGGTGTGCGTCGGGTTATGTACCCATTATTTAATTGTTCTGTTTTCCGGTGGGTTTTTTGTTATTAAACTGCGCCGTTTGGAAACACAGTTTTTGCTCTCCTGCGTCTGACTTCTCTGCCGCCAGTACGCACCCCTTACAGAATCACCAACCCGACTATGGAGTCAGCAGGAGCAGTTACCCCGGGTATAGGGGTGGAGGAGCGCGTCCGGGAGCACGCAGAAATGCTCCACCATCTTGGCACCGCCATGGACCGTGTTGTCCAGACTATGGACCGCTGGGAGAGACAGGGAGTTCTTCCAGCGCCTCCACCAGCACAACTGGGGTCTCCTCTGAGCACCCCTCTTCCTCCTGGTTCCAGTGGGATTCGTCTCTCCCTGCCCCAGGAATGCGATGGAAAGGCTGCGAACTGCCAGGGGTTCCTTCTTCAACTGGACCTATACCTGGCCACCGTCCACCCGGCCCGAGCCGTGAGAGGGTGTCCGCCCTCGTCTCGTGCCTCACCGGGAAAGCCCTGGAGTGGGCCAACGCCGTGTGGAGAGAGGGAGATGCGGCGTTGGACTAGTTTGAGGAGTTCACCCACCGTTACCGGGCGATCTTCGACCACCCGCCCGAGTGAGTGCCTCTTCCATCTGAGGCAGGAGACGAGGAGCGCCCAGGAGTTCGCCCTGGACTTTAGGACCCTGGCTGCCAGCACGGATGGAGCGACAGGGCCCTGATCGACCATTACCGCTGCAGTCTGTGCGAGGACGTCCGTCGGGAGTTGGCCTGCAGAGACACCACCCTCACGTTCGACCAGCTGGTGGACTTGTCCATCCGGCTGGACAACCTGCTGGCTACCCGCGGACGTTCTGATCGGGGTCTGGTGTTTCCATCCTCCAGCACCCCCTCTCTGATATCCATGGAGCTGGGAGGGGCGGTGCGCAGGGAGACCGGAGGGGGTTCCAGCTCGTCCCCCCAGGTGAGCCGGCACCATTCTCACCCAGAGCCCTCTGTTGCACATATGTTTTTGTATGTCACTTTCCCTGAGTTTTCCCCGCATTCCCAGCATAAGGCGCTCGTCGATTCAGGCGCAGCTGGGAATTTTATTGATAGAGCGTTAGCCTATAGTTTAGGGATCCTCATTGTTCCCGTGGTGGTGCCTTTCCCCGTTCACGCCTTAGATAGTCGACCATTAGGGTCAGGGTTGATTAGGGAGGTCACCGCTCCTCTGGGCATGGTGACGCAGGGGGGTCACAAGGAGAGAATTAGTCTCTTCCTTATTGACTCTACTGCATTTCCCGTGGTGCTTGGCCTACCCTGGTTAGCTTGTCATAACCCCACTGTTTCTTGGCCACAGAGGGCTCTTACGGGGTGGTCGCGAGAGTGCTCAGGTAGGTGTTTAGGGGTTTCCGTTGGTGCTACTACAGTGGAGAGTCCAGACCAGGTCTCCACCGTGCGCATTCCCCCTGAATATGCCGATTTGGCTCTGCCTTCTCTAAAAAGAAGCCGACTCAATTACCACCCCATCGACGGGGCGATTGTGCGATAAATCTCCTGGTAGACGCTGCACTTCCCAGGAGTCACGTGTATTACCTCTCACAGGCGGAGACGGAGGCTATGGAAACAAATGTCTCTGAATCCCTGCGTCAGGGGTACATTCGGTCCTCCACTTCACCCGCCTCCTCAAGGTTATTTTTTGTGAAGAAGAAGGAGGGAGGTCTGTGCCCGTGTATTGACTATCGAGGTCTGAATAAGATCACTGTGAGGTATAGTTACCCGCTACTGCTCATAGCCACAGCAATTGAGTCAATGCACGGGGCGCACTTCTTCACCAAACTAGATCTCAGGAGTGCTTACAACCTGGTGCATATCCGGGAGGGAGACGAGTGGAAGACGGCTTTCAGTACCACCTCAGGGCACTATGAGTACCTAGTCATGCCGTACGGGTTGATGAATGCACCATCAGTCTTCCAAGCCTTTGTAGACAAGATTTTCAGGGACCTGCACGGGCAGGGTGTGGTGGTGTATATTGATGACATTTTGATATACTCCGCTACACACGCCGAGCATGTGTCCCTGGTGCGCAGGGTGCTTGGTCGCCTGTTGGAGCATGACCTGTACGTCAAGGCTGAGCAGTGCATGTTCTTCCAACAGTCCGTCTCCTTCCTAGGGTATCGCATTTCCACTTCAGGGGTGGAGATGGAGAGTGACCGCATCTCAGCCGTGCGTAATTGGCCAACTCCCACCACGGTAAAGGAGGTGCAGCGGTTCTTAGGGTTTGCCAACTTCCACCGGAGGTTTATCCGGGGTTTTGGTCAGGTAGCGGCTCCCATTACCTCACTGCTGAAGGGAGGCCCGGTACACTTCTAGTGGTCAGCGGAGGCGGATAGGGCCTTTAGTCACCTGAGCGCTCTGTTTACCTCGGCTCCTGTGCTGGCCCATCCGGATCCCTCTTTCGTGTTCATAGTGGAGGTGGACACGTCCGAGGCTGGGATAGGAGCTGTGCTCTCTCAGCGGTCGGGTACACCACTGAAGCTCCGCCCCTGTGCCTTCTTCTCGAAGAAGCTCAGCCCGGCGGAGCGAAAATATGATGTGGGGGACCAGGAGCTATTGGCTGTCGTCAAGGCCTTGAAGGCATGGAAACATTGGCTTGAGGGGGCTAGACACCATTTTCTCATCTGGACTGACCACCGCAATCTGGAGTACATCCGGGCAGTGGGGAGACTGAACCCTCGCCAGGCAAGGTGGGCCATGTTTTTCACCTGTTTTGTGTTTACCCTTTCCTACAGACCAGGATCCCAGAACATTAAGGCAGATGCATTGTCCCGGCTGTATGACACAGAGGAGCGGCCCATGGATCCCACTCCCATACTCCCCGCCTCCTGCCTGGTGGCGCCGGTAGTGTGGGAGCTGGACACGGACATTGAGCAGGCGTTACGTGCAGAGCCCGCTCTCGTCCAGTGTCCCGCTGGGCATCTGTACGTCCCGTCTGCTGTTCGTGACCGGTTGATCTGTTGTGCCCACACGTCACCCTCCTCTGGTCATCCTGGGATCAGTCGGACAGTGCGCTCTTTGAGTGGGAGGTACTGGTGGCCTACCTTGGCTAAGGACGTGAGGGTTTATGTTTCCTCCTGCTCGGTGTGCGCCCAGTGTAAGGCTCTGAGGCACCTACCCAGAGGTTACCCGTTCCACAGCGGCCTTGGTCGCACCTGTCGGAGGATTTTCTGACTGATCTTCCACTCTCACAGGGTAACACCGCGATGTGGATCGTTTCTCTAAGTCCTGTCATCTCCTCCCTCTGCCCGGTCTCCCTACGGCCCTACAGACTGCGGAGGCCTTGTTTACACATGTCTTCCGGCACTACTCGAGGATATAATGTCTGAAAATCATGTCCAATCAATTGAATTTACCACAGATGGACTCCAATCAAGTTGAAGAAACATCTCAAGGATGATTAATGGAAACAGGATGCACCTGAGCTCAATTTCAGGTCTCATAGCAAGAGTCTGAATACTTACTGTATGTAAATGAGGTATGTCTGTTTTTTTTTATACTTTTGCCAAAAATTCTACAAACCTGTTTTCACTTTGTCATTATGAGGTATGTATCACGTTTCAAAACAAACTTGCAACAGAGAGAGAACACAGGTATAAATACACATGGGATAATGAGGGGAGATGGGAGACACCTGGTGAGCGCCGTCCCGAACATCAATTGAGCGCCGTCCCGGACATCAGCATGATAAGGTACGCTATCTTAGAGCGGTCCGAGGGGAAAGAGGAGGGCTGAAGCTCGAAGATGAGGGCACATTGAGCTATAAATGCCCGACAGGTGCCCGGCTCTCCATTGAAGCATTCCGGGGGAGGTAAATAGGCTCCCGGGAAGGCGGAGTGACCGGTGAGGCGACGCTGCTAACCACTGAGTTACTGAGGGGCTGTGAGGTTACCGTCATAGGAGGCTGCCTCTCAGCCAACCCGCGGAATTGCTCCAGCAAGATGTCCAACGCCCAGTCATGGCGTTCGGCCAAGGTGTGGACCCCCTCCATAAGGCCATGAAGCAATTCCTTGTGCCTATCAATGGTGGCTCCTTGGGAGGAGATTGGGTTGCGCAGCTGGTCTGAGTCTGCTGGGTCAGTCATGGCCGGTTCGTAGTATCATGTTTCAGGTAAGACCTAGATGCAGACAACGTCGAAGTAACAACAGTTTATTAATCCAACAGGGGCAGGTAAAAGGCAGGGAAAAGGTACAAGACGGCAGGCAGGCTCAGGGTCAGGGCAGGCAGAATGGTCAACAGCGGGAAAACTAGGAAACAGGAACAATCGAGAGACAGGAGCAGAGGGAAAACCGCTGGTAGGCTTGACAAAACAAAACGAACTGGCAACAGACAAACAGAGAACACAGGTATAAATACACAGGGGATAATGGGGAAGATGGGCGACACCTGGAGTGGGGTGGAGACAATCACAAAGACAGGTGAATCAGATCAGGGTGTGACAGTATTGTGTGTAGATTGATAAAGCGGATAAAGCACTAAATAATCTTCAGTTAGTGCTAAATACGGCTGCTAGAATCCTGACTAGAACCAAAAAATGTGATCATATTATTCCAGTGCTAGCCTCCCTACACTGGCTTACTGTTAAGGCAAGGGCTGATTTCAAGGTTTTACTGCTAACCTACAAAGCATTACATGGGCTTGCTCCTACCTATCTTCCGATTTGGTCCTGCCGTACATACCTACACGTACGCTACGGTCACAAGACACAGGCCTCCTAATTGTCCCTAGAATTTCTAAGCAAACAGCTGGAGGCAGGGCTTTCTCCTATAGAGCTCCATTTTTATGGAATGGTCTGCCTACCAATGTGAGAGACGCAGACTCGGTCTCAACCTTTAAGTCTTTAATGAAGACTCATCTCTTCAGTAGGTCCTATGATTGAGTGTAGTCTGGCCCAGGAGTGTGAAGGTGAACGGAAAGGCTCTGGAGCAACGAACCGCCCTTGCTGTCTCTGCCTGGCCGTTTCCCCTCTCTCCACTGGGATTCTCTGCCTCTAACCCTATTACAGGGGCTGAGTCACTGGCTTACTTGGTGTTCTTCCATGCCGTCCCTAGGAGGGGTGCGTTTCTTGAGTGGGTTGAGTCACTGACGTGGTCTTCCTGTCTGGGTTGGCACCCCCCCTTGGGTTGTGCCGTGGTGGAGATCTTTGTGGGCTATACTCGGCCTTGTCTCAGGATGGTAAGTTCGTGGTTGAAGATATCCCTCTAGTGGTGTGGGGGCTGTGCTTTGGCAAAGTGGGTGGGGTTATATCCTGCCTGTTTGGCCCTGTCCGGGGGTATCATCGGATGGGGCCACAGTGTCTCCTGACCCCTCCTGTCTCAGCCTCCAGTATTTATGCTGCAGTAGTTTATGTGTCGGGGGGCTAGGGTCAGTCTGTTATATCTGGAGTATTTCTCCTGTCATATCCGGTGTCCTGTGTGAATTTAAGTATGCTCTCTCTAATTCTCTCTTTCTCTCTTTCTTCTTTCTTTCTTTCTTTCTTTCTTTCTCTCTCTCGGAGTACCTGAGCCCTAGGACCATGCCTCAGGACAACCTGGCATGATGACTCCTTGCTGTCCCCAGTCCACCTGGCCGTGCTGCTGCTCCAGTTTCAACGGTTCTGCCTGCGGCCATGGAACCCTGACCTGTTCACCGGACGTGCTACCTGTCCCAGACCTGCTGTTTTCAACTCTCTAGAGACAGCAGGAGCGGTAGAGATACTCTCAATGATCGGCTATGAAAAGCCAACTGACATTTACTCTTGAAGTGCTGACTTGTTGCACCCTTGTTGCACACTACTGTGATTATTATTATTTGACCATGCTGGTCATTTATGAACATTTGAACATCTTGGCCATGTTCTGTTATAATCTCCACCCGGCACAGCCAGAAGCCACCCCTCATAGCCTGGTTCCTCTCTAGGTTTCTTCCTAGGTTTTGGCCTTTCTAGGGAGTTTTTCCTAGCCACCGTGCTTCTACACCTGCATTACTTGCTGTTTGGGGTTTTAGGCTGTGTTTCTGTACAGCACTTTGAGATATCAGCTGATGTAAGAAGGGCTATATAAATACATTTGATTTGATTTGATTTGATCGGGGTCCCCAGTTCACGTCTAGGGTCTGGAAGGCGTTCATGGAATGTATGGGGTCTCGATCAGTCTTACTTCAGGGTTTCACCCCGAGAGTAATGGGCAGGTGGAGAGAGTGAACCAGGATGTGGGTAGGTTTCTGCGGGCCTATTTTCAGGACCGGCCGGGGTAGTGGGCGGCGTTCGTGCCCTGGGCTGAGATGGCACAGAACTCGCTCCGCCACTCCTCTACTAACCTCTCTCCCTTCCAGTGCGTACTGGGGTACCAGCCGGTTCTGGTGCCTTGGCATCAGGATCAGACCGAGGTTCCTGCGGTGGACGACTGGTTCAGGCGTGCGGAGGAGACATGGGAAGCCGTCCGTGTCCACCTCCAGCAGGCCAAGGCAACAGAACCGTACTGACTTCTCTGCCGCCAGTACGTACCCCTTACATTGACTATGGGCAAAAACGCGAAATTTACAGCTTTAAACTGTAGAACTGATCAATGTACCATCATAGTAGGTCATAATGCTTTAAAAGAATTCTGAATAAGATAATTGGCTACAGAAGTGCCATTTCTTACCGATCTCTACAGCTTCCGTCCAAAAACAAGATCTGTGAAATTACGTCAACACATACTGGAGGAGTTACTGGCTAGCTATGAGTAGCTATCTTAGCTAACAAACTAACTACTTCAGTCACGGCGCGCATGACCAGAATGTCACATCGATGAACCACCAAAGGGCACAACCTCATTTATGTTTGAAAATTGAGAAAGAAGAGGAGTTGGACAGTTTTTAGTGCCCAAAGTTGACCGTTGAAGCAAATGTCTTGCAATTCTACACATTTTGCCATTGATTATGGCGTGTTCATATGCACACTTATGCTGTGTTTTTTTTTACAGCTGCAATATGTAACTTTTTGGGCGACTTGACAAAATTCATATAGAAATATGTGTTTATAGATCTGTCATTCTCGTTAAAAGCAAGTGTAAGCAGCTGTAAATCTGTTCTATATGTGCTATTTCTATGCTTCCAGTTCTTAAGTTTTGTTGTTGCATCTTTCAGTTTTGTACACCAGCTTCAAACAGCTGAAAATAAAATATCTTTGGTTATGGAAAATATATTTCACAGCTGTTTATATGGTACAATGATTCTCTATACTATACTTGCTTATTTTGTCACATAAACTGAAATTAGGCAAACTATTAGAATTTTAGCAACCAGGAAATAGCTGAATGATTTCTGCATAGTGCATCTTTAAAGCTAATGAATGGGTGGGACAAATACACCTGTTCCGTGGCAATTTCGCCATGTGTAGTATGGCCTATTCCCAACTCTTGTCCAATAATAGCAGTAAGTAGTAACTCCCCCTGATATTTCCCACAGCCACGAACTATGGCACCCGCCATTCTGAAGGCTTTGTTGTGCTTTGTCATGACGTTGGCCTGTGGGTAAGGTTTATGACCCCCCCATAAATACCTTTCTCCCTTCCCCTCTCTTTCTGACCCTACTGAAGGACTTGAATAGCCTGTGTTAAATATAGAGAGTCTGGGAACATCAAACAAATGGGGAAAAGGAACCATATTTTGGTAATAAAACCAGTTGGAAATATGCTTGGGAACGTAATGAGTATGGATGTCAGTTCGGTTGTCATCTGAGACATTATGACTGATGACAGGACGACATAAACTGTACCTGAGAAAGTATACACCCTCTAGTTATCAGAGTAACATGGAATTGTTATGCAATTGAAATGTTTGATATTGAAATTGTTTGTTAGGAGATTAAATGTAATTTTAGCTTCCAAATGAGAGAATTGGGTTTTCATAAGGAAAGTGCCCTGCTTGATCAGTGGCCCACCCCTGTGAAGAGGAGGGGTTATAAACGATGAAACACATCCTTCCCCCTCTCCACTATATAAGCCGTTGACGAAAAGATAACCTGGTTGTTCCAGTACGTGAGGTCTGCAGCCTCTACGTTAGAAGGACACACGTCAAGTACAGAACTAAGCCAACCTCGGCGTGAGCTTTGGTGGCGAATGGTATGAACTTTGAGCTTATTCACTACAGAAGTGATACTTCCTAGCCGTTGAGTTAGCAGCGGCCGCTGTAGACGGGGGCTAGGAAAGGACGGACGACGGATCCAGTCTAACAGACGGACGAAGATACCACCACGTATCCAATTTACCACCAGAGACATTCTTCCGAGGACAGGAAGATCTGTTGGCCAACCCGGCCAGCATCTACGACCAATCTACCGAAGCGCAGCTCAGAGTAAATATTTATTGCATTTTCCTTTTCCAAATGGGCGGTCATTTAGAATGCATAAGATAATGTATTTACGATAGCATAGCTGCTGTTTCTTCGTTCCTAAGTCTTCCCGCTCTTTCATTCAAGCCCAACCCCCTTTCCTTTGTGTAACCAGCCATGATACAGGTTCCGTCCACCAGGACGTTTTCTGTATGACATCATTTGTATTCTGTGTATATGTAATTCTGTGTGATTAGTTTAGGTATTTAGTAAATAAATAATTAAACCCAATTTTGTATTGCTGATTCAACTTGTTAGCCAGGGTTCGTGAAGATAGCCAAGAATTTACAACTTTCATTATGAGACTGAAAATAAGATAAGGGTTAATATTGACTGCTATCGATGTAAAATATGACTAAGTATTTTAAGAGTTTATTTGGAAGATAACGGCTCTATAAACATTCTTCCGTGGTGCCCCGACTTTCTAGTTAATTACATTTACATGATTAGCTTAATCAGGTAATATTAATTACAGAGAAAGGATTTTATAGGTTAGCATGTCATATCACTTAATCCGGCATAGCCAAAGACACGACAGCTTGCTCTCTGATGTAAATCACAAACACATTCTGCATCAGAAATGATCAACTCATTATCTCTCCCAGCACGGGACAGATTGGGGAGCAGGTCCAGCTAATCACTATGTCCAGCAGAGGTCAACCCCCTTGCATTCACAAGGAAGACGCAACCCCTGAAGTGTGTGTGTGTGTAATGTTATCCCTACCTGCATGCATCAGCTTGCAGAGCAGACAGACGATCTGTAGTTTAAGGTGCAGGATAAAGAGAGAGAGGCTCGGAGAGTATTAATGAGCGTGTGTGGGATTTAAATGTCCATGATTATGTCACGACAGGGGAAATACTATAACAAAACATGGCAGCAAGACTACTGGCAGCTGCCTCTGTGTCACTTTCTGCAGACTGTTTTTGTTTACAGGCAATTAAATGATCCTAGCCCCTGAGGGCCTCTCTCTGGCAGGCTGGCCAGCAGTGGCATAGGCATATTGAGCATATGGCACTGGCAGTCACAATCACTGATGTCCAGAGGGAGCATCAGCTTGCACCTGTGGTCTCAAATGCAAGGTCAAAGGGGTTTAATGGTAGAGGTAAGGGAATCTTTCCACCATGCCCTTTCTGAAGGTGAAAGTATCCACTCTCCGGAAGCAGAAAAACAACTATGTTTTTATAATTTATAGTTATCGCAGGGCCCGTCCAGTGTCATTAGCTCAAAACCCGAATGCCTCTGGAACGCAAAAGACATTGGTGTTACAGGAAATGCTATATGAAATCTGTTGTACATTTCTTGAACTTAAATTCTATAACTCTATTTCAGAAAAGATATTACTTATTTTTAGGGAAAACTACCACTCAAACTTTGTTGGTGGATTATTGACATCATCATATGCCGCCCATGAACCTAATATGCCTGAGAAAATACTTCAAAATCCCACTGCAAGTCATCCTTTAATCTGCATATCCCAGGGAAATGACTGAGTATGCAGCTTATTCCACGTTTCACTGTGCACAAAATCACCCTCAATTCATGATCTTTACATTCAGCTCAGCAGTTCTGTTCCCAAGAGCCACACAGCCAAGAGGAAAGATACAGAGAGTGAAATAGCAGTCAGTGTTTCTGCAGAGTATAAAAACTTCAGAGGCAGCTGTAAGCAAGACAATCACACATTGCCTAGACATGCTAGGACAGTGTGGATACGCTTACACAATTTTTTTTTTAGTTTTCTGAGTCTGATTGTTTTCCTCAGAAAATATGTCTGACAAACAATAAAAACAGAGGGCTTCCAGAGTGGCACAGCGGTCTAAGGCACTGCGGTCTATGGCACTGCATTGCAGTGCTTGAGGCGTCACTACAGACCCAGGTTTGATCCCAGGCTGTGTCACAGCCTGCAGTCACCGGGAGACCCATGAGGCGGCACACAATTGGCACACAATTGGCCCAGCGTCATCCGGGTTAGGGGATGGTTTGGCCATCCGCTGACTTCGGTCGCCAGCTGGACGGTTTAGCCTCCAATATATTGGTGCGGCTGGCTTCCGGGTTAAGCAAGCGGTGTGTCAAGAAGCAGCGCGGCTTGGCAGGTTCGTGTTTCAGAGGATGCATGGCTCTCGATCTTTGCCTCTCCTGAGTCCGTAGGGGAGTTGCATAGATGGGACAAGACTGTAACTACTAATCGGATATCACAAAAAAGGGGTAAAAGTAAAAAATATATACAGTACTAGTCAAAAGTTTGGACACACCTACTCATTCCAGGGTTTTTCTTTATTTTGACTATTTCCTACATTGTAGAATAATAGTGAAGACATCAAGCTATGAAATAACACATATGGAATCATGTAGTAACCAAAAAAGTGTTAAACAAATATTATTCAAAGTAGCCTCCCTTTGCCTTGATGACAGCTTCATGAGGTAGTTACCTGGAATGCATTTCAATCAACAGGTGTGCCTTGTTAAAAATGTAATTTGTGGAATTTCTTTCCTTCTTAATGTGTTTGAGCCAATCAGTTGTGTTGTGACAAGGTAATGCGGGTATACAGAAGATAGCCCTATTTGGTAAAAGACAAAGTCCATATTATGGCAAGAACATCTCCTTAGAGCGCTGCTCCCGAGTGGCACAGTGGTCTAAGGCACTGCATCTCAGTGCCCGAGGCGTCACTACAGACCCTGGTTTTATTCCAGGCTGTTTCAAAACCGTCCATGATTGGGAGTCCCATAGGGTGGCGCACAATTGGCCCAGCGTCATCCGGGTTAGGGTTTGGCCAGGGTAGTGTCACGACTTCTACTGAAGTTGATGCCCCTCCTTGTTCGGGTGATGGTCGGCGGTCGACGTCACCGGCCTTCTAGCCATCATTGATCAGTTTTTCATTTTCCATTGGTTTTGTCTGGTCTCTTTACACACCTGTTTCATATCCCAGTAATTATATGTTGTGTATTTAACCCTCTGATTCCCCTTATTTCTCTGTCGGTGATTGTTTGTTTGTTGTGTACGTGTTGTTTCTATATCGGTGTGCGACGGGTTATTGTTTTACCCGGATTCTTTTCTACGTTGGTTTTGGAAATAAATATTCCATTTTTTAAACCACTCTGTTTTCTCCTGCGCCTGACTTCCCTGCCACCTACATACACGGACTATGACAGAATCACCAACCAGCTTTTTGAAGTCAGCAGGAGAAGAGATCCCGGACAGGGAGGTGGAGGAGCGCATCCAGAAGAATGCAGAAAGACTATTACATCTATGCGCTGCTATGGATCGCGCTGTTCAGCTGATGGACCGCTTAGAGAGACGGGAGATTCAGCCAGCGCCTCCACCAGCCCAACCGGGGTCGATTCAAAACACCCCTTGTCAACCTGAACCGGGTGGTATCCGTCTAGCCATGCCTCGGGGTTACGACGGAAGTACTGCCAACTGCCGGGGTTTCCTGCTCCAATTAGAACTTTCTCTGGCCACGGTCCACCCAGTCCCATCAGACCGAGAGAAGATTTTCGCCCTCGTCTCGTGCCTCACCGGGAGAGCCCTGGAATGGGCCAGCGCTATGGTTGAAGGAGGAGATACGGCGTTGGACCGATATGAGGAGTTCATCCGCCGTTTCCAGGCAGTCTTTGACCATCCACCTGAGGGCAGAGCGGCGGGTGAGCGCCTCTACCATCTGAGGCAGCAGACGAGGAGCGCCCAGGATTTCGCATTGGAGTTCAGGACCCTGGCAGCCGGTGCAGGATGGAATCACGGGGCCCTGATAGATCATTATCGCTGCAGTCTGCGGGAGGACGTCCGTCGGGAGCTGGCCTGTAGAGACACCACCCTAACCTTCGACCAGCTGGTGAATCTGTCCATCCAGTTGGACAACGGGCTGGCTGCTCGTGGATGTCCAGATCAAGGTTTGGTGGTTTCATCCTCCTGCACCCCCTCTCCTATAACCATGGAGCCAGGAGAGAGGGTGCACAGGGAGACCGGAGGGAGTTCCCGCTCGCGTACCGTCAGTGACCGCAGAGGACACACTGCTGGTCGGTGCCGGGCAGGTTCTTCTGGGAATCGAGGTAACAGGCAGGGCGCTCTGGCACCACCCCAGGTGAGTAGGCACCATTCTCATCCAGAGCCCTCTGTTGCTCATATATTTGTGTCTGTCACTTTTCCTGATTTTTCCCCTCATTCCCAGCAAAAGGCACTAGTAGATTCAGGCGCGGCTGGGAACTTTGATCAAACGTTGGCTCATAGTTTAGGGATCCCTATTGTACCGGTGAAAGTACCTTTTCCCATTCACACCTTAGATAGTCGACCATTAGGGTCAGGGTTGATTAGGGAGGCCACGGCTCCATTGACTATGGTTACGCAGGGGGGTCACAAGGAGAAAATTTGTATTTTCCTTATCGACACTCCTGCGTATCCGGTGGTGCTGGGTCTTCCCTGGTTAACTAGTCATAACCCCACTTTTTCTTGGCCACAGAGGGCTCTTACGGGGTGGTCGCAAGAGTGCTCAGGTAGGTGTGTAGGGGTTTCCGTTGGTGCTACTACGGTGGAAAGTCCAGACCAGGTCTCCACCGTGCACATTCCCCCTGAATATGCCGATTTGGCTCTCGCCTTCTGTAAAAAGAAGGCGACTCAATTACCACCTCATCGACAGGGGGATTGTGCGATAAATCTCATGGCAGACGCTGCACTTCCCAAGAGTCACGTGTATCCCCTGTCGCAAGCGGAGACGGTGGCTATGGAGACATATGTTTCCGAATCCCTGGGTCAGGGATACATTAGGCCCTCCATCTCACCCGTCTCCTCGAGTTTCTTTTTTGTGAAGAAGAAGGATGGGGGTCTGCGACCGTGCATTGATTATCGAGGCCTTAATAAAATTACAGTGGGGTACAGTTACCCGCTACCTCTGATCGCCCCGGTGATTGAATTAATGCACGGTGCGCGCTTCTTCATAAAACTGGATCTCAGGAGTGCGTATAACCTGGTGCATATCCGAGATGGAGATGGGTGGAAGACAGCATTTAGTACTACCTCAGGGCATTATGAGTACCTTGTCATGCCGTATGGGTTAAAAAATGCTCCATCAGTCTTCCAATCTTTTGTCGATGAGATTTTCAGGGACCTGCACGGGCAGGGTGTAGTGGTGTACATCGATGACATTCTGATTTACTCCGCTACACGCGCCGAGCATGTGTCCCTGGTGTGCAAAGTGCTTGGTCGCCTGTTGGAGCATGACCTGTATGTCAAGGCTGAGAAATGCTTGTTCTTTAAACAGTTCGTCTCTTTCTTAGGATATCGCCTATCTACGTCAGGAGTGGAGATGGAGAGTGACGGTATTACAGCCGTGCGTAATTGGCCGACTCCCACCACGGTAAAGGAGGTGCAGCGATTTTTAGGGTTTGCCAATTACTACCGGCGATTTATCCGGGGTTTTGGTCAGATAGCTGCTCCTATTACCTCACTGCTGAAGGGGGGTCCGGTGCGCTTGCAGTGGTCAGCTGGGGCGGATAGGGCGTTTAGGAAACTGAAGGCTCTGTTTACCTCGGCTCCTGTGTTGGCTCATCCGGATCCCTCTCTGCAATTCATAGTGGAGGTGGACGCATCTGAGGCTGGGATAGGAGCTGTGCTCTCTCAGCGTTCGGGTACGCCACCTAAGCTCCGCCCCTGTGCCTTCTTCTCGAAGAAGCTCAGCCCGGCGGAGCAAAACTATGATGTGGGGGATAGGGAGCTGTTGGCTGTCGTCAGGGCTCTGACGGTGTGGAGACACTGGCTTGAGGGGGCTAAACACCCTTTTCTCATCTGGACTGACCACCGCAATCTGGAGTACATCCGGGAGGCGAGGAGACTGAATCCTCGCCAGGCAAGGTGGGCCATGTTTTTCACCCGTTTTGTGTTTACCCTCTCTTATAGACCAGGTTCCCAGAACGTCAAGGCAGACGCACTGTCCCGGCTGTATGACACAGAGGAGCGGTCCATGGATCCCACTCCCATCATCCCAGCCTCTTGTTTGGTGGCACCAGTGGTCTGGGAGCTGGACGCAGACATTGAGCGGGCGTCACGTGCAGAGCCCGTTCCCCCTCAGTGTCCAGCTGGGCGTCTGTACGTTCCGTCCGCTGTCCACGACCGATTGATCTACTGGGCTCACACGTCACCCTCCTCTGGTCATCCTGGGATTGGTCGGACAATGCGCTGTCTTAGTGGGAAATACTGGTGGCCCACCTTAGCTAAGGACGTGAGGGTTTATGTTTCCTCCTGCTCGGTGTGCGCCCAGTGCAAGGCTCCTAGACACCTACCCAGGGGTAAGTTACAACCCTTACCCGTTCCACAGCGGCCGTGGTCGCACTTGTCGGTGGATTTTATAACCGATCTTCCACCATCACAAGGTAACACCACGATCCTGGTCGTTGTGGATCGCTTTTCTAAGTCCTGTCGTCTCCTCCCTTTGCCCGGTCTCCCTACGGCCCTACAGACGGCGGAGGCTCTGTTTACACACGTCTTTCGGCACTACGGGGTGTCTGAGGATATAGTGTCTGATCGAGGGCCCCAGTTCACGTCAAGGGTTTGGAAGGCGTTCATGGAACGTCTGGGGGTCTCGGTTAGCCTTACCTCGGGTTTTCACCCCGAAAGTAACAGGCAGGTGGAGAGAGTTAATCAGGATGTGGGTAGGTTTCTGAGGTCTTATTGCCAGGATCGGCCGGGGGAGTGGGTGGAGTTTGTGCCCTGGGCAGAGACGGCTCAGAACTCGCTCCGCCACTCCTCCACTAACCTCACTCCGTTTCAGTGTGTGTTAGGTTATCAGCCGGTTCTGGCCCCTTGGCATCAGAGCCAGACCGAGGCTCCTGCGGTGGACCACTGGTTCCGGCGCGCGGAGGAGACCTGGGACGCAGCTCACGTCCGCCTTCAGCGCGCTGTACGACGTCAAAAAGCTGGTGGAGACCGTCGCTGCAGTGAGGCCCCGGTGTTTGCACCGGGGGACAGGGTCTGGCTCTCGACCCGAAACCTGCCCCTCCGCCTGCCCTGCCAGAAGCTGAGTCCGCGGTTTGTTGGGCCGTTTAAAGTCCTGAGGAGATTGAACGACGTATGTTATAGGTTAAAGCTTCCCCCCAATTACCGCATTAACCCCTCGTTCCATGTGTCTCTCCTCAGGCCGGTGGTGGCTGGCCCGCTCCAGGAGGCCGAGGTGCGGGAGGTTCCTCTGCCCCTCTGGACATTGAGGGGGCCCCGGCGTACTCCATTCGATCCATCCTGGATTCGAGACGTCGGGCGAGGGGTCTTCAGTACCTCGTTGACTGGGAGGGGTACGGTCCGGAGGAGAGATGCTGGGTTCCGGTGGAGGACGTGTTAGATCCTTCCATGCTGAGCGAGTTCCATCGTCTCCATCCGGATCGCCCGGCGCCTCGCCCTCCGGGTCGTCCCCGAGGTCGGTGTCGACGCACTGCTGGAGCCGCGCGTCGGGGGGGGGGGTACTGTCACGACTTCTACTGAAGTTGATGCCCCTCCTTGTTCGGGTGGTGTTCGGCGGTCGACGTCACCGGCCTTCTAGCCATCATTGATCAGTTTTTCATTTTCCATTGGTTTTGTCTGGTCTCTTTACACACCTGTTTCATATCCCAGTAATTATATGTTGTGTATTTAACCCTCTGATTCCCCTCATTTCTCTGTCGGTGATTGTTTGTTTGTTATGTACGTGTTGTTTCTATATCGGTGTGCGACGGGTTATTGTTTTACCCGGATTCTTTTCTACGTTGGTTTTGGAAATAAATATTCCATTTTTTAAACCACTCTGTTTTCTCCTGCGCCTGACTTCCCTGCCACCTACACACACGGACTATGACAGGTAGGCCTTCATTGTAAATAAGAATTTGTTCTTAACTAACTTGCCTTGTTAAATAAAGGTTCAAAAGTAAATAAATAATAATAAGCAAAGAGAAACTACAGTTCATCATTACATCATTACTTTCAAGAACTTTGAAAGTTTCTTCAAGTGCAGTTGCAAAAACCATCAAGCGCTATGATGAAACTGGCTCTCATGAGGACCGCCACAGAAAGGAAGACCCAGTGTTACCTCTGCTGCAGAGGATAAGTTCATTAGAGTTACCAGCCTCAGAAATTCCAGCCCAAATAAATGCTTCTCAGAGTTCAAGTAACAGACACATCTCAACTTTTCAGAGGAGACTGCGTGAATTAGGCCTTCATGGTCGAATTGCTGCAAAGAAACCAATACTAAAGGACACCAATAATAAGAAGAGACTTGCTTGGGTCAAGAAACATGGGTAATGGACATTAGACCGGTGGAAATCTGTCCTTTTGTCTGATGAGTCCAAATTTGAGATTTTGGGTTCCAACCGCTGTGTCTTTGTGAGACGCAGAGTAGGTGAACGGATGATCTCCACATGTGTGGTTCCCACCGTGAAGCATGGAGGAGGAGGTGTAATGGTGTGGGGGTCTTTTGCTGGTGACACTGTCTGCGATTTATTTAGAATTCAAGGCACACTTAACCAGTATGGCTACCACAGCATTCTGCAGCGATACGCCATCCCATCTGGTTTGTGCTTAGTGGGACTATCATTTGTTTTTCAACAGGACAATGACACAAAACACAACTCCAGGCTGTGTAAGGGCTATTTGACCAAGAAGGAGCGTGATGGAATGCTGCATCAGATGACCTGGCCTCCACAATCATCCTGCAAAAGTACTCATTCAAGGGTTTTTCTTAATTTTAACTATTTTCTACATGGTAGAATAATATATATACTGTATAATCTATCAGGCTGCCAATCACCAAAGAGATGGTTAACACCCAACATCAAAGACTCACATTCCTGCAAACACCTTGTTACATACATGTGTTCATTCTTCCAATAGGCTTGAGCAAACGCCTGCTATGAAGTTAACATGTGAATTGAGAAGGTATAGAGAGAGCTGTCTTCGATGCTTGTCCCGTAAAACTGTCCGGGTGAGAGAGTCATGGAATATTACATCAAATAGTCAAGGGTTACTACCATGTAATAACAAAACATTAGGGTAGGCTAAAGGCTATGCGTACAATAAACCATGTTGTACGAGTTTAAAACAAACTGAAATGAGCTCTGTAAATAAGAGACTAAAACGTCCATGTCCTTCCTCGGTGTGCTCTCTCTCTCTCTCTCTCTCTCTCTCGATCGTTACAACCTTTGTGTGTGTGTGTATGTGCGTGCCTGTCAGTTCCTACTCGTACGGCTATAGTCCTGGATAGCCAACCCACTCTCTCTAGCTAGTTGCTGCAGACTCCTCTCTGCCTGTCGTAGTTGAGTAAACTACATAGACATTAGCGGGCGCACAGAATGCAGCACAGCCGAACACGAGTGGATTAAAACCCCATGCTTCTTTAGAGTCAGTCAGTCGACCGTGTAACTAGAGGAATAAACCCCCAATACTTTAACACATTAGTTTACGCTAATTTACTGAAACGTTAAGCCAGGTAGCGGTAACCCAGTATTGCATTGTGTAATAAAGAGAGATCGGCTGGAATGGCTTCATCTCCTTGCAGCAGTGTTAACTTTGATTCCGGACTGGAAATCAAAACTCGGTCGGTGGAACAAACACTTATCCCATTGGTCTCGCAGGTGAGTTGTGCGCCAGAACGAGCCGAGTGAAACTTTGTCCATGAACATTCTTAAAGGACGAATTGTTATTTGGTTTCATTTACCAAGCTAACGCAGTGTGTTGTGGATTGAAGGAGACTGCATTGCACTTTCACTCTCAAGTCGTCGATGGTTTAAACTAGTCAGACTTTTCTGTAAATGTGAAGGTTTGATAGAGGTGGTTGAATGACGGTACATTTGAATAACTGCGTTGTTCCCGTTTGTTTACGTGGAGGCCGCCGCATGTTCATGTTGTTGAGAAGTTTTGCCCTTACGAAAAAAGATTGCAGTCAGAGTGCAGTATAACTGCAGTACACTGCAGTATAACTGCATTTAGAGTGCAGTATAACTGCAGTATGCTGCAAATACTGCGTCCAAAATAACAGTTTTTTGTTACTGTAGTAATTTTGCAGTGTAACTGCAGTTAGAGTGTAGTATTCTGTAATTACTGCAATTACTGCTTCCAAAATACCACAGTTGACTGCAGTTACTGCACTTTTACTGCAGTTTCAAAACTGCAATCTTTTTTTAAGGGTGGAATTTGTACCCAGTGAAATATCCAACTGCTGTAAAGTAAAGGCTCCACATTTTTTTAATATATGGTCTAATTCTATTGTGAAAGTCTCAAATGATTTAATTGCATAGGGCCCAATTTGGGAAAGAATGTGGGGACATGATCACAAGGAAGTTTCAAAGGGTAGCCTACTAAAGCTACAATGTGTCATTTGCTCATTGATGAACTATTGTTGAAATATTTATTTTCAGTGCATTTCATGTATCAAATTGTCTGTGAACATTTCTCCTTGTTTCTTCCCCTTCTAATTAGTGCACAACGGGGCTGACCCCAAAATGTAGAAGAAAAGTTACAAATAGCCTATATTCTCAGAATTTATGTTAACTTTTCTCCCCTCACTAGATGCAGAGAACGTTATGGTGACTAGCCTATACCCTATTGCCATGCAAGACTGCAGAGAAAGTATCTCTGAATATCAATAGTTTTAACCAGTTTGCCTTAGCAATCTGACTTCCAGATCAGAGTTGACCCGACCCCTCTAATTACTTTGACATACTTGTTTTGTTTTTCAATCAATAACTCTAATTTGGCATACCAACCGTTCTTTGAAGTCTTACATTAATAAAGGTTCATCAGATAACAAAAAGTACCTGCTCTTCTGCAGTTTAGAATCATAGGTTATTACAGTTCTATAGATTAAGCTATAAGCAATGTATGTCTATTATCCCCATTGAGAAAAATGATTTGTCCAGATCAGATAAACAACATAATCCGATTTTCACAAATAACTCCTGTTTCAGCATGTGTAAAACTAACCCATTATGCTCCTGTGTGACCTCTAGGCTGATTTCCAATTCCAGCAGGTCACATGGCCAGCTTGCATTGCATCACATCAATGGGGGGAATGAGAGAGAGAGAGAGAATCACATAAATGCTAATGTGTTCTTGTTTAAGAGGTAGTGGCTATTGGAGAAGGTTCAGAGAGACATGTAATATGTGCTGTTGTGTCTCTATTCATCTACAGTGGAAAGAGAGGCGGTGGGGCACCTTTCCAATGAGGGTTTACAGAGTCCCAGACTATACAGTGGTGAGGGGGGTCTCTGTCCAGGACCCTTCCCCCTCAGAGGGGTGCCAAAGCCTGGGTCTTCCCTCTATTGGCACTGGCTCATTTGAAAGATAAGGCCACTAGCTAGCTGCATGATGTAGGTCTAGGATACCCTTGTCATTCCAATGCATTCATTTAGCACTGTGCTGTGTGCTTTTTAATACCATGTATCTGAAGTGAAGAAGCAGGTTGTACATGCTTTAGTTTATTGATGAAATGAGCTGTAAAATCAATGTTTCTGCCTTTCTCAAGGAAAGCTGAAAAGATTCAAGGCCTTCTCTAGCTTAACTTTTTAATACCAACTCATTTGGAAAAACTAGCAGAGTTGTTACTGTGTCATTCATGCACTTTGCACAGCCAACTTACTGAATGTAAGGCTACAGTGCTGCAAAATCCAGCTGTAAGGTCTGTTTCAACTTTTCTTTATTCTCTCCGGTGGTGAGGAAGGATCATCGTGTGTGGGCGTGCTATAATGACATTCACAATCTTGCTGTTTTAGATGTAACAAAAGCGTCAAGGACAAAATGTTTGCTCAACAATTACATTTTCTCTCCCCGTGTAAGAATCCCCATAGCAACCGTTTGCGATGCAGATAATCTCTTCTAAATGTTTTCTCCATATTTGTTGTTGTTGTTAAAGTCATGATGTCATTGGGGATAATCATGCAACCAGACAGTGTTGTTGATACAATGTAAATGTAATACACTAGTTTCCCTGCAGTGAGAGGCTTCTGTTGTGTAGAGGGCAGAAGTAGATTGTGAGGGACTGGCTACATTGTGTGGGTCCTCCTTTGGGAGTGGGGTTGCGGGGTTGGAGAAGGGGGTTCTGGATGATTATCTGACTGCCTGCATTGTGTGGGCTCTCCTTTGGGAGTGGGGTGGTTAGAGGGGGGGTGGTGGATGAAAAGTCTGTGTCACTGAGAAAAGTCCTGGGAAGATTATTCTGGTGCAGATTCCACCCCTGTCTGTACGCTGTGACATTGATCTTCTCACAGCCTCTGTTCTGTTATCAGCTCCACTCCCATCAGCATGTAATCTCAGGGCTAGTAGCTGGGAGGGAGATGTACTGCTGGGCTTGCTCACGACCGCACACCTCTACAACTACAGAATGAAATGGAACACTTTTTTACACGCTCAGAACAATATAATATAGAACATTGCCATATTGTGTCTCTATGGCTACAATATTCTATCTCTATGGTCCTGCACCATGTATGCACACACAAGGTTACAACAACCTGCCAATCAGTTTGTCTGCCCACCTGGCTATCTGTTTGTCTGACCGCTTGTCTGCCCGTCTGGCTATCTGTTTGTCTGCCCGTTTGTCTGCCCGTCTGGCTATCTGTTTGTCTACCTGTTTGTCTGCCCGTCTGGCTATCTGTTTGTCTGCCCGTCTGGCTATCTGTTTGTCTACTTGTTTGTCTGCCCGTCTGGCTATCTGTTTGTCTGCCCGCCTGTCTGTCCATCCACCTGTCTTTTTGCACCCTCCGTCACTGTGGCCACTCTCAGGACCTGGTCAAAACTAAGAAGACCTTTTTTTGTGTTTCAACAGTATTTCTCTCATCTCTATACAATGACATAGACATAGATTTGTTTTGTAGGTAACCCTTTTTTTTATTCCAATGGCGTATTGAATGAATGGTGGTGAGTATCCTATCTCTGATAGAAGGGCCTCATCATACACAGCACAGGGAAGCAAAGGAAAGCAAAATGAATGTGTCTAGGGTTGACCCCATTTAGTCGACTGGTCAATTGTTTGGTCGATAGGCTGTTGGTCGAACGAGATTTCTTTAGTCGAGCAGTAGCCACATTTGTTTTTACAAATCATGGTGTACAAGACACCTGTCTGATTGGTGCCTGTCTGAGTGGACTGAACCATTGTGGAGGCCGTGGGGATGGCACAGTCTATCAGTCTAAAACATGTGCTACTGAAATTGTATATGGTTATATTATGTAAGAGCAATGGTGTAACACAAATAAAAATAATATTATTTTACCACACATGCACTTTCTCCAGCGTTGGATAGTGGTCGCTGTCCGCGGTTCTGAAACACATCACTGCGCTGTTGAATTGGCGCCTTTTCCTAGACCATGTTGCTATGTGCATAATAGCAAAGTTAACCAGCATACTATTGTTGAGAACAATGTGGTGGAGGCAGCAGATCTCCTTTTTATTGTTATTATTACTATTATTATTATCATCATTAGTAGGTTTATTAAAGCAGCCTTGTATCACCACCATCAAGCTGTAAGTCTTAAGAGCGCATCCTGTTTATTCTTAGTACCGTAACTTACGTATGCCTTTATTTTAATACTTACAGTATATAGGCTACTGTATCAATCAATCATTTATTTGTTCATGTCATCACACATCATACGAGTCATTCATGATGTGAAATGCATTCAAGCATTTTAGTTTGAACATAAAATAAAGCGACCATTGAATAATTAGCGAAAACAATAAATACGCCTAAACCATTCCATTTCGGGAATTAAATTCACGAAGGAATGCGACTTTACAAAAAACAAAACAACTTTACAACAGACTCTCTGGTACGCTTATCAATTATCTAGTGTTGTCTACATTGTTCCAAACGGTCAGAAAAAGTAGATTGTATTCTACTAGAACCTGTTCGGCACACATAGGCCTAATATGCATGCAACGCTTGCTCCTTACCTTCTTTTTCTTGAGTTCCAGTATATTCCACAACTAGTCACATTTATTCCACATATCTGACTTCCCCTTTACCACCTGAGCAACCAGTAAACATTCCCTTTTCAAGTTTATTTGTCACATCCTCTGCATTGATTTTGCTATCACGTGTTACGATGTACCAATTTATTGATGTGATTATGATATGCTATAGGTAAGGCCCTATTGGTCATGTGCATGTGATGCATACGTGTCACATAAAGAGAGAAAGCGTTGAGGGTAGGGCTGGGCGATAAATCAATATCAATAATTATCGAGGTAATTACTTCCCCCAATAATGATATAAAAACGTTTAGATTCATTTTCGATAATGTCGATATAGAATAATTAGGTCCATTTCACCTCTGCGACGCAGCAGGAATGTGCAGAGAAGTGACAATATGCACGTGGATAGGTATACGCCCACTAAAAACCACTATTAACCACGAAAAATTATTCATATAGGTGAAAACAGTGGCAGTGATAGCCATGGAGAAGGAGCAGCTTCCAACAAAGAAAATATTGATTAAAAGGGTTCAACTGTTTCAGTTATTTGGAAGTGGTTTGGCTTTTTGAAGTCCGACAAAGAGCAGAGCAATGTTCAGTGCAAATTGTGTCATAGACAGGTGGCTACCAAGTCTGGTAATACGACAAACCTTTTTCACCATCTGAAGCAAAATCACTCTTTGGAATATGCAGAAAGTTTGAGTTTGCGCCACACTATTGATAAACACCCCTCAAGCACAAAACAATCTAGGGATGTTTTCCTGAAGCAGTCAACACTGACAGCGTTTATGCCCTACAAGCAAACATTGAAAAGACACAAAGACATCACAAATTCTATTATGCTAAGGACATGCTACCAATTAGCACAGTCACAAAGGAAGGTTTCAAGAGGCTTATCAATTTAATTGACCCCAGGTATGTGCTCCCTGGCCACAAACATTTCTCCCACACCGCACTGCTTAAACTCTACGCCGAGTGTAGGGAAAAAGTTGAGGAACAGTTCAAGACAGATTTGACGTATTTTGCTACAACTACCGATTTGTGGTCTAGTCGCACGTCAGAGCCTTATATTAGCCTCACTATCCACTATATTGACAAAGAGTGGAATCTTAGAAATAAATGCCTTCAAACATACTTTCCCGACGCCACACGGGTGAAGCTATAGCAGAGGGGCTCATTGATGCTCTAGCCTCCTGGGGACTCAATCAAGACAGACAGGTCTGCATTACAATGCATAGTGGTGCGAACGTGGTGAAGGCCGCTCAAATCAACAAATGGACCCGACTGCAATGTTTTGGACATCGTCTGCACTTGGCCAATGGTAATTAACCTTGTCAATTGTGTATATTGAAGTGATTGCTTAGATGAAACTAAATGTGCATTTATTTTCATCAACTGGTTAAGTTAAATATTAGATTTATACATAACTAAAGGGATTATTGTGATTTTAACATTTTATTAAAATCTCTTGGTTTCTCTTAGAGAGAGTGAGTAGAGACAAATGGGTGGATCGAGCAATTGGAGTGTTTAAGAAAGTGGTAGGTGCCTTTTCCTATTTGTGGAAAAAAAGAAGAGAGACCTGGCACTTCCTCAAAAAGAACACAACCTGCCCCAGTGCAAGTTGGTGACAGAGTCGCCTACCAGGTGGGGATCATGTCAAAAGATGGTGCAAAGTGTAATGGAGCAGGAGAAAGCCATTTCACAGGTCTTGTTAAGTGACTTGTCAACCTCTCCCTGTCCGAATCTGTAATACCAACATGTTTTAAGCAGACCACCATAGTCCCTGTGCCCAAGAGCACTAAGGTAACCTGCCTAAATGACCCGTAGCACTCACGTCTGTAGCCATGAAGTGCTTTGAAAGGCTGGTCATGGCTCACATCAACACCGTCATCCCAGAAACCCTAGACCCACTCCAATTTGCATACCGCCTCAACAGTTCCACAGTTGATGCAATGTCTATTGCACTCCACACTGCCCTTTCCCACCCAGACAAAAGGAACACCTATGGGAGAATGCTATTCATTGACTACATCTCAGCGTTTAACACCATAGTGCCCTCAAAGCTCATCGATAAGCTAAGGACCCTGGGACTAAACACCTCCCTCTGCAACTGGATCCTGGACTTCCTGACGGGCCGCCCCCAGGTGGTAAGGGTAGGTAACAACACATCCGCCATGCTGATCCTCAACACAGGGGCTCCTCAGGGGTGCGTGCTCAGTCCCCTCCTGTACTCCCTGTTCACTCCAACACCTTCACTAAATTTGCCGATGACACAACAGTGGTAGGCCTGATCACCGACAAATACGAGACAGCCTATAGGGAGGAGGTCAGAGACCTGGCCGTGTGGTGCCAGGACAACAACCTCTCCCTCAATGTGATCAAGACAAAGGAGCTGATTGTGGACTACAGGAAAAAGAGGATGAGCACGCCCCCATTCTCATCGATGGGCTGCAGTGGAGCAGGTTGAGGAGCTTCAAGTTCCTTGGTGTCCACATCTCCAACAAACTAACATGGTCCAAGCACATGTCATAAAGAGGGCACGACAAAAGCTATTCCCCCTTAGGAGACTGAAAAGATTTGGCATGGGTCCTCAGATCCTCTAAAGGTTCTACAGCTGCACCATCGAGAGGGTCCTGACTGGTTGCATCACTGCCTGGTATGGCAACTGCTCGGCCTCTGACTGCAAGGCACTACAGAGGGTTGTGCGAATGGCCCAGTACATCACTGGGGCCAAGATTCCTGCCATCCAGGACCTCTATACCAGGTGGTGTCAGAGGAAGGCCCTAAAAATTGTCTAAGACTCCAGCCACCCTAGTCATAGACTGTTGTCCCTGCTACTGCACGGCAAGTGATACCGGAGCACCAAGTCTAGGACCTAGACTTGGTGCTCCGGTATCACTTGCCGTGCAGTAGCAGGGACAACAGTCTATGACTAGGGTGGCTGGAGTCTTAGACTTCTAAACAGCTTCTACCCCCAAGCCATAAGACTCCTGAACATCTAGTCAAATGGCTACCCAGACTATTTGCAGTGCCCCCCCCCCACCTTCTTTACACCGCTGCTACTCTCTATTGTCATCTATGCATAGTCTCTTTAATAACTCTACCTACATGTACGTACTACCTCAACTAACCGGTGCCCCCGCACATTGACTCTGTATCGGTACCACGCTGTATATAGTCTCACTATTGATATTTTACTGTTGCTCTTTAATTACTTGTTACTTTTATCTCTTATTCTTATCCAGATTTTTTTTAAACTGCATTGTTGGTTAGGGGCTCGTGTCACTGGGCAGCTCTCGGCTGTGCTTCCCCTTGTAGTCTGTAATGGTTTGCAAGCCCTGCCACATCCGACGAACTCAGCTGCTACCTTCGGTCTCCTGATACTGACAGTGAAACCAATTCACTGGACTGGTGGAAGATCCACCAAAAACACTTTCCCAAAGTCAGCCACCTGGAAAGTGCTACCTGTGCATTCCTGTGCATTCCTGCGACCAGCTCCCCCCCAGATTGTGTTTTTAGCACAGGTGGCAACATAGTGGCCTGCCATAGGGCAGCTTTAAAGCCAGAGACAGTAGGCAGACTTTTCTTTCTTGCTTGTAACTTGTAAGATGACAACTACCCCAACTTCAACTGTGATGGGCCATTAGGCTAACAGTTATAATGCATATTGACTTGCACAATTTTTATTTTTTATTTTTTTATTTCTTGTTCATAAGTTGTAAGGGTTTATAGCTTTAAAAAAAAGTGGAGTTAATGTTATTTGTGAGTTCTTCTACATCTGACAATAAATAAGAAACAGTAAAACTTTGGGTTTGTTCAGGCAGTCTTGAGTCTGAAGCAGAAATGACCCTTTTAAACATGATTTGATTAATATCATGCTAATTATTGGTATCGAATGAAAATAAATATATACTGCTCAAAAAATTAAAGGGAACACTAAAATAACACATCCTAGATCTGAATGAATGAAATAATCTTATTAAATACTTTTTTCTTTACATAGTTGAATGTGCTGACAACAAAATCACACAAAAATAATCAATGGAAATCCAATTTATCAACCCATTGAGGTCTGGATTTGGAGTCACACTCAAAATTATGTGGAAAACCACACTACAGGCTGATCCAACTTTGATGTAATGTCCTTAAAACAAGTAAAAATGAAGCTCAGTAGTGTGTGTGGCCTCCACGTGCCTGTATGACCGCCCTACAACGCCTGGGCATGCTCCTGATGAGGTGGCGGATGGTCTCCTGAGGGATCTCCTCCCAGACCTGGACTAAAGCATCTGCCAACTCCTGGACAGTCTGTGGTGCAACGTGGCGTTGGTGGATGGAGCGAGACATGATGTCCCAGATGTGCTCAATTGGATTCAGGTCTGGGGAACGGGCGGGCCAGTCCATAGCATCAATGCCTTCCTCTTGCAGGAACTGCTGACACACTCCAGCGACATGAGGTCTAGCATTGTCTTGCATTAGGAGGAACCCAGGGCCAACCGCACCAGCATATGGTCTCACAAGGGGTCTGAGGATCTCATCTCGGTACCTAATGGCAGTCAGGCTACCTCTGGCGAGCACATGGAGGGCTGTACGGCCCCCCCATAAAATGCCACCCCACACCATGACTGACCCACCGCCAAACCGGTCATGCTGGAGGATGTTGCAGGCAGCAGAACGTTCTCCACAGCGTCTCCAGACTCTGTCACGTCTGTCACGTGCTCAGTGTGAACCTGCTTTCATCTGTGAAGAGCACAGGGCGCCAGTGGCGAATTTGCCAATCTTGGTGTTCTCTAGCAAATGCCAAACGTCCTGCACGGTGTTGGGCTGTAAGCACAACCCCCACCTGTGGACGTCGGGCCCTCATACCACCCTCATGGAGTCTGTTTCTGACCGTTTGAGCAGACACATGCACATTTGTGGCCTGCTGGAGGTCATTTTGCAGGGCTCTGGCAGTGCTCCTCCTGCTCCTCCTTGCACAAAGGCAGAGGTAGCGGTCCTGCTGCTGGGTTGTTGCCCTCCTACGGCCTCCTCCACATCTCCTGATGTACTGGCCTGTCTCCTGGTCCATGCTCTGGACACTACGCTGACAGACACAGCAAACCTTCTTGCCACAGCTCGCCTTGATGTGCCATCCTGGATGAGCTGCACTACCTGAGCCACTTGTGTGGGTTGTAGACTCCGTCTCATGCTGCCACTAGAGTGAAAGCACCGCCAGCATTCAAAAGTGACCAAAACATCAGCCAGGAAGCATAGGAACTGAGAAGTGGTCTGTGGTCCCCACCTGCAGAACCACTCCTTTATTGGGGGTGTCTTGCTAATTGCCTATCATTTCCACCTGTTGTCTATTCCATTTGCACAACAGCTTGTGAAATTTATTGTCAATCAGTGTTGCTTCCTAAGTGGAAAGTTTGATTTCACAGAAGTGTGATTGACTTGGAGTTACGTTGTGTTGTTTAAGTGTTCCCTTTATTTTTTGGAGCAGTGTATATATCGTGATAATTTATTTGCCATATCGCCCAGCCCAAGTTGAGGGTATAGGGAATGTTTTTCTTAAACAAATTAGAGATTTCGGTAACATAACTTTTCAGGCAGAAATGTCTGTATTTATGTTGCCGCTTCAGCAACACTGATAGCGTGACACGCACTGTTGATGCAGGGAGGAGAGAGCGGGTGCTAGTCACAGTCACTCGCTGTCTTTTTTTTAACACCGCGCAGCAAGTCTGAGACAGACTCGGCACTCCCTCTTGTCATTTGTGTGTCTTAATTATTTCATCAAACAGTTCGCTTAAAGCATCAGACAAGCTCAGTGCATATAGTTGATTTCATTAAAACACATAGGATGTGTCTATATATGGAAAAATACACGTTTTAAAATTCCGACCAATCAATTGGTCAAAAGAATAGACGACTCTTAGTTGACCAAGATTTTCTTTTGTCGGGAACAGCCCTAAATGTGTCTCAACCAGCCCTTTGTGCAGCCTTACCTGTGATGTGGTCCACACAGTAGGCTGGTGGGCAATTAGGGATCATCTAGTTCTGCTTTTGTGCTTCCTTTTCACATCCGATTACTGTTTTGAAGCCACGATTAGTCAAATAATAGTTCTGGTCTTTGGCTATATAACTGAGGTGTTCATTTAGTTAAAAGTGTAGAGTATAGGCCTAACACGGGGGTCTGTGTCTTAACTGGAAGCGTGGGTGGAGGTGGTGGAGTTGTCTGGAGGTTTGGGTCTTGTGGGAAGAAAACAAGGCTAATAAATTACACCTGAGTCTTTGATCTCATCTGGGAACATTTAAACGCCCGTGACACCCAAAGCCTTGTTATAACATATTTGTGCTGGCTCTGTTGTTTTTCTGCCAGACTAAGCACAGATTCTTAAAATATTTTCTCTTATAATTGGGGCTGTGAAATCCTTTCTCTGTCCAAGTTGGTTAAGTTGAGTTGTCATGCTTGCGTAACTTCTGCACCACTTGCAGTTTTTCTGAACGGTGAAAAGGTCTGAGAAAGAGAGGAGTTTTTTTTGTTGTTGCTCACAATCTGGAATAAGATCAAATATGTATTACCATAACAACACCTCAGTGATTGGCTTTCAGTCAATTGTTGATAACGTTACCTATTTTGTCAAATAACCACTCTGAAAACACCTCAGAATGAAGAGAAAATGCTGCATAACGTTTTCTCTGATATCTGAGTGCTCCTGTACCATCTATTCCTGAATGTTTCATGTTAAAATGAAAATGTCGTTTTATGGAGGAACTAACCACCCTGTGCAGTAATGTCCTAGCCTAGAATCCAAAGGGATATACTCTGTTTCACCAGCATATCAGTGTGGATTCCAGGCTAGTAATGTCCCCATCCCAGCAGTGGAAGGACATGATAAACACCCAGGTGGAAAAGTCGTTTTATATTCCCAGACAGACAGTAGAGGCATTAACCTAGTTTGAGAGCATAACAGATCTGCTTCTTCTAGCCATGACTGTAATGAAGATGAATGACTCCATGGTTTAAAGGCAAGCCACAGAGGATTACCACACCAAACACCTCCTGGGATAGGAGGGAAATGTGTGTGTGTGGGGGTGTGCAGTGTGGTCGAGCGTGTTTGCCTGTGGTAAGCGGTTGTATTCCCTCAGCATGATGTTTGTTTAGCTATAGCTAAACACGGGTGGCCAGGGCCAGGGCAATATCTGATCAATTATTTCACAGTCGACTTCAGGCTAACTATGTGAGTTGAGGCCTCCGTTTGTTGGTTTCCTACATCATAGGCCAAAGCCAGCTCTGCTCTGTTCTGCACTGTGGAGAATGATGCAGTCAGGCAGTGTGCATCACACACCATGAACCATGAGGCACAGAACAGGCAGAGAAATGGTCTGGTCTAAGATAACATCAGATCAGCTATGAAAACACATGTGCTAGCCTAGGGCTGACTCGTTGTTGTGTGATTGAACATTGTAAACAATACTGCCTTACTGCTCTTTAATTATTTGTTACTTAACTTTTTTGTTGGTATTTTCCTTAAAACTGCACTGTTGGTTAAGTAATAATTTCACTGTTGTATGCGGCGCATGTGACAAATACAATTTTATTTTATTTGATTACTCATGAGATGGCTAGTGCAGGCCATCAACAAAGATTTAATTTGAAACCCAGATCTGTCTGTCACGCTCACTATCTTCAAACTCTCTGTCGTAAATAAATAAGCCAAGGCGCAACGTGCATGGAATTTCACATCCTTTAATCGAAGTGAAACCAAAAACAATAGAGAAAGGAAACGGAACGTGATGTTCTGGGCTGCTCGCTGGCAGCTACACAAAAACAAGATCTCACAATCACAGGTGGGAAAAGGGCTGCCTAAGTATGATCCCCAATCAGAGACAACGATAGACAGCTGCCTCTGATTGGGGACCATACCCGGCCAAACAAAGAAATAAGAAAACTAGATTGCCCACGCAAATCACACCTTGACCTGACCAAATAGAGAAATAGAAAGGCTCTATGGTCAGGGCGTGACACTGTCAACAATGTATTTTGTTTCGATGCACCACATTTCTAGGCCATCGTTGTAAATAACAATTTGTTCTTAATTTACTCACGTGGATAAATAAAGGTTAAATAAAATACTAAATAAAATCACGGATCCCACTAATATTTGGGGTAGGAAGCCAACATGTAGTAGTTGGTCAGGTGGTTTGGTCCTATTAGGGAATCTTGGCCCCCCTTCCTATGACCACAGTTTCCCTCTCTCATCCCTCTATCGCTCTTCTGTCTCTTCCCCTCTTTTATCTCTTACCTTCTTCTGTCTCTTCCCCTCTTCTGTCTCTTCCCCTCTTTTATCTCTTACCTTCTTCTGTCTCTTCCCCTCTTCTGTCTCTTCCCCTCTTTTATCTCTTACCTTCTTCTGTCTCTTCCCCTCTTCTGTCTCTTCCCCTCTTTTATCTCTTACCTTCTTCTGTCTCTTCCCCTCTTCTGTCTCTTCCCCTCTTTTATCTCTTACCTTCTTCTGTCTCTTCCTCTCTTCTGTCTCTTCCCCTCTTTTATCTCTTACCTTCTTCTGTCTCTTCCCCTCTTCTGTCTCTTCCCCTCTTTTATCTCTTACCTTCTTCTGTCTCTTCCCCTCTTCTGTCTCTTCCCCTCTTTTATCTCTTACCTTCTTCTGTCTCTTCCCCTCTTCTGTCTCTTCCCCTCTTCCATCTCTTCCCCTCTTCCGTCTCTTCCCCTCTTGACCTCTTCTGTCTCTTCCCCTCTTCTGTCTCTTCCCCTCTTGCACTATTTGTCTCTTCCCCTCTTCTGTCTCTTGAACTCTTCCCCTCTTCTGTCTCTTCCCCTTTTCCATCTCTTCTGTCTCTTCCCCTTTTTCCCTCTTCCCCTCTTCCGTCTCTTCCCCTTTTCCATCTCTTACCCTCTTCTGTCTCTTCCCCTCTTCCATCTCTTCCCCTCTTCCGTCTCTTCCCCTTTTCCATCTCTTACCCTCTTCTGTCTCTTCCCCTCTTCCATCTCTTCCCCTCTTCCGTCTCTTACCCTCTTCCGTCTCTTCCCCTCTTCTGTCTCTTCCCCTCTTCCGTCTCTTACCCTCTTGCACTATTCTGTCTCTTCCCTTCTTCCGTCTCTTCCCCTCTTCTGCCTCTGGCCCTCTTCCGTCTCTTCCCCTCTTCCTCCTCTTCCCCTCTTCCCTCTCTTCCCACTCCGGCTATCAATTGAGTCATTACCACTCCGTGTCTTTTTAAGAGGCGATAAAAGGGTGTCCATCAGTTGTCCTCTCCCAGATGTGGATCAGGACCTCTCCTCTGCTAATATACTGCATGATAAGAGTCCAACACCTCCCTAGGGAGAGAACTGGGGAGGAGAGGAATGGGGGATGGAGTGCAGCCCATCCATCCAGTTTGTGTGTGTGTGTGTGTTTCTGTGCGTGTGTGCGTGTGTGTTGTGCCATTTCACCCTCCTTCTCATTGGTTTTAGAGATAAGAGGAGAAGGAGTCATTACCCAGAAGTGATCTCTCACCTGAGAAAATGGGGAGGTAAGTGGAGTGTCTCTCACCCTCACTGGTGGTTATCTATTGGCCAGTGGCTGGTGGCTGATAGCCAGACTCATTATCTGGAGTGGAGCTAACTGAATGCCTGCTGCCTCAGACTGCGAGATGAGAGGAGAACAAAGCCAGGGAGAGGAGACCCAAGCCAGGTAGAGGAGACCCAAGCCAGGGAGAGGAGACCCAAGCCAGGTAGAGGAGACCCAAGCCAGGTAGAGGAGACCCAAGCCAGGTAGAGGAGACCCAAGCCAGGGAGAGGAGACCCAAGCCAGGGAGAAGAGACCCAAGCCAGGTAGAGGAGACCCAAGCCAGGTAGAGGAGACCCAAGCCAGGTAGAGGAGACCCAAGCCAGGTAGAGGAGACCCAAGCCAGGTAGAGGAGACCCAAGCCAGGGAGAGGAGACCCAAGCCAGGTAGAGGAGACCCAAGCCAGGTAGAGGAGACCCAAGCCAGGTAGAGGAGACCCAAGCCAGGTAGAGGAGACCCAAGCCAGGTAGAGGAGACCCAAGCCAGGTAGAGGAGACCCAAGCCAGGTAGAGGAGACCCAAGCCTGGGGGCCTGGGCCAGTTTTCACAAAAAGTCTCAGAGTAGGAGTGCTGACCTAGGGTCAATTTTCCCTTTTAGGTGTTAATGAATACAATCATATGGACAGGGAGAACCTGGTCCTAGATCAGCACTCGTACTCTTGAGACGCTTTGTGAATAGCAACCTTGGGGGTCTGACTGATGTGGTGGGAGGTGAGCACTGATGAGAGGTTCCTTGTCCCTCTCAGGCCCGACCAGGGCTGCACCTGCTCTGGGTACCAGGATCAGGTGGCATCTTGCTTCACTTCCAGTAAACCATATTAATGTCATGGAGGCGTGATATCTCTATCTGTTAGCGTGCTGGGAGCAGGAAGCGATCTCTGTCGGTTTTGGTGGGGCTTGTCGTGTTGGGTTGCCCCCCCTGCCTCATTTTCAATCCAGCATGGGAGAAAAGAGGAGCACTCTATGAATAGAGAAAACAAAACATCCACTGTCCACTTGTCACTGGTGCTGCCTATGATCTCTGGGCTTTGGTGAAGTGCCAGTATTGAGTAGTAGTTGATGTTCTCTCTCGGTCTCTCTCTGGCTCTCGCTCTCTCTCACGCACTCACTCTTTCTCTCTCTCTTTGTTGTGCTCTCTCACTCTCTCTCTTCCTGCTCTCTCCCTCCCCCACCTCTCTCTCTCAGTCAACCAATCAGCAGCGTAGCCTAGTGGTTAGAACGTTGGACTAGTAACCGAAAGGTTGCAAGATTGAATCCCCGAGCTGACAAGGTACAAATCTGTCATTCTGCCCCTGAACAAGGCAGTTAACCCACTGTTCCTAGGCCGTCATTGAAAATAAGAATTTGTTCTTAACTGACTTGCCTAGTTAAGTAAAGGTAAAATCAAATGTGTTTATAAAGCCCTTTTTTACATGAGCAGATGTCACAAAGTGCTGTACAGAAACACAGCCTAAAACCCCAAACCGCAAGCAATGCAGATGTAGAAGCATGGTGGCTAGGAAAAACTCCCTAGAAAGGCAGGAGCCTAGGAAGAAACCTAAAGAGGAACCAGGCTCTGAGGGGTAGCCAGTCCTCTTCTGGCTTTGCCTGGTGGAGATTATAAGAGTACATGGCTATTAAGGCCAGATTGTTCTTCAAAATGTTCATAGATGACCGGCAGGGAGAAATAATAATCACAGTGGCTCTATCTCTCTGCTCTCTCTCCCTCCCTCCCCCCACCTCTCTTATGACATGCCATTTGTAGACTCCAAGCACGCCGACTGAGTCTTCATTTGTGTCAGCCTACCACACACAGTTGGAGTCAGACAGACGGACGGACGGGCGGGCGGGCGGGCGGGCGGACGGACGGACGGACAGACAGTGCTATGCAGCAGTTGCTCCTAGTTTATATCTATTAGTTCTGCCTCCTGGACATCGGCAAACAAACAGCCAGCGATGGATGGCATATATCAGACTGCCAGTCTCCTATTACTCTTCTATAACTAGCCCCACTCATCCCTCTCTTCTCAGCTGACTGGACCACAGAGAGAGAATCACATAAGAATATTAGTTATATGTGTTAATTGCTTCCTTGTGAGCAGCTGTGAACCTCTCCCTCCCTTCGATAATGAGTTGAAAGTTATCATAACAGAACAAAGCCATTACTTTTAAGAAAAAAGGACTGTCAGGACAGGAACCTTTAGAATATTTTTGGGCCAGGTCTCGGAGGTGGAAACACGAAAGGCAAAAATGTTTGGCCAAACACTGAAGCTAAGCCTGATAGTGGAAATTCATCACAAACTTGTGGTAAAAGTTGATGCCACAAGTTTTATGCCCCCTTGTGTGTTGCTGGGGCATTCAAGGTTTGCTGTTGAGTTGAGGTGTTGTTGAGTTTTTACCTCTGGCAGGTGTCCCAAGTGTCTTTTTGATAGTGTTCACAGCCCTCTGCCCTCACACCACATGTAGGACAGTGCCCCTGGCTGTACCAGGTCTGGGACCTGCTGCAGAGGTTGCTTCAGAGGTTGCTACAGATGTAACTGTAGGTATGGATTGGTCCAGAGACCTCACTCCGGGCCAGTGGAGTTGGGAGCTGTCCCTGTGATTGCAGGGGGCTGATCACTGGTGTGTTAATATATTACTTGATACCTATGTGTCGGCAGAACTCTTTGTTAGGGGGTTTTAGTTCTCGCTCTTTCTTTCTGTCTCTCTCCTCCCTTTTCTCTTCTCTCTCTCTCCTTCTATCTCTCTTCTGTCCCTCTCTTTCTCTCTCTCTCTCTCTCTCTCTCTCTCTCTTCTATCCCTCTCTCTCTCTCTCTCTCTCTCTCTCTCTCTTCTATCCCTCTCTCTCTCTCTCTCTCTTCTATCCCTCTCTCTCTCTCTCTCTCTCTCTCTCTCTTCTATCCCTCTCTCTCTCTCTCTTCTATCCCTCTCTCTCTCTCTCTCTCTCTCTTCTATCCCTCTCGCTATCTCTCTATCTTTTGTCCCTCTCACTCACTCACTCACTCACTCACTCACTCACTCACTCACTCACTCACTCACTCACTCACTCACTCACTCACTCACTCACTCTCTCTCTCTCTCTCTCTCTCCCTCTCTCTCTCCCTCTCTCACCTGAGAACCCAGTGTCCCAGACTCACAGGTTCATTAATTATACAGGCTATTGAAAGCTTAGCTCCAGGCTACCTTAAGGTAGCTAGCACACTGAGGTAAAATGAACCTGTCGTGTCCACAATGACCCAGCTCCTACTTCCTCTACCCTTTCTCTGTGAGTCGAATGTGTAAACTGAGACTTGATAATACCCACCCATCCCTTCTAAAGAACAGAGCTGGCCTGGAAGTCTGTAACGAAGTCGCTGGATGCGTCCCAAATGGCACCCCATGCACTGTTGAGCAGAGTGTAAAAGTAAAGCATTTCTCTGTACTTGTGCATGTGACAATGCAACTTGAACTTGAACTAGGCTAAAAGTAGTCCACTGTAAAGGGAATAGGGATGCCATTTAGGATGGAACCGCCCACATTCCAAACTCTTCTCACTCAGGATTGAGTAGCCTACATGAACCAAGTAGGAGTTTGCGGTATTCTGATCATGTTTTGTGTGTGATGTTGCTGTTGTCACGTGGCGAGTCAGAGCAGTGTTTACTTCACAGAAACCTCATTTGAATGAGAAGGGGACAGATATGTCATTTTGATCGATTTGAAGGTCCTCGCCAAGGAAAAGATCAACGTTCAATACTGAAGAGTTTTCATTGCAAATGATTGTCTGTATGACAGTTACGAGAATGAGATTGATGAGCCTGGCGTATTTGTTTGAGATTTGGCTACATGCTGTCGCTTTCAAAACAACTTTCCACAACTACATTTCAGCTAACATTGAAAAAATGTTTGGGAAAAAACCCACAAGCGACTTTTCAAAGAGAGACAGACCCCAAAGGGAGATGTAAAAAACAGAGATAAAATGTCAGCTAGCAGCTCAGAGAAGACAAGTCACACCAGTGCGAATCCTCCTTTAATTTTTCCAGTATGTACATTCTACGCTTCCTTCCTGCAGAGTTGGTTTCCTAAAGCAGCTTCCCAGAGTAATTAGTTCCATCAATCATGTCCCTGGTCTGGGCCCCATGGATTAGCCTAGCACTCAGCCTAGCGCTCAGTGCCCCTCCGTCAGACAGATAAGAACAGATGAGGCTAACGCTAAAGGAAGCTAGCCGCTAGAACATTAGCCTCTGGAATGGATTGTGCTTACTCCATCAAAATCCATAGCGTATCCAGGTTTGTTGGCAGGTATAACAAAAGAAAGCATTAGTGTAGATGGCGAGAATGCATTATTGGACTCACTCCAACAGTAAACCTTTGTTTACAGTTCAACACAGAAAATATAACCACATATTTAACTTGAATTGTTGTTTACAAAAATGGATGACTGTCCTCACCACATAAACTTGTGTGAAAGTTTTCAACAGGGTATCTGTCCTTGGTCCACATAGGTGGAGGAGGGTCAGCTATCTATCTTTGTTCTGCTGTGGGTGGGTTATCTGATGGCAGCGTCTTGGGGGACAGGGAGAAAGGGACTGTGTGTGTGGGGGGGGGGGGGGGGGGGGGGATTGACCGGCCAGAAGGGACAGTGTGTGTTGTGCCTTTTATGGCCTTAGTGTTTCTGGGTGGCTGGATCTGGTGTGGTGACAGGTGGTGGTGAGTGAGAGTGACAGTAAGGTGACTTTTACACAGTGATGAAACTTCCTATTAATAAGTTTGCGTTAGCCCTACCACTGACCACTATAAATAAACAGTCTGCTTCCAAGAGGAAAGATCACGTCCGTTATTTAACTGTATTCTTATGTAGCCTTATGTGAGTAATGGACTGGTGGGTATGGAATTCTAACTGTAAAGATGTTTTAGACTGGTTATTGATTGGTTTGGTTCTTTATGTACACAGAGTGCTTGACTTGGATCGGAGCTGTCCGGGAACCGCTACCGGCACTTCTAATTTGTGGGGAATTACGTACCAGCTCTTCTATAAAAACAAAGTAGTCTATAGCTGGCCCAGATGCACACACAGAGGCAAAAAAAGGTTGATCAAAGCGGAATGAAGGTGGGATCTTCATTGAATAGCAATGGAGTGGGCATTCATTTCCTGATTCAGTTTTGTTCAAATTCATTTGCGGCTAGTTTGTGAATCTGTGAATGACAGTAGGCTGTTTGAGATTGCGCAGATTGAAAATGTGCCAGTCTGAATGTCATGATGCGCTGTTCCAAGTTGTCAAATGAGGGTTTGTAAGGTCATGAAACGTCATGGAAATTAGTTTCATAATTTTTGTTAATATAATTCATGAAAGCGCACTTTTAAATATAATCAATCAATAAAAAAAATGACATATCAGTCATTATCGGAATGACTCTTCAGTGCACGTCTGTGGTGCTGCGTGTGTGTGCCAGTGCGACTGGGCCGTTGACCGAGGAGAGAACGCGACATTTCAGCAGCAGGTATAAAATAATAACAGACAGACAAACTATATCACAAATTCAAAGCATTCATTTTGTTGTTGCCTTTCCACCGGCACTGTAGAGCCTAAATAAATCTGCTCTGTCGGAAAGCAGGGATTCCCCTCTATTAAACACTAGCCATGTAATTGCAACAACGTACAAAATGTTCTAAGAATAGCCTAATTAACAAATCATTTGCTGTGCATAGATCTCCCCTGAAACATGAATGTTTGAGCCTAATATATAAACATGTCTAGTTAAATACCTTGCTTTGAAGTAGCCTATCTTATCCGTTGATCCCTGATTTATTGAATGAGGAAATAAAGTATTTAGTTGTAATGTTGAAAAAGCCAAGCCTGCACTACCAGGAGCTTTCCAGATGGAGGGTTGACCACATGTTGACAACATGGTACTACCAGTGCAGTTCTATGTGGGGGTTAAGTGCCTAGATCAAGGGCACGATAACAAGAGGTGGTAGTTCTACATGGGATCAGACACAGCAGCCTTCCAGTGTAAATAATGCTTACTTTTCATGTAGGCTATAACAATAGTCATGAATATGTGGTTAAAAGTTATGGAGAAGTCATGGAAAATGTGTATAAACCATTAACAGTGAATAATCAGAGGTCTCTATAGCATAATGTCATTTGTGAATTTCGGTGAATGGACCGACTAAGGGACCGACTTAGAAAAAGACAGCTCCTACACCAAGTCAAGCACTGTGTACATATAGGGGCTTCAGTGTCAGGCTTGGGTTACAGATCGACTGCAGATAGCTATGGCCTTGAAGGAAATATGGGTGCTTAAAGTAACTGTTCAATGTGTCCAGATTTCTATCAAATATGACTTGTAATTTTTAACTTTTTTTATTTCACCTTTATTTAACCTGGTAGGCCAGTTGAGAACAAGTTCTCATTTACAACTGCAACCTGGCCACAATAAAGCAAAGCAGTGCGACACAAACAACAACACAGAGTTACACATGGAATAAACACACATACAGTCAATAACACAATAGAAAAAGCCTATATACAGTGTGTGCAAATGGCGTGAGGAGGTAAGGCAATAAATAGGCCATAGTAGCGAAGTAATTACAATTTACCAAATGAACACTGGAACAATAGATGTGCAGATGATGATGTGGAAGTAGAAATACTGGTGTGCAAAAGAGCAAAAAAGTTAATAAAAACAATATGGGGATGAGGTAGGTAGATTGGATGGGCTATTTACAGATGGGCTATGTACAGCTGCGGGTCGGAGGAGTAGCTGATGCTTAAAGTTAGTGAGGGAGATATAAGTCTCCAACTTCAGCGATTTCTGCAATTCGTTCCAGTCATTGGCAGCAGAGAAATTAATTATAATATGACTGAACAATTTTTCCTTACAATTTTTTTTAATTAAGTATGTGAAAAAGCAGCTTTTCTGTGATGGAATGGTGTGTGCGTATACCGGTCATTAAACATATTAATGGCAGTAGACTGCTGATTGGCCAGCTCATCCTCTTGAGGATGTTTGAGACACAAGTTTTGGTTGGAAGTTTGAAGTGTTTTTTTTTCTCCAATTTATGCTTTGGCCACCAATACGAGTATAGAATGAGTCAAGAACATTATTTCGGTATGAGTTAACAGAAATTAACTTATAAAAGTGAGATTTTCACTGGACAGTACTTTAAAACACTGGAGAACATGATTGTGTGTCATGTAGTGAAAACAGGTTGCAGTGTGTGTGGTGTGACAAGACACATTCCTTTGTGCAGACTGGCAGGGGGGCCAGCATTCCTCCAGAGACAGGGCTTGTGTTTCCACCCTCCAACGAAAGTGCATGTGTGTGTGTTTTGTTTGTGTTGTGTGCGTGTGTGTGCATGTGCGTGCCTGTGCTTGTTTGTGCGAGAGTGTGTGTGTGCGCATGTGTCTATATGTGCCTGTGTGTGCTTGTGTGAGTGTATGAGTGTGTGTGTGCAGTGAGAGGAGGGGGCGTCTCCAGTGAGGTCAAAGGCCAGAGTCTTAGGGCGAGACACACACAGGATTCACACAGGCCTCTCCAGTCTGCATGAAATCATTGCCTGAATTCATCAATGAATCATCCCACTTGCCCTCAACTTAAGCTTCTGCTTGATGATTGATGTTTGGCATGACACCACTTTTAAAGTGATTTATTGATGTAACCATTCAATTTTGTAATTTTTTTTCTTCTCAAATGTTACTGACAACACAGCATGATGAACAGCAATCTCAGTTTTTCTTTTCCTCAGGATAGAACACGTAGTCGTGTTGACTTGTTTTCACACCCGACATCTTCTCTACCATCTCTTCGTTTGATCACTGAAGAATCATTTGAAAGCAGAGCGATTGTGACTCACGCGAAAACCACACCACAGCTTACTTACTCATGAGCGTAATTCAGTTGGCTGTCAGGCCTACCCCTGGAGAAAGTCAAGACTAACTCTTTCATGTGACACTTGAGCTTTTGTATTTGATTTCACCTCAATGGTGTTTCTCTCTCGTTGACTGAAAACCGTGTTTCCCCTTTACTTTGCCTTCCATTCAGAAGTTACACAGACCCTTTTATTCGATTAGCATCCGAAAGAATGTAGCTTTTGACTGCAGCCTTGCGGCTGAGGGCCGTGGTCATTAACCCCGTTAGCACTGTGGGAAGCTATGTGACGCTATGTGATGCTATGTGAAGCTATGTTTTTTATTTATTTTTTATTTTATTTCACCTTTATTTAACCAGGTAAGCTAGTTGAGAACAAGTTCTCATTTACAACTGCGACCTGGCCAAGGTAAAGCAAAGCAGTGCGACACAAACAACAACACAGAGTTACACATGGAATAAACAACCATACAGTCAATAACACAATAGAAAAAAAGAAAGTCTATATACAGTGTGTGCAAATGGCATGAGGAGGTAAGGCCACAGTAGCGAAGTAAGAGGAGGTAAGGCCATAGTAGTGAAGTAGTTACAATTCAGCAAATTATCACTGGAGTGATAGATGAGCAGATGATGATGTGCAAGTAGAAATACTGCTGTGAAAAAGAGCAGCAAAGTAAATAAAAACAATATGGGGATGAGGTTGGTAGATTGGGTGGGCTATTTATAGATGGGCTATGTACAGCTGCAGCGATCGGTTAGCTGCTCAAATAGCTGATGTTTAAAGTTAGTGAGGGAAATATAACTCTCCAGCTTCAGCGATTTTTGCAATTCGTTCCAGTCATTGGCAGCAGAGAACTGCGGTATGCGGTCCCGTGTGGCTCAGTTGGTAGAGCATGGTGTTTGCAACGCCAGGGTTGTGAGTTCAATTCCCACGGGGGACCAGTACAGAGAAAAAAAATGTATGAAATGTATGCATTCACTACTGTAAGTTGCTCTGGATAAGAGCGTCTGCTAAATGACTAAAATGTAAATGTAAACTGGAAGGAAAGGTGGCAACTTATAGATGACCTGGAGCCAGTGGGTCTAGTGACGAATATGTAGCTAGGGCCAGCTGACTAGAGCATACAGGTCGCAGTGGTGGGTGTTATAAAGGGCTTTGGTAACAAAACGGATGGCACTGTGATAGACTGCATCCAGTTTGCTGAGTAGAGTATTGGAAGCTATTTTGTAAATGACATCGCTGAAGTCGAAGATCGGTAGGATATTCATTTTTACGAGGGTATGTTTGGCGGCATGAGTAAAGGAGGCTTTGTTGTGAAATAGGAAGCCGATTCTAGATTTAATTTTGGATTGGAGATGCTTAATATGAGTCTGGAAGGAGAGTTTACAGTCTAGCCAGACACCTAGGTATTTGTAGTTGTCCACATAGTCTAAGTTACAACCGTCCAGAGTAGTGATGCTAGTCGGGCGGGCGGGTGTGGACAGCGAATGGTTGAAAAGCATGCATTTGGTTTTACTAGCGTTTAAGAGTAGTTGGAGTGTCACGACTTCCGCTGAAGTCGGTCCCTCTCCTTGTTCGGGCGGCGTTCGGCGGTCGACGTCACCGGCTTTCTAGCCATCGCCGATCCACTTTTCATATTCCATTTGTTTTGTCTTTGTTTTCTACACACCTGGTTTCTTTTCCCCAATTACATGTTCTTTATTTAACCCTCTGTTTCCCCCATATTTGTGTGTGTGTTTGTATATAATGTTCAGGTCGTTACTTGTTGGCTGATATTGTTTGCCGGGTTCGTTATTACGCCCGTTATTTACGAGTGACCGGTATTTCACGCACCTTTAGTATTTGTTGTATACCGGTGCTGTTCGTGGAATAAATTACCTTGTACACTCATTTCTGCTCTCCTGCGCCTGATTCCATGCACCAGTTACCCACAGCCTGACATGGAGACCACGGAAGTAGTGTTGTATGGCAATGAAGCTCGTTTGGAGGTTAGTTAACACAGTGTCCAAGGAGGGGCCAGATGTATACAGAATGGTGTCATCTGCGTAGAGGTGGATCAGGGAATCACCCTCAGCAAGAGCGACATCGTTGGTATATACAGAGAAAAGAGTCGGCCTGAGAATTGAACTCCGTGGTACCCCCATAGAGACTGCCAGAGGTTCGGACAACAGGCCCTTTGATTTTACACACTGAAATCTGAGAAGTAGTTGGTGAACCAGGCGAGGCAGTCATTTGAGAAACCAAGGCTATTGAGTCTCCCGATAAGAATACGGTGATTGATGGAGTCGAGAGCCTTGGCCAGGTCGATGAAGACGGCTGCACTGTACTGTCTTTTATCGATGGCGGTTATGATATTGTTTAGTACCTTGAGCGTGGCCGAGGTGCACCCGTGACCAGCTCGGAAACCGGATTGCACAGCGGAGAAGGTACAGTAGGATTCGAAATGGTCAGTGATCTGTTTATTGACTTGGTTTTCGAAGACTTTAGAAAGGCAGGGCAGGATGGATATCGGTCTATAACAGTTTGGGTCTAGAGTGTCACCCATTTTTAAGAGGGGGATGACTGCGGCAGCTTTCTAATCTTTAGGGATCTTGGACGATACGAAAGAGAGGTTGAACTGACTGGTAATAGCGGTTGCAACAATGGCGGCAGATAATTTTAGAAAGAGAGGGTCCAGATTGTCTATCCCAGCTGATATGTACGGGTCCAGGTTTTGCAGCTCTTTCAGAACATCTGCTATCTGGATTTGGGTGAAGGAGACGCTGGGGAGGCTTGGGCAAGTGGCTGCGGGGGGTGCGGAGCTGTTGGCCAGGGTTGGGGTAGCCAGGAGGAAAGCATGCCCAGCCGTAGAGAAATGCTTATTGAAATACTTGATTATTGAGGATTTATCGGTGGTGACAGTGTTACCTAGCCTCAGTGCAGTGGGCAGCTGGGAGGAGGTGCTCTTATTCTCCATGGACTTTACAGTGTCCTACAACTTTTAGGAGTTAGAGCTTCAGGATGCAAATTTCTGTTTGAAAAACCTAGTCTTTGCTTTCCTGACTTCCCTGAAAAGTTGCATATCGCCGGGACTATTCGATGCTAGTGCAGTCCGCCAAAGGATGTTTTTGTGCTGGTCGAGGGCAGTCAGGTCTGGGGTGAACCAAGGGCTATATCTGTTCTTAGTTCTACATTTTTTGAAAGGGGCATGTGTAACGGCTGTCTTCATAAATGGACCAAGGCGCAGCAGGTATGTGAATACTCATCTTTAATTAAAAATAAGGAGTAAAGCATCCACTTAACAACACAAAAAGGTGACAACAGTGACAGTTCTGCAGGCTATAAACGCAGTGCAAAAACAACCACCCACAAACCCCAGTGACAAACATACTCCTACATATATGACTCCCAATCAGGAACAACGATCCCCAGCTGTTCCTGATCAGGAGTCACAAGACACACAGAACATTCAAACACACACACAAGACTGCCACGTCCTGACCCCCAAACTACTACAACAGCTCCATCTGCTGGTCAGGACGTGACAGTACCCCCCCCTCAAGGTGCAGACCCCGGAATGCACCTAACAAAAAAAAAACACCAACAAACAAAATCCCCAACAAAACCCATAAACACTAACCCTTAAACAATAAGGGAGGGAAGGGAGGGTGGCTGCCGTCAACGACGGCACTGTGCTACACCCTCCCTCCCCAACCCACCTATCCTGGAGGTGGCTCAGGTGCAGGCCGTGGACCTCGCTCCACCTTCGGCGTCGCCCACTTAGATGGCGCCGATAGCTGCACCGGGCAGACGTGCCACTCGGGCTGACCCTGGCAGACGGACCACTCGGGCTGGACCGGGGGGCAGGAGGGCCCCTCGGGCTGGGCAGGAGGGCCCCTCGGGCTGGGCCGGGGGGCAGGAGGGCCACTCTGGCAGTTCAGGGCAGTCTCGCCACTCTGGCAGTTCAGGGCAGCTCTGGCCACTCTGGCAGTTCAGGGCAGCTCTGGCCACTCTGGCAGTTCAGGGCAGCTCTGGCCACTCTGGCAGTTCAGGGCAGCTCTGGCCACTCTGGCAGTTCAGGGCAGCTCTGGCCACTCTGGCAGTTCAGGGCAGCTCTGGCCACTCTGGCAGTTCAGGGCAGCTCTGGCCACTCTGGCAGTTCAGGGCAGCTCTGGCCACTCTGGCAGTTCAGGGCAGCTCTGGCCACTCTGGCAGTTCAGGGCAGCTCTGGCCACTCTGGCAGTTCAGGGCAGCTCTGGCAGTTCAGGGCAGCTCTGGCCACTCTGGCAGTTCAGGGCAGCTCTGGCAGTTCAGGGCAGCTCTGGCAGTTCAGGGCAGCTCTGGCCACTCTGGCAGTTCAGGGCAGCTCTGGCCACTCTGGCAGTTCAGGGCAGCTCTGGCCACTCTGGCAGTTCAGGGCAGCTCTGGCCACTCTGGCAGTTCAGGGCAGCTCTGGCCACTCTGGCAGTTCAGGGCAGCTCTGGCCACTCTGGCAGTTCAGGGCAGCTCTGGCCACTCTGGCAGTTCAGGGCAGCTCTGGCCACTCTGGCAGTTCAGGGCAGCTCTGGCCACTCTGGCAGTTCAGGGCAGCTCTGGCCACTCTGGCAGTTCAGGGCAGCTCTGGCCACTCTGGCAGTTCAGGGCAGCTCTGGCCACTCTGGCAGTTCAGGGCAGCTCTGGCCACTCTGGCAGTTCAGGGCAGCTCTGGCCACTCTGGCAGTTCAGGGCAGTCTGGCCACTCTGGCAGTTCAGGGCAGTCTGGCCACTCTGGCAGTTCAGGGCAGTCTGGCCACTCTGGCAGTTCAGGGCAGCTCCGGTGACTGTTGACTGGCGGGCAGCTCCGGTGACTGTTGACTGGCGGGCAGCTCCGGTGACTGTTGACTGGCGGGCAGCTCCGGTGACTGTTGACTGGCGGGCAGCTCCGGTGACTGTTGACTGGCGGGCAGCTCCGGTGACTGTTGACTGGCGGGCAGCTCCGGTGACTGTTGACTGGCGGGCAGCTCCGGTGACTGTTGACTGGCGGGCAGCTCCGGTGACTGTTGACTGGCGGGCAGCTCCGGTGACTGTTGACTGGCGGGCAGCTCCGGTGACTGTTGACTGGCGGGCAGCTCTGGTGACTGTTGACTGGCGGGCAGCTCTGGTGACTGTTGACTGGCGAGGCTGGGCTGACACACTAGACTCCTGATGCGTGGGGCTGGTATTGGACGTGCCAGCCTGGAGACACGCACCTCCATGCTAGTGCGTCTAGCGGGAAACACCGGACCGAAAGGGCGCACTGGCGGTCTTGAGTGCAGGGTTGGCATCACCCCTTCCGGCTCGATGCTCCCCTTGCCCTGGCACCTGCGGGGCGCTGGTACTGGGCGAACTGGGCTGTGCGTCCGTATAGGCGAGATGGTGCGTACCACAGCGTAACATGGCGCCCTCCACCTCATATGCACCTCCCTGTAGTCACGGGTAGCTGGCTTACGGCTCTTCCCTGGCCTGGCCAAGCTACCCGTGTGCCCCCCCAAAAAAAGTATTGGGGTGCCTCTCGCGCTCGTTGCGCTCTCTCTCCTCGTAATAGCGCCTCTCCGCTCTCGCCGCTTCAATCTCCCACTGCGGGAGGCGATAATCCCCAGCCTGAGTCCATGGTCCCTCTCCGTCCAGGATCTGTTCCCAAGTCCATTCCTCCCTTTTTTTCTCCAGTGGCTTCCTCCTCTTCTGCTGCTTGGTCCTTTGGTGGGTGGTTCTGTAACGGCTGTCTTCATAAATGGACCAAGGCGCAGCAGGTATGTGAATACTCATCTTTAATTAAAAATAAGGAGTAAAGCATCCACTTAACAACACAAAAAGGTGACAACAGTGACAGTTCTGCAGGCTATAAACGCAGTGCAAAAACAACCACCCACAAACCCCAGTGACAAACATACTCCTACATATATGACTCCCAATCAGGAACAACGATCCCCAGCTGTTCCTGATCAGGAGTCACAAGACAAACAGAACATTCAAACACACACACAAGACTGCCACGTCCTGACCCCCAAACTACTACAACAGCTCCATCTGCTGGTCAGGACGTGACAGCATGCTTATTTAAGATGGTGAGGAAATTACTTATAAAGAACGACCAGGCATCCTCGACTGACGGGATGAGGTCAATATCCTTCCAGGATACCCAGGCCAGGTCGATTAGAAAGGCCTCCTCACAGAAGTGTTTTAGGGAGCGTTTGACAGTGCTGAGGGGTGGTCGTTTGACCGTGGACCCATAGTGGATGCAGGCAATGAGGCAGTGATCGCTGAGATCCTGATTGAAAACAGAGGTGTATTTGGAGGGCAAGTTGGTCAGGATAATATCTATGAGGGTGCCCATGTTTACGGATTTAGGGTTGTACCTGGTGGGTTCCTTGATAATTTGTGTGAGATTGAGGGCATCTAGCTTAGATTGTAGGACTGCCAGGGTGTTAAGCATATCCCAGTTTAGGTCACCTAACAGAACGAACTCTGAGAATAGATGGGAAGCTATGTGACGATATGTGACGCTATGTGACGCCAGCTAACACTATGTGACGCTATGTGAAGCTATGTGACGCTATGTTACACTATGTGTCGCTATGTCGCTATCCTTCCGTGGCCTCCAACTGCTCTTAAATACAAGTAAAACTAAATGCATGCTCTTCAACCAATCGCTGCCTGCACCTGCCCGCCCGTCCAGCATCACTACTCTGGACGGTTCTGACTTAGAATATGTGGACAACTACAAATACCTAGGTGTCTGGTTAGACTGTAAGCTCTCCTTCCAGACTCACATCAAACATCTCCAATCCAAAGTTAAATCTAGAATCGGCTTCCTATTTCGCAACAAAGCATCCTTCACTCATGCTGCCAAACATACCCTCGTAAAACTGATCATCCTACCGATCCTCGACTTCAGCGATGTCATTTACAAAATAGCCTCCAATACCCTACTCAATAAACTGGATGCAGTCTATCACAGTGTGTAACGACCGTCGCAATGAGGAGACCAAGGTGCAGCGTGGTAAATGTTCATCTTGATATTTATTTTTACTCAGAACACTTAAAACAAAATAATAAACAATGGAAACGAAAGCACACAGTTCTGTCAGGTAAAACAGAAAACAACTACCCACTAAACACAGGTGGAAAAAGGCTGCCTAGGTATGGTTCCCACTCAGAGACAACGATAGACAGCTGCCTCTGATTGGAAACCATACCTGGCCAAAACATAGAAATATAAATACCTAGAATGCCCACCCCATATCACACCATGACCTAACTAAACAGAGAAAAACGGCTCTCTCAGGTCAGGGCGTGACACAGTGCCATCCGTTTTGTCACCGAAGCCCCATATACTACCCACCACTGCGACCTGTATGCTCTCGTTGGCTGGCCCTCGCTTCATACTCGTCGCCAAACCCACAGGCTCCAGGTCATCTACAAGACCCTGCTAGGTAAAGTCCCCCCTTATCTCCGCTCACTGGTCACCATAGCAGCACCCACCTGTAGCACGCGCTCCAGCAGGTATATCTCTCTGGTCACCCCCAAAGCCAATTCCTCCTTTGGCCGTCTCTCCTTCCATTTCTCTGCTGCCAATGACAGGAACGAACTACAAAAATCTCTGAAACTGGAAACACTTATCTCCCTCACTAGCTTTAAGCACCAGCTGTCAGAGCAGCTCACAGATCACTGTACCTGTACATAGCCCATCTATAATTTAGCCCATACAACTACCTCTTCCCCTACTGTATTTATTTATTTATTTATTTTGCTCCTTTGCACCCAATTATTTATATTTCTACTTTGCACTTTCTTCTACTGCAAATCTACCATTCCAGTGTTTTACTTGCTATATTGTATTTACTTTGCCACCATGGCCTTTTTTGCCTTTACCTCCCTTATCTCACCTCATTTGCTCACATTGTATATAGACTTATTTTTCTACTGTATTATTGACTGTTTTACTCCATGTGTAACTCTGTGTTGTTGTATGTGTCGAACTGGTTTGCTTTATCTTAGCCAGGTCGCAATTGTAAATGAGAACTTGTTCTCAACTTGCCTACCTAAATAAAGGTGAAATAAAATAAAAAATAAAAATGTGAAGCTATGTGACGCTATGCGACGCTATGCGACGCCATGTGACGCTATGTGAAGCCATGTGACGCCATGTGACGCCATGTGACGCTATGTGAAGCCATGTGACGCTATGTGACGCTATGTGACGCTATGTGAAGCCATGTGATGCTATGTGATGCTATGTGAAGCCATGTGATGCTATGTGATGCTTTGTGAACCTATGTGAAGCCATGTGATGCTATGTGATGCTTTGTGAAGCTATGTGAAGCCATGTGATGCTATGTGATGCTTTGTGAAGCTATGTGAAGCCATGTGATGCTATGTGATGCTTTGTGAAGCTATGTGAAGCTGTCACAAAGCGAGTTAAGCTACTTTCACACACTGTTCCCCAGCTCCGTATTATTTGTCCATTACTTGTAATTACTGGTCATGAAGACTGATGGAATTTCTGCCACTGACTTGGCTGCGATTTGGGATTATCCTCCCGTAAGGGTTGGTGTAATTACCAAATCATCAGACACAGCTCTGGGTGAAAGAATATTAGAGAAATGGGTGATTTTGCCTGAGGACAGGTTCCCCTTAGGATCCCCGGTTTTGTTTAGCATTAGCTACCAACCAACTTGCTTTTTGGAAATCGAAATCATCTATGGAAGTTATTTTCCTGAACAAGATGGCTCATACATGGGTTTTCCTGTCTTGCTAATACTTCGGTGTGATGCTGAAAGGCAAATACATTTATAGGTCCCAGGCAAAGTCAGCTAACTCACATCCACTCACATCCACTACACTTTATGTAGGATCAGGTCAACCCTTGCCATGTTACTGATCCTACATAATAGTATATGCCATTTAGCAGACACTTTTATTTTATGTATGGATGGTCCCGGCAATCCAAAAAATGACTAGTGCCATGCTCTACCAACTGAGCTACAAAGGACCACCTACCAGCACTCCTGCTCTGAGAAGCTTGATCCATACGGTCCCTGGTTCCATTCTGTCAACCGTTACTGTGCACCTCAGCAGCAGCTTGAGCAATATTCCTTGTGGCCCATTTCTGGGGCCAAAACGCCACAGGAGTTTAAACAGGCAGTATATTCTCATCGGAGTCATTGTTGTGTGAGGCATCAGTCAGATGACTCAAAGATAATGATGATGAAAAGATGCAGAGCTGCTAATTACAGTGACTGATCTTCGCTTCGCTCTCAGCAGGGTCCCCGTCCATCCTGTTGGATGATAATGGTACCTGAGGTAGTTACCACGGTAGACTGGATTGATTTACACTCTCAGCGATGCGCCGACCCACCCGAGAGGGTATGTGCGTGTGTACGATCTCGGGCCGAGAGGGGTGGAAGGTTGGTTTCCATCAATCACCGCTCCGCTCCCTCACTGCCAAAGGATCCTCTGAGATAAGTGGAGAGGTACAATGAAGCCTCATCAGGCAGGGGAGGGAGTCTCATACCTTGTTTCTTCTTCAAAAGGTAATCAAGGAAGGGGATAATCAAAGTTTGGGCTCATGCTAGTCATGTTGAACAACAAAGAGTTAGCCTTGGTGATTTTTTTTCCTCTTCAAAGTTTTCCAAGAAAGAGATTTGTTACACGCTACGTAAATTCAGGACAGGTTTTTTTTTTCTATATTGATTTGGGATGCTTGATCTCACCAGCTGCATATAACAGGTCTAGACTGATTTACATTTTTAAACTCTGAGGGAAAATATTATTTTCAAGCGTAATTTGGAAGATCTCATTTCCCCTCATCTCCAACAAGAGACCTTGACCTTTTGAATAATGCAGTAAGTTCAATCATATGTAGGCCTTGGCCTGAACAAGTGCCCCAGCCACCGTGAACCGTGAAAGTGTATCTGAAATGAATGGAGCAGAGTTTTTTATTCATTTTAGATGTAGGCTATTTCAGTAAACTGCTGCATTCATTTCACACACACTTTATATTTCACAGAATACTGCCCCACACTGCTGAATTCCCCCTCCCCATAATGCCAGCAGTGTCTATATTGCGACCTCACACTTAGATGTAATGTGTCCTGTCCTGCTGTTTGCATGCGCTGTTTGGCTCTCCAGGTTGTGTTCTCTGGCCAGGTTAAACAACTGCCGTCTCCCTGTAAAATAATAGTTCATCTGGGGAGGGGATGGGGGGAGTATGAGCCAGAGCCATAACCATACTGTTAGAGACATAACATAACAGTTAAAAACAAAGAGGCAGTATGTTATACAGTATACCCCACCACCACTACGCTATGGAAATGCGGGATGGAACTCTGTCTTGTCCTGAAATGTCCACCTTCAATATAATTTATTCTCTGTCAATGTGTGTTTTTATTGTGTTCTACTGACTAACCTTTTACATTTAAAAAATATTACTCATTTAGCAGGCGCACTTATCCAAAGCCACTTAGTATATTCATCTTAAGGGAGCTAGGAGAGACATAAAAATAAATAAAGAGAGTCGCACACTCTATATACAAGCTCCCAGTAATTTATCGGGTAAACCACCAGCGTTTCGGCATCACTGTGTCTTCTTCATGGTGAGACATCCACATATCTGCGCCATAGGAAGCACATTGTTCCTCAATAAAGTCAATGCTAGTTAGAAAAGTCAAATGTGTGAGTGTGACTTCAAGGCTCATTGTTGGTGACCTTGGTCAAAGTAGTGCACTAAATCATTGTTGGTGACCCTGGTCAAAAGTAGCACACAAAATCATTGTTGGTGACCCTGGTCCAAAGTAGTTCACTAAGTCAGGAATAGGGTACCATTTGGGACATTCTACATGTCTCTGCAAAAGGTTTCTGCTGTGTGCTCTACACTGGAAGCAAGATAACCAGTAGGGAGGTGTTTGGCCTGTTAATAGAACACCACCATCATTACTTTGGACTGGGAACAACCATGTGAAGGAACTGATTACCTACCTCTATTTCAATGTATTCTGAGATTTGTTTTTCCTCTTGGGACGCCTCTGAAATGGTCAAGGTACTTTATTGAGAGTGATTGTGACTCATTGCCACACACACACACGCACATGCACGCACACAGATGCACACGACTCTTGTCAGTTGATGCATATAACACTTGCGGTGCATCATCTGCATAAATCAAACTGTCCTCCATAATTTATACACCACATTAATTATGAATGTAAAGCTATATGTATATAAGTACCTGCCAATCAATAAATGACCAGCTCTTCAGCAGGGCTTTCCCCTGTATTTACTCACCCTGTTCTAGAAAACACCAGCTTTTAACCTTTTGACTCGTTTGACCTTGATGCTAAGAAAACGCGGAAGAACTCTGATGGAAAAAGCAGAAGGAGAACTCATGGAATCTTTTCCCCCCAATGATGACGATGTTTGGTTACACAAGACAAGCCTGGCCTAGATAATTCAGTTGGCCCATTTCCAAATCAATGAAAACATGATCATCATCACATGTACTGCAGTAGATTATGTTGATGGGGGAGATTTTTCTGTTTACCTGAATATGATAACATGGTTATAAACATAATCGAATGTACTCGATGATATTAACATACTGTATTTACTTACATTTCAGTACAATGAATTCAATGAGGACCTCCCATTCTTGCCCAATAGCCACTGAAACAAGACAGGAATTTCTTCGTGGTCTTTCAGAATCTGATTCTGTATTTTCCCACAAACTCGGCAGGCCTGCCAATCCTGGCACTGTAGGCGAAGATTAACAGGGTGGGTTGGTGAACCACAACGGGGGTTTGAGTCATGGCTCGCCACTCTTGTAGCCATTTCCTGCAGTCAAATGACCTACTGGCCACATCGGTGGAATGTTATTAATATTTTTTCCTAATTTCCTAATTAATAAAATGTATTTTATTTCTACGCTGAAGATCCAGGGTTTCTATGTCAAACGGTTTTGTTATATTTCAGTCTGTAATGTATATAAAGGGAAGGGAATGGGGATATCTAGTCAAATGTGTCTTTCTGCATTTAAATCCAGGATTTTTGCTTACTGGCCCAATGCTCCTATCCTCCAGGCTATCTCACTATTGGGATGTAAACTCAAAACTATATCTGCCATGGTACAGGTGTCTTCTTTTTTTAAGCCCATAACCATGTGTGTGAGGTGTATACTTTTGTTTTAAAGTAGATTTGTTTAAGACTACCAAGAAACACTGTGTGACCCTGATTTAGTCCACTGCAGTAAAAGGTTAACCAATGACTGAATGTGCATCCCAAACGCTCACAAGTAGTGCACTATGTAGGGAACAGGGTACCATTTGGAACACGGATGGTAGGCTTTTAACAGAGGAGATCAGTGTATCAGTGTTTTGCTCTTTCTTCCGGCTTTGGTGGTTAACCGTAGAAGACTATCTGAAGTATAATGTATTCTCATCTCTTCACAGCAAAGACAGGGAGCAGAGACTACTCTGAGATGATCTGAGTCACAGGGCTTTTCTCTTTCTATCATTCTATCGCTCTCTCTCTGTCTCTCTCTCTCACACACACACACACAAACTCTCTGCTATTTCCCTCTCCATTTTCTCTCCTCTCTCTTCACTCTCTCTCTCTCTCTCTCCAGCACTCCCCTCTATCTAGTTTGAAGTTTTAATGCACAAGTACAGTGAAATGCCAGCTCCTACCCCAACAATGCAGTAACAAATTACAATACAAACATAACAAGGTAGAACAAAAACACACAAGATATAAAAAAGAAATAAGAAGAACACGATAAAGTAAGTAAGCTGTATACAGAGTCAGTTCACAGTCAGTTCCAATACAATATTTACAATGTGCAATGATACTGGATCGATAGAGGTAGATACATTACATCACCAAAAGTATGTGGGCACATGCTCGTCAAACATCTCATTCCAAAACCATGGATATTAATATTGAGTTAGTCCCCCATTTGCAGCTATTACAGCCTCCACTCTTCTGGGAAGGCTTTCCACTAGATCATTGCTGCAGGGACTTGCTTCCATTCAGCCACAAGAGCATTAGTGAGGTCTGGTACTGATGTTGGGCGATTAGGCCTGGCTCGCAGTCGGCGTTCCAATTCATCCCAAAGGTGTTCAATTGGGTTGAGGTCAGGGCTCTGTGCAGGCCAGTCAAGTTTTTCCACACCGATCTCGACAAACCATTTCTGTACGGGACATCACTTTGTGCACGGGGGGCATTGTCATGCGGAAACAGGAAAGAGCCTTCTCCAAACTGTTGCTACAAATTTGGAAACACAAAATAGCCTAGAATGTCATTGTATTATGTAAAGATTTCCCTTCAGTGGAACTAAGCTGCCTAGCCAAAACCATGAAAAACAGCCCCAGACCATTATTCCTCCTCCACCAAACTTTACAGTTGGCACTATGCATTGGGGCAGGTAGCGTTCTCCTGGCATCCGCCAAACACAGATTTCTCCGTCAGACTGGCAGATGGTGAAGCGTGATTCATCACTCCAGCCGAAGCTTGGTATTGTGCATGGTGATTTTAGGCTTATGTGTGGCTGCTCGGCCATGGAAACCCATTCCATGAAGCTCCCAACGACACAGTGCTTGTGCTGACGTTGCTTCCAGAGGCAGTTTGGAACTCGGTATTGAGTGTTGCAATCGATGATAGGCGAGTTTTACAGGCTACGCGCTTCAGTACTTGGCGTCCCATTCTGTAAGCTTTTGTGGCCTACCACTTCACAGCTGAGCCGTTGTTGCTCCTAGACATTTCCAGTTCACAATAAGAGCACTTACAGTTGACCGGGGAAGCTCTAGCAGGGCAGAAATGTAATGAACTGTGGTGGCATCCTATGACCGTGCCACGTTGAAAGTCACTGAGCTCTTCAGTAAACCCATTTTACTGCCAATGCTTGTCTATAGAGATTGCATGGCTGTGTGCTCCATTTTATACACCTGTCAGAAATGGGTCTGGCTGAAATAGCGAAATCCACTAATTTGAAGGGGTGACCACATACTTTTGTATATATAGTGTATGTATAGGGGTAAGGTCACTAGGCATCAGGATACAGTGGCTTGCGAAAGTATTCACCCCCTTGGCATTTTTCCTATACTGTTGCCTTACAACCTGGAATTAAAATAGATTTTTTGGGGGGGTTTGTATCATTTGATTTACAGAAATGCTAAATATGTTTTATTGTGAAACAAACAAAAAGTAAGACAAAAAAAAACAGAAAACTTGAGCGTGCATAACTATTCACCCCCTCAAAGTCAATACTTTGTAGATTCAACTTTTGCAGCAATTACAGCTGCAAGTCTCTTGGGGTAAGTCTATATAAGCTTGGCACATCTAGCCACTGGGATCTTTGCCCGTTCTTAAAGGCAAAACTGCTCCAGCTCCTTCAAGTTGGATGGGTTCCGCTGGTGTACAGCAATCTTTAAGTCATACCACAGATTCTCAATTGGATTGAGGTTGACTAGGCCATTCCAAGACATTTAAATGATACACCTTAAACCACTCGAGTGTTGCTTTAGCAGTATGTTTAGGGTCATTGTCCTGCTGGAAGGTGAACCTCCGTCCCAGTCTCAAATCTCTGGAAGACTGAAAAAGGTCTCTCTCAAGAATTTCCCTGTATTTAGCGCCATCCATCATTCCTTCAATTCTGACCAGTTTCCCAGTTCCTGCCGATGAAAAACATCCCCACAGCATGATGCTGCCACCACCATGCTTCACTGTAGGGATGGTATTCTCGGGATGATGAGAGGTGTTGGGTTTGCGCCATATTCCTTGACGGCCAAAAAGCTACATTTTAGTCTCATCTGAGCAGAGTACCTTCTTCCATATGTTTGGGGAGTCTCCCACATGCCTTTTGGTGAACACCAAACGTTTGCTTATTTTTTTCTTTAAGTAATGGCTTTTTTTCTGGCCACTCTTCTGTAAAGCCCACCTCTGTGGAGTGTACGGCTTAAAGTGGTCCTATGGACAGATACTCCAATCTCCGCTTTGGAGCTTTGCAGCTCCTACAGGGTTATCTTTGGTCTCTTTGTTGCCTTTCTGATTAATGCCCTCCTTGCCTTATCTGTGAGCTTTGGTGGGGGGCCCTCTCTTGGCAGGTTTGCTGTGGTGCCATATTCTTTCCATTTTTTAATAATGGATTTAATGGTGCTCCATGGGATGTTCAAAGTTTCAGATATTTTTTTATAACCCAACCCTGATCTGTACTTCTCCACAACTTTGTCCCTGACCTGTTTGAAGAGCTCCTTGGTTTTTGTGGTGCCGCTTGCTTGGTGGTGCCCCTTGCTTTGTGGTGTTGCAAGCTCTGGGGCCTTTCAGAACAGGTGTATATATACTGAGATCATGTGACACTTAGATTTTTCACAAGTGGACTTTATTTAACTAATTATGTGACTTCTGAAAGTAATTGGTGGCACCAGATCTTATTTAGGGGCTTCATAGCAAAGGGGGTGAATACATATGCATGCACCACTTTTCTGTTGTTTTTTTTGTACATTTTTTTGAAACAAGTCATTTTTTTCATTTCACTTCACCAATTTGGACTATTTTGTGTATGTCCATTACGTGAAATCCAAATAAAAATCAATTTAAATTACAGGTTTTAATGCAACAGAATATGGAAAAACCGTCAAGGGGATGAATACTTTTGCAAGGCACTGTACTGGGCTGTATGCACTGCCCTCTGTAGCACCATGCGATCGAGGGCGGTGCTATTGCCATACCAAGCGGTGATGCAGCCAGTCAAGATGCTCTCAATGGTACAGCTGTAGAACTTTTTGCGGATTTGAGGGCCCATGCCAAACCTTTTAAACCTCCTGAGGGGGAAGAGGCACTGTCGCGTCTTCTTCACAACTGTGAGCATGTGTGTGGACCATTTTAAGTTCTTAGTGATTTGGACACCGAGGAACTTGAAGTTCTAAACCTGCTCGACTGCAGTCCCCCTTTCCTGTAGTCCACGATCTGCTTCATGGTCTTACTGACGTTGACGGAGAGGATGTTGTTCTGGTCCCACACTGCCAGGTCACTGACCTCCTCCCTATAGGCTGTCTCATTATCGCCGGTGATCAGGCCTACCACCGTCGTGTCGTCAGCAAATTTGATGATGGTGTTGGAGTCGTGCGTGTCCACGCAGTCATGGGTGAACAGGGAATACAGGAGGGGACTAAGCACACACCCCTGTGGGCCCCTCGTGTTGTGGGTCAACATGGCGGAGGTGATGTTGCCTATCCTCAACACCTGGGCTTGGCCCGATAGGAAGTCTAGGATCCAGTTAAAGAGGGAGGTGTTCGGTCACCGGGTCCTAAGGTTAGTGATGACCTTGGAGGGGACAATTATGTTGAACTCTGAGATGCATTCCCACATAGGTATTCCTCATATCTAGGTGGGTGAGTGCTGTGTAGAGTGCAATTGAGATTGCATCGTCTATAGATCTGTTGGGGAGGTATGCAAATTGGAGTGGGTCTAGGACGTCTGGGATGATGGAGTTGATGTGTGCCATAACCAGCCTCTCAAATCACTTCATAATTACAGATGAGTGCTACAAGGCGGTAGTCATTGTGGCATGAAGCCTTAGAGTTCTTGGGAACAGGAATGATGGTAGTCATCTTAAAACATGTAGGGATTACAGACTGGGACAAGGAGAGGTTGAAAATGACCGTGAATATGCCTGCCAGCTGTTCTGTGCAAGCTCTGAGAACGTGACCTGGAAAACCATGACTGAGGTGTTTAGTTATGAAACATATTCCAATCATGGCTAGCAAAGCAGTCCTGTAGCATGATCTCTGATTCTGGAGAGTCACAGGTACGTCCTGTTTGAGCTTCTGCTTGTACAGAGTCATGATCTAATTTGCCGAATGGTGGACGAGGGAGGGCCTTGTGTGTTTGCTTGTGGGTAGAATAACAGTGGTCTAGTACTTTATTGCCCCTAGTAGAGAGGGAAACGTGTAGATGGAAGTTGAGCATTGTGTCTCTTAATGACGCGGCATTAAATTAGCCGACAACCAGAAAAGCAGCCTCTGGATGTAAGTCTTCCTGGTTATAGCCTCGTTAAGTGACAGCTTGTTATTTTTCTTGTCCTGAAAACTCCCCTTTTTCCTGTTTACACTAATCTGTTCTGACAGTACTATATCTCTTCATCACACCTGGCTCACACTCTGCTCTTCCCTTGTTTATCACCCAGTCTCATCATGTGCTGTGTGTTGTTGTGCAGTTATCACCCAGTCTCATCTCAGCTGCTGTATGTTGTTGTGCAGTGCTTACAGTAACATTACACAGTGATAGTGATGTTCTCCATCTTCACTGTATTGAGTGTGCTCTGCTTAGTAGTCTGTGAGGGTAGCATATAAGCCTTTATATATATTTATATTTGTATAGTCGTCTGTTAGGGTATATGCTGAAAAAACAGGATTGTTTGGACTTAAAAAAAGGATTCCCTATGTAGTCCACAGGCTCCACTTAATAACTGATGGATTCCCTATTACGACCAGTTCTATATGGGCCTTGGTCAAAAGTAGTGCACTACTTATGGAATAGGGTGCCATTTTGGACACAGAATATATATATGCTGCTTCGGTCAGAGTGACTCATGAAGAGTGCTTGCTGCTTAGCCATGCTCCACAGCCTCCACTTAATACCTGATAGATTTCCCATTATGGCTCAGACAGCAGTGATGGAGCACCAAGTAAACCAGCCGTTTCCTCTCTCTCCTGCTCTTACCACTGCTCTTATGATCAACTCCCCGCCACTCAAGAGAATGAACGACGAGACTTCTATTACCATCCATGAGACAAATGAGTAGTTTAGTGTGGAAGCTATATGGAACACGGAAGCAAGGTTTTTCCTTCTTTGCTCTCCCTCTGGGCTCCTTTGCTCTCCCTTTTTAATCAGTCCTCCATTAATGTCTATGGACATTTGAACTGTCATAGAGCACCATGCACGATGTCAGGCCATATAATGCAAAGGAAGCATATCGTAATAGGGATGTATTTTATGTTGATTTGACACTGAATGGTGCTATGGAAAACCTAAGTGCTGTGTTTAGAGGTTGGTTTGCAGTGTGCTTGCCTGGCTGTCAGTCTGGTAGGGGTTGGCATGCGTCTGCTTGCTGTGTCCTGGCATGTTCAGACAGAGACGTGTATTGAGTGAGACCTCAAGTAATCGACACTTAGGCAGCAATTACAGATAAGAAGCCCATAAGAAGCCTAATTGTAGAGACTGAGGTGCTTGGGGATTTTCACTGGTTAAAGGGGAAATCTGGAATTCAGAAAACAACAAAGAGGTCACCCAGCCACTTGTTTTGGTACACAGTTCAGGGATGGGGCCTTTAAGTGCACTGAACATCTGTTGACCAACAACAAAAGTCTTGCCTAACATAATATAGTCTACATATTTAATTCCGAAGGAGGGAGTCTTTTGGTGCAAGAAGGGAATATTCAGCTGGATTTCCATTCGTCCCTGAGACTCAACTGGCCAGCTCCGAGTGGCCTGTCACGAATCATGTTGTGTCACCATGTGTGGAACAGAAGACGACAGTGACATTGTTTGATGGGACCACACTGTGTGGCACGCACGGCAAGCCGAGAACAGATATTGCTTCTGACCGTCGCCAAGGGATTTCTTGTTCCCTCGGCTTAAGGTTATAACTGTCATCTGTCCACGGCGATAGAAGCTGAAAACAGACATGGTGCTATAGAGGAGGAGCTTGTTCATCACTCAACCTCACACTCTGGGCTCAGCGACTGGAGCCTGAAGAGATGAGTTCTCAGCTCTGTCTGTCCTCATGTGGGATGAAGACATGGATTAGAAGTGGAGGATTCAATCTCGTCCAGAGAAACTCTACTATCGCCTTCTGTCAGAGCAAAGGAGAGAGTAATTGGGGATATGGAAGGAGAGGACACAGAATCCCACCAGTCCGTGTCAGTCCATAGATTCAAACCAACAACCCTCTGGTTAAAAGCCTGCCTCTCTATCCTCAAGGCTACCGCTGCCTCCAAAAGTGGGAGTACTGGGTAAATTGGGGGCATAGAGTGAGTTCAGAGTGCTCCCTCACCCCTGAGATTACAGCTCCTCTGTTTGAAATGGAGGCACTTCAGACAAATCAACGTTATGTCTACGCACCAGGTTCAGAAAGCTGTCAAGTGGGACTTATATAACTCAAATCTCCCAGGACAGGTGGACTGCATACCTGCCTCCGGTACTCTCTCACATGCTAATCTCTGATGGATCTACATTCATGGAAAGGTCAGGTGAACCAACGAACAGTGATCCTCCTGGAATCATTCACGCAGCAGGCAGAGAAAGAGTGAGTTTCACTGGATACAGTAAATAGTCAGTCACATTGCATTCTAGGCTGTCTACCAACCCCAACCCCCCACCCCAATAATCACGCGCACAGGACAGAATGAAAGGAAGGTATTGTGCTCTGCTGAATGTGCTGAATGTGAGCGGTGTGTGTGTGTGTGTGTGTGTGTGTGTGTGTGTGTGTGTGTGTGTGTGTGTGTGTGTGTGTGTGTGTGTGTGTGTGTGTGTGTGTGTGGTGTGTGTGTGTGTGTGTGTGTGTGTGTGTGTGTGTGCAGTGAGGACTCACTGGAATGCGATGACGAGCGTACAACCGTATGGCACGCCAGCCCTCAGGTGCTTTGGGGACACAGCCTTCAGATGCCTATCTCCCCTTTCAGCTCTCACCGGAAAGGAGCGAGACGTTTAATGGACTTATGTTAACTAATGTTTCCATTCGGAAGATCATATGCATGGGAAGTAAACACACATGCATGTATGCTTATGCATGTCATGTTCAGGGATTATGAAGTCTTAATGAATGGTTTATGAAGGCTTTAGGCCATCCCCTCATTCATGTAAGAGTACTGTAGTAGAATGCTTCCTTCGATCTCTGTCTCCTTGGCTCTGGAGGTCACCACGGTTTCACTCTGTTTACCGCTGCATTAATGTCAACTGATTGCTGCGCCAATTGAACAAAAAAAACATACATGGCCATTTCTCTCAGTGCTGTGATGGGTCAGATCTGATAATACAGAGTGGAACAACTGCCTGCGACACACACACACACACACACACACTACAGGTTGACACTGGAGTGAAAATTCATTCCTGTCCCGTCTTGTCCTGTAAATGATTTTCCTGTACTGTTCTATAACCCCGAGAACTTTTCTGTCCTGTGCTAATTTATGAGCACAGACATATGGAGGCTATTGTGTTTGTTTAGGAAGTATTGATAATAATGTCATCAATGCATTATGCGTTAAATGCACTGACTGTAGGCCAAAGTTGCTGTGGATAAGAACATATTCTAAATGACCTGGATGTAGATGGGTTAAGGCTGGAGGATGAGGACAGAGACCCAGCAGTCTGCTCAGCACAGCACCGACATAAATCTGTAGCTGACAGCTGAGCACTGTGCACATATGAACTTTTACAACACATTAACGTTTACAACATGAACAAAAACCTGAGCGGCAGTACTGCATAAGTCAATCTATTTGTATTTCACTCTTCACCTGAGAAGGCACGGGTTTAGTTAAATACTCAAACAATTGGGCTTGACTGTAAAGTTGTTGCGAGAATGAGCAGCTATGCCGCTTCAGGCCACTCTCTGTTTGGTAGCCTATTTGATTAAACCGCAGCATTTTTTACCAGCCGTGTACTCGGTTCCTTCTTTGTCAAAGACAACTCCATCAAATGTAGCAAAAAAACTTGACTCTTCTAATGTTCATGTTAGGGATGGGTCCTTAGCTGCAACAAGACATTGCAATTCCTCTGTTGAAGGCTTCATCATTTAGCCTACTGATGTAGGTTGGCATCTGAGGTAGCCTATGGACTGGCTACAACTAGAGTGAGGCGTGAGAGAGGGCTGGCAGTAGGGGGAAATTACCATTTATTTTTTAATCTTTTTTTTTTAATGTAAACTATAATAGGCCTAGCCTACACAGTGGTTGTTATATGAAATTCTCCACACGACTTACACTATATGGCCAAAAGTATGTGGACAGCCCTTTAAAGTAGTGGATTCGGCTATTTCAGCCACACCCGTTGCTGACAGGTGTAAAGAATCGAGCACACAGCGATGCAATCTCCATAGACAAACATTAGCAGTAGAATGACCCGTACTGAAGAGCACAGTGACTTTCAACATGGCACCGTCATTGGATGCCACCTTTCCAACAAGTCAGTTCATCAAATTTCTGCCCGGCTAGAGCTGCCCCGGTCAACTGAAAGTGCTGTAATTGGGAAGTGGAAACATCTAGGAGCAACAATGGCTCAGCTGTGAAGTGGTAGGCCACACAAGCTCACAGAATGGGACTGCCAAGTGCTGAAGCACGTAACACGTAAAAATCGTCTGTTCTCGGTTACAACACTCACTACCGAGTTCCAAACTGCCTCTGGAAGCAATGTCAGCACAATAACTGTTCGTCGGGAGCTTCATGAAATGGGTTTTCAAGGCTGAGCAGCCACACACAAGCCTAAGATCACCATGCGCAATGCCAAGCATTGGTGTAAAGCTCGCCGCCATTGGACTCTGGAGCAGTGGAAACGTGGTGAATCACACATCACCATCTGGCAGTCTGACGGACTAATCTGTGTTTGGCGGATGACAGGAGAACGCTACCAGCCCGAATGCGTAGTGCCAACTGTTAAGTTTGGTGGAGGAGGAATAATGGTCCAGGGCTGTTTTTCATGGTTCGGGCTAGGCCGCTTAGTTCCATTGAAGGGAAATCTTAACACGACAGCATACAATGACATTCTAGACAATTCTGTGTTTCCAACTTTGTGGCAACAGTTTGGGGAATGCCCTTTCCTGTTTAAGCATGACAATGCCTCCATTCACAAAGTGAAATCCATACAGAAAGGGTTTGTCGAGATCGGTGTGGAAGAACTTGACTGGCCTTCACAGAGCCCTGACCTCAATCCCATCGAACACCTTTGGGGTTAATTGGAATGTCAACTGTGAGCCAGGCCTAATCGCCCAACATCGGTAATGCCCATAAAATACCCAGTATCTCACTGGGTATTTTATGGGCACCGCACGGCTTTGAGTCTGCCCTCTCTCTGGAGCCATCCGTTGTGTAGCTGTCCTGTAATGCAGCCCAGAGCCATCTGGTCGCTGGTTCAAATCCCGAGTCAAGGTGGTGAGACATTTGCCGATGTGCCCTTAAGCAAGGCACTTAACCCTAATTGCTCCTGTAAGTCGCTCTGGATAAGAGTGTCTGCTAAATGACTAAAATGTAAAAGTATGTGTGTACCGCGTAAGTAGAATTGTGTGTGTACTGTGTTAAGCAATAGTTCTACAATCCTCCACCAGGCTCATCAGCCCAGTACCAGTCTGTCCATGCTGATAAGAGGCAACCTCACTTTGCCCATCTTATCTTGTGCCCAGTGCCCAGCTCCTTCATACCGCTGATGTATTACTCTCAGTGTGCCACTTGTTTAGGAGATTATGGACTGCCACTACAGCAGCAGACTAGTGTCTTTGAAAGATGCAAATTTTCAGTTTTGAAAGTGAAAAGGTTTTATGTTTACTTGCAAGGGGTGTTCAAAGTTTACTGAATGCTAGGAGTTTCTTCTCAAATTCTTCCTCAATAAGTTGTTATAGCTGAAATGAAAAAGCTCAATATTTTGGTAGCGGGGCGTTAACTGTGTGCTGCGCCTGTTGGTTTTAGGAGTAGTGTAAAGAGATTAAGCTCACAGTTCCTCCAGAGGATGGAAAATAAAACCTAGCGAGGCCTCACTCTGAGAGCTGAATGAAAGATAGGCCTGTATGTTCACAGTAATTGTTAAGAATGCATGGACAGAGAGCACCACATGTGGCATGACTCCGTTCAGCTCTGTTCAGTCTTTAAACACATGAAGAAACTGCCATATATATGGAGCTTGTTGTTGTAATTTAGTAAGGTAGAAACCCCTTTCTTTTCCTATTAGCTGACTCCATGACCCCTTCTTTGTCTCTGTTGCCAGTTCAATCAGCATGAAACGATTCAAGTATGTTTCCTGGATAATGGTTGTGGTTCATGCGGTGGGATTTGCCTGCAGAGAGTAGAGGCTGGAGGGGGGTTTGTATGCCTGGCTGGCAGCCCGATATGTTTCACTCACTTACGCTTTGTGTCGGTAAAGTCCGCCCTGGTGTACAAGAGCAATGCTTTTGTCTCAGAATCAGAAACCACCCCCATGGTTCTCATTAGCTCTGCTCTGAACAGGAGCGCCCCACGGGTTTGGTTCAGCTACGGTCCGCACGTTAAACGGCTGTGACCAGAGGTGTTTTGGCGGGAAATATGAGTCTCTGTATAAAGAGAGATACTGTCCTCAGTTGCAACACTCACTACCAAGTTCCAAACAGCCTCGGGAAGCTACGTCAGCACAATAACTGTTTGTCGGGAGCTTCAAATGGGTTTGCATGGCCGAGCAACCGCACACAAGCCTAAGATCACCATCCGCAATGCCAAGCGTCGGCTCGAGTGGTGTAAAGCTCGTCGCGTTTGGACTCTGGAGCAGTGGAAACATGTTCTCTGGAGTGATGAATCACGCTTCACCATCTGGCAGCCTGATGGAAGAATCTAGGTTTGGCAGATGCCAGGAGAACACTGCCTGCCCCAATGCATAGTGCCAACTGTAAAGTTTGGTGGAGGAGGAATAATGGTCTGGGGCTGTTTTTCATGGTTTGGACTAGGCCCCATAGTTCCACTGAAGGGAAATCTTAGCGCTATAGCATTCAATGACATTCTAGACGATTCTGTGCTTCCAACTGTGTGGCATATTTGTGGCATAGTAATGCCCATGATTTTGGAATGAGATGTTCGACGAGCACGTGTCCACATACTTTTGGTCATGTAGTGTATGTTTCCCATGCCAATAAAGCCCCTTTGAATTTGAAAATTGAGATGGGTGAGAGGAGAGATGTGTTCTCTTACCCATAGACAGTAGCAGGGCAGGGGCCCTTGTGTAAATGTGTCCTCTCCTAAGCCTGACATACTGTCCCCGTTCCACTCTCTGATCTTAATTATCTGCCCTCTTGCTCGCTCTCTCGTTTGCTCTCTTTCTCTCTCTCTTTTGCTCTCTCTTTCTCTCTCTCACTCTCTGGCTAGCGACCAGCGCACCGGACTGAGCCTCATCTGTTCACAGACTATTTGGAATTAATTTGTTCTTCCATTAAAGTGCATATTCAGCACAACTTTCATCTTTTTGCCCTGCGAACAGAACAGCCTCACCTCAGCAGCATCACATAGCAGAAAGACCTGTGTTTCAAGGGCACCTCGGTTCAGGTTTCAGAAAAAGAAGTCAAACCTTGCAGATAACATTATATTGGTTAAGTGATGAAAATAAAAGCATCCAGCCAGTTGCCAGTTTTAGGGCAATATTCTATAACAATCTGTACCCAGGTCTTTTCTGCTACCTTAACCTGCCATATAATTAGATGAGATGGAAGAGGGTGGAGTTTCTGTGACAAAATGATGTCTGTGATAGTATGGGACTGTGAGCTTTACAGCAGAGTGCAGAGCTACAGCCCTTGGTTACAGTAGTGTCTGTGTCACTGGCTAATTCATTTTAATGGCCTTTGTTTCAGTGGAGAAAAAGTGTTGCTTGTTACCAAGGTTTCAAAGCATCTTTTAATTACTGTGTTGATTAGTACTTCTGTTTTTTAAATGCCTATCCCCCAATTAGAGACGCAATCAATCAATCAATCAATCAATCAATCAATCAATCAATCAATCAATCAAATGTATTTATAAAGCCCTTCTTACATCAGCTGATGTCACAAAGTGCTGTACAGAAACCCAGCCTAAAACCCCACACAGCAAGCAATGCAGGTGTAGAAGCACGGTGGCTAGGAAAAACTCCCTAGAAAGGCCAAAACCTAGGAAGAAACCTAGAGAGGAACCAGAACAGTTGAGACTGGAGCAGCAGCACGGCCAGGTGGACTGGGCATAGCAAGGAGTCATCAGGCCAAGTAGTCCTGAGGCATGGTCCTAGGGCTCAGGTTCTCCAAGAGAGAGAAAGAAAGAAAGAAAGAAAGAAAGAAAGAAAGAAAGAAAGAAAGAAAGAAAGAAAGAAAGAAAGAAAGAAAGAGAGATAAAGAGAGAGAGAATTAGAGAGAGCATACTTCAATTCACACAGGACACCGGATAAGACATGAGAAATACTCCAGATATAACAGACTGACCCTAGCCCCCCGACACATAAACTACTGCAGCATAAATACTGGAGGCTGAGACAGGAGAGGTTGGGGGACACTGTGGCCCCGTCCGACGATACCCCCAGACAGGGCCAAACAGGCAGGATATAACCCCACCCACTTTGCCAAAGCACAGCCCCCACAATCCTTTTTTCAGTTGATGTCCATCTGCTCATCTGAAAGAGAGGTTTGCTGTACAGTCTACAACCAGATGTATTCAACTCTGACCCTACAAGGTCTGGAGCCTGCTGGTTTTCTGTTCTACTTGATATTTAAATGCACCTACCTGGTGTCCCAGGTCTAAATCAGTCCCTGGTTAGAGGGGAACAATGAAAACAATGCACTGGAACTGGCTTCAAGTTCCAGAGTTGAGGTTGAGGGGTCTACAGTCTAAAGAGTCTACAGTCTACACATTGTACAGTCTAAACGGTCTACAGTCTAAACAGTCTACAGTCTAAACAGCCTGCAGTCTAAACAGTCTTACAGTCTAAACAGTCTACAGTCTAAACAGTCTGCCGTCTAAACAGTCTACAGTCTAAACAGTCTATAGTCATTAATCGTCTACAGTCTAAACAGTCTACAGATCATCCCGATTGTCATTATGTGACTGACTGGGGTGCAAACCTAAGTCTGCTGCCACTACCACAAGACTGTGTTAGCCCGTTGAGCTAAAGTAAATTTCCATCTACTCAAATAATGTATGCGATTGACCAAGTTGAGGCGACTAAACTGCTGGGTGAACCCTAGATACTGTAGCAAGCTGTTATGGTCAAAACATATAGACTCAATAAAATAGGAAGAGGTCTGTCCATGGTAAGGCGTCTTGACATCGACCAGACAGGTCCTACAGGCACTAGTTTTGTTGCACCTGGACTACTTCCCAGTTGTGGTAATGTGTGGGAAAGAGGGACATACACTACCGTTCAAAATTTTGGGGTCACTTAGAAATGTCCTTGTTTTTGAAACTCGTCAGTCTATTCTTGTTCTGAGAAATGAAGGCTATTCCATGCGGGAAATTGCCAAGAAACTGAAGATCTCGTACAACGCTGTGTACCACTCCCTTCACAGAGCAGCGCAAACAGACTCTAACCAGAATTGAAAGAGGAGTGGGAGGCCCCGGTGCACAACTGAGCAAGAGGACAAGTACATTAGAGTGTCTAGTTTGAGAAACAGATGCCTCACAAGTCCTCAACTGGCAACTTCATTAAAAAGTACCCACAAAACACCAGTCTCCACGTCAACAGTGAAGAGGCAGCTCCGGGATGCTGGACTTCTTGGCAGAGTTCCTCTGTCCAGTGTCTGTGTTCTTTTGCCCATCTTAATATTTTATTTTTATTGGCCAGTCTAAGATATGGCTTTTTCCTTTCAACTCTGCCTAGAAGGCCAGCATCCCGGAGTCGCCTCTTCACTGTTGACGTTGAGACTGGTGTTTTGCGGGTACTATTTAATCAAACTAGACACTCTAATGTACTTGTCCTCATGCTCAGTTGTGCACCGGGGCCTCCCACTCCTCTTTCTATTCTGGTTAGAGACAGTTTGCGCTGTTCTGTGAAGGGAGTAGATAAACTTGGATTAGCTAACACAACGTTCCATTGGAACACAGGAGTGATGGTTGCTGATAATGGGCCTCTGTATGCCTATGTAGATATTCCATTAAAAATCAGCAGTTTCCAGCTACTTTAGTCATTTACAACATTAACAATGTCTATACTGTATTTCTGATCAATTTGATGTTATTTTAATGGAGAACAAATTAGCTTTTCATTTCTAAGTGACTCCAAACTTTTGAACGGTAGTGTAGGTAAATTGCTGTTGGATGTACATGGCTCGTATTGCACTCAGATGTATACGGAGGGCGAATGTCAGTAACATGCATGTCCATCTCTCCTGGCTCAAAGTTGAGGAGAGAATGACTGCATCACTATTGGTCTTTGTGCGAGGTGTTGAAGGTACCCAACTGTCTGTTCAAGCAGTTGGCACACAGTTCGGATACTCATCGGTACAACACAAGACATGCAACCTGAGGCCTCTACATAGTACCCAGGTCCAGAACAAAGTCTGGGAAACGCACAGTATTAAATAGAGCCACTCTGCCAGCCCAGGTAACTCATAATAGCAATAAAACCAGATAAAACAACACCTTACAGCACAACGGGGTAAATGTGCTTGTCATTTAGTTGGCCGGGTTTCTATTTACACTGTAATCAGCTGTAATAGCAAAGCAGGCCTAGATCTCATTATTATTATGCCAGGTTCCTGTTTACAGACAGCCCCAGGTAGCCCTAACCCTGCCAGGTTCCTGTTTACAGACAGCCCCAGTTAGCCCTAACCCTGCCTCGTTCCTGATTACAGACAGCCCCAGGTAGCCCTAAACCTGCCAGGTTCTTGTTTACAGATATCCCCAGGTAGCCCTAACCCTGCCAAGTTCCTGTTTAAGACAGCCCCAGGTAGCCCTAACCCTGCCAGGTTCCTGTTTACAGATAGCCCCAGGTAGCCCTAACCCTGCCAGGTTCCTGTTTACAGATAGCCCCAGGTAGCCCTAACCCTGCCAAGTTCCTGTTTACAGATAGCCCCAGGTAGCCCTAACCCTGCCAAGTTCCTGTTTACAGATAGCCCCAGGTAGCCCTAACCCTGCCAGGTTCCTGTTTACAGACAGCCCCAGGTAGCCCTAACCCTGCCAGGTTCCTGTTTACAGATAGCCCCAGGTAGCCCTAACCCTGCCAGGTTCCTGTCTACAGACAGCCCCAGGTAGCCCTAACCCTGCCAGGTTCCTGTTTACAGACAGCCCCAGGTAGCCCTAACCCTGCTAGGTTCCTGATTACAGACAGCCCCAGGTAGCCCTAACCCTGCCAGGTTCCTGATTACAGACAGCCCCAGGTAGCCCTAACCCTGCCAGGTTCCTGTTTACAGACAGCCCCAGGTAGCCCTAACCCTGCCAGGTTCCTGATTACAGACAACCCAATGTAGTCATGTGTTCTGTTGATCCTACCGGGGGAAGTTAATGGCAACATTGCTCTCCTCTATCTCTACCTAACGCAAGCACACACACACTGACCGTCAATACACTCTCACATTTACAGGTACTCAATCTTTCTCGAACTGAAATACACGCTCACACACACACACACACACACACACACACACACACACACACACACACACACACACACACACACACACACACACACACACACACCCCCCACACACACACACACACACACCCAATCCTTCTAAATCATACGTTGTAAGAGACACCTGCCCTGAAAGATACTTTCTCCTTGTTTTTATTATCTGCATGCTATTTACGCACACCATGTGCACACACACACATACACATGCATACACACACCATACACATACTTGCACACACACACCATACACATGCATGCACACGCACACACACACCATACACAGGGGCAGAGACTTTGAACCCAAGACTTTTATGTAAATGTCACTGTCATGTTGTTGATTTAAATGCAGGCCAAACATTCTAACCTTTTACAGAGGTTGAGTACAGTGTGACATATGTTAACTCTATCCCTGAGTCACCATGGGACTATACTGTCATATACTGTAGTAGAACTTATCCAGTATTCAGGCTTCAGGACAGAAATGACATTTCCCTTTTCCTATAGAATGCCTATTTCTTTCTGTGGGTGAGTCAGCAAGAGCTCCTTAGTTTGGAGGCAGCGTAACGAGTGGCTCTAATCCTGACCAGGCATCGCTGTTGTCACGCATGGAAAGAGAGAGAGAGAGAGAGAGAGAGAGAGGGATAGAAGTACAGTGAGTGAGAGGGAGAAAGGCAGAGATGGGGAGAGACAAAGAAAAAGAGGGAAATATATATATATACAGTTGAAGTCTGAAGTTTACATACACTTAGGTTGGAGTCATTAAAACCTGTTTTTCAACCACTCCACAAATTTCTTGTTAACAAACTATAGTTTTGGCTAGTCGGTTAGGACATCTACTTTGTGCATGACACAAGTATTTTTTCCAACAATTGTTTACAGATTATTTCACTTATAATTCACTGTATCACAATTCTAGTGGGTCAGAAGTTCACATACACTAAGTTGACTGTGCCTTTAAACAGCTTGTAAAATTCCAGAAAATGATGTCATGGCTTTAGAAGCTTCGGAGAGGCTAATTGACATCATTTGAGTCAATTGGAGGTGTACCTGTGTATGTATTTCAAGGCCTACCTTCAAACTCAGTGCCTCTTTGCTTGACATCATGGGAAAATCAAAAGAACTCAGCCAAGACCTCAGAAAAATTATTGTAGACCTCCACAAGTCTGGTTCATCCTTGGGAGCAATTTCCAAACACCTGAAGGTACCACGTTCATCTGTACTAACAATAGTGCGCAAGTATGAACACCATGGGACCACGCCGCCGCCATACCGCTCAGGAAGGAGACGCGTTCTGTCTCCTAGAGATGAACGTACTTTGGTACGAAAAGTGCAAATCAATCCCAGAACAACAGCAAAGGACCTTGTGAAGAGGCTGGAGAAAACAGGTACAAAAGTATCTTTATCCACAGTAAAATGAGTCCTATATCGACATAACCTGAAAGGCCGCTCAGCAAGGAAGAAGCCACTGCTCCATATCCGCCATAAAAAAGCCAGACTACGTTTTGGAGAATTGTCCTCTGATCTGATGAAACAAAAATAGGACTGTTTGGTCATAATGACCATCGCTATGTTTGGAAGACAAAGGGTGAGGCTTGCAAGCTGAAGAACACATTTCTAACCGTGAAGCACGGGGGTGGCAGCATTGCTTTGCTGCAGGAGGAACTGGTGCACTTCACAAAGTAGATGGCATCATGAGGACGGAAAATGATGTGGATATATTGAAGCAACGTCTCAAGACATCAGTCAGGAAGTTAAAGCTTGGTCGCAAATGAGTCTTCCAAATGGACAATGACCCCAAGCATACTTCCAAAGTTGCTTCCCACAAAGTTTCCCACATTAAGTTGGGTGAATTTTGGCCCATTCCTCCTCACAGAGCTGGTGTAACTGAGTCAGGTTTGTAGGCCTCCTTGCTCGCACACACTTTTTCAGTTTTGCCCACACATTTTCTATAGCATTGAGGTCAGGGCTTTGTGATGGCCACTCCAATACCTTGACTTTGTTGTCCTTAAGCCATTTTGCCACAACTTTGGATGTATGCTTGGGGTCATTGTCCATTTGGAAGACCCATTTGCAACCAAGCTTTAACTTCCTGACTGATGTCTTGAGATGTTGCCTCAATATATCCACATAATTTTGCTTCCTCATGATGCCATCTATTTTGTGAAATGCACCAATCCCTCCTGCAACAAAGCACCCCCACAACATGATGCTGCCATCCCTGTGCTTCACGGTTGGGATGGTGTTCTTTGGCTTGCAAGCCTAACCCTTTTTCTTCCAAACATAACGATGGTCATTATGGCCAAATAGTTCTCTTTGTTTCATCAGACCAGAGGACATTTCTCCAAAATGTACGATCTCTGTCCCCATGTGCAGTTGCAAACCGTAGTCTGGCTTTTTTATGGCGGTTTTGGAGCAGTGGCTTCTTCCTTGCTGAGCGGCCTTTCAGGTTATGTCGATATAGGACTCGTTTTACTGTGGATATAGATACTTTTGTACCTGTTTTCTCCAGCATCTTCACAAGGTCCTTTGCTGTTGTTCTGGAATTGCTTTGCACTTTTCTCACCAAAGTATGTTCATCTCTAGGAGACAGAACGCGTCTCCTTCCTGAGCGGTATGACGGCTATGAGGTCCCATGGTGTTCATACTTGCGTACTATTGTTTGTACAGATGAACGTGGTACCTTCAGGCGTTTGGAAATTGCTCCCAAGGATGAACCAGACTTGTGGAGGTCTACAATTTTTCTTCTGCGGTCTTGGCTGATTTCTTTTGATTTTCCCATGATGCCAAGCGAAGAGGCACTGAGTTTGAAGGTAGGGCTTGAAATACATCCACAGGTACATCTCCAATTGACTCAAATGATGTCAGTTAGCCTATCAGAAGCTTCTAAAGCCATGACATAATTTTCGGGAATTTTTCAAGCTGTTTAAAGGCACAGTCAACTCAGTGTATGTAAACTTCTGACCCACTGGAATTGTGATACAGTGTATTATAAATGAAATAATCTGTCTGTAAAGAATTGTTGGAAAAATGACTTGTGTCATGCACAAAGTAGATGTCCTAACCGACTTGCCAAAACTATAGTTTGTTATCAAGACATTTGTGGAGAGGTTGAAAAACGAGTTTTAATGACTCCAACCTAAGTGTATGTAAACTTCCGACTTCAACTGTATATTATATATATACAGTGAGGGAAAAAAGTATTTGATCCCCTGCTGATTTTGTACGTTTGCCCACTAACAAAGAAATGATCAGTCTATAATTTTAATGGTAGGTTTATTTGAACAGTGAGAGCCAGAATAACAACCAAAAAATCCAGAAAAACGCATGTAAAAAATGTTATAAAATGATTTGCATTTTAATGAGGGAAATAAGTATTTGACCCCTCTGCAATACATGACTTACTACTTGGTGACAAAACCCTTGTTGGCAATCACAGAGGTCAGACGTTTCTTGTAGTTGGCCACCAGGTTTGCACACATCTCAGGAGGGATTTTGTCCCACTCCTCTTTGCAGATCTTCTCCAAGTCATTAAGGTTTCGAGGCTGACGTTTGGCAACTCAAACCTTCAGCTCCCTCCACAGATTTTCTATGGGATTAAGGTCTGGAGACTGGCTAGGCCACTCCAGGACCTTAATGTTCTTCTTCTTGAGCCACTCCTTTGTTGCCTTGGCCGTGTGTTTTGGGTCATTGTCATGCTGGAATACCCATCCACGACCCATTTTTAATGCCCTGGCTGAGGGAAGTAGGTTCTTACCCAAGATTTGACGGTACATGGCCCCGTCCATCGTAACTTTGATTGGGTGAAGTTGTCCTGTCCCCTTAGCAGAAAAACACCCCCAAAGCATAATGTTTCCATCTCCATGTTTGACGGTGGGGATGGTGTTCATGGGGTCATAGGCAGCATTCCTCCTCCTCCAAACACGGCAAGTTGAGTTGATACCAAAGAGCTCCATTTTGGTCTCATCTGACCACAACACTTTCACCCAGTTGTCCTCTGAATCATTCAGATGTTCATTGGCAAACTTCAGACGGGCATGTATATGTGCTTTCTTGAGCAGGGGGACCTTGCGGGCGCTGCAGGATTTCAGTCCTTCACGGCGTAGTGTGTTACCAATTGTTTTCTTGGTGACTATGGTCCCAGCTGCCTTGAGATCATTGACAAGATCCTCCTGTGTAGTTCTGGGCTGATTCCTCACCGTTCTCATGATCATTGCAACTCCACGAGGTGAGATCTTGCATGGAGCCCCAGGACGAGGGAGATTGACAGTTCTTTTGTGTTTCTTCCATTTGTGAATAATCGCACCAACTGTTGTCACCTTCTCACCAAGCTGCTTGGTGATGGTCTTGTAGCCTATTCCAGCCTTGTGTAGGTCTACAATCTTGTCCCTGACATCCTTGGAGAGCTCTTTGGTCTTGGCCATGGTGGAGAGTTTGGAATCTGATTGATTGATTGCTTCTGTGGACAGGTGTCTTTTATACAGGTAACAAGCTGAGATTAGGAGCACTCCCTTTAAGAGTGTGCTCCTAATCTCAGCTCGTTACCTGTATAAAAGACACCTGGGAGCCAGCAATCTTTCTGATTGAGAGGGGGTCTAATACTTATTTCCCTCATTAAAATGCAAATCAATTTATAGCATTTTTGACATGCGTTTTTCTGGATTTTTTGTTGTTGTTATTCTGTCTCTCGCTGTTCAAATAAACCTACCATTAAAATTATAGACTGATAATTTCTTTGTCAGTGGGCAAACGTACAAAATCAGCAGGGGATCAAATTCTTTTTTCCCTCACTGTATATATAAATAAGAGAGAGCGAGATGTACATGAGAGAGAGAGAAACAGAGCTATGCTCTGTTACATTTTCTGTAGTTTTCTGATTCTCCTCCTGTTCAGGGACACACGTCACTAAACCTACCATCACGTTCCACTCGGTTACCTGTGGCGTCACATACTCACCCACCGTTCCCCCTTCCCCTTAATGTGCCTGGTGCCTCTTCTGTCGTGCTTCTGTTCCGTTGTGACTGAAGAGTGGGCTGTGGTTCTGTTGTGACTGAAGAGTGGGCTGTGGTTCTGTTGTGACTGAAGAGTGGGCTGTGGTTCTGTTCTGACTGAAGAGTGGGCTGTGGTTCTGTTCTGGTTGAATAGTCATTATTATGCGCCTCATAACAAGCAAATCATTTCAGCTGGCGAAGTGTTGGGGTTTATCTTTTGGCAATGTACTCGGCTTTACTTTTAAGATTATATTATAAGATTAAGACATTCCAAATGAAATAGCAGGGCCGAAGTAATCTGTTCTAATAAAAAGCGATTAAATGTGATGAAATCAATGAGACGTGTGTTAAATAAAGAGCTTAAATAACGAGCTTCCAAGCTACTCTTGTTCACACTTGCTGGGTATTACACAGGTTCTGTCCCAAATGGCACCCTATTCCCTACGTAGTGCACTACTTTGACTCATTAAAAGTAGTGCACTACATAGGCAATAGGGTGCCATCTGGGACAGAGACACACTGTTAAGAAGAAGTGACTGGATTTTCCCAATGGGATTTACCAATAACTGGAATGTCTCAAGATTGCTTCTCAGAAACATGTTAAGTATGGAGAATACAATAGAAAAACACACACACACTCACATACACATGCGCGCACCCACGTACTCGCACACAGACAGGCACACACACACACTACACAAAGAGAGAAATACACCAAGGGGCGAAAGACAAAATGCCAAACGGAGTCTTTTGTTGAGCTGTCTTTTAACACAACCTGTCAGTAACCACAGGAGGCAGCCACAAGTGTTTCCAGCTTTTGTTAAAAGTCAGATTTATAGTCAGACAGTGTGTCCTTCAGGAATACGCTTCCTGTAAGCCCAAACACAACCCATACACAGCACTGCCTATTCTCTATCCTCCTCTGTTTCCATTGTGGGTTGTTGTTGCAGCAGTGTGACGTGTGTGTAATTGTAGATGCCATTATGGATAACAGCATGGATTTAGCTGAGTGGCTGCAACTGAGTTGATTGTCCGTGTCTGGTCAAAAGCAGGGGATGGTAAGCTGTCCACTTCTGTGCTGATTATGACAAAGCTCTCTGTGTGTGTTTGTGTGTATGTGTGTGTGTGTGTGTTTATGTGTGTATGTGTGTACAGGAGAGGTGCTTTGATGTGTTGTAAACATTTGTTTTTGTTTGTTCTTTGAAGTCTTGTTTTTTTCTAAAACCTTGAATCCTTGACAGGTTTTTATTTTCATCAGCAGGCAGCACAGCTCTGATGCTCTGAGGCTGTTCTGTTCTCATTGGGATGCATGGGGGATGTGTCAGAGCTTACTGTGTAGCAGAGTGTGTGTGTGTGTGTGTGTGTGTGTGTGTGTGTGTGTGTGTGTGTGTGTGTGTGTGTGTGTGTGTGTGTCTGTCTGTCTGTCTGTCTGTCTGTCTGTCTGTCTGTCTGTCTGTCTGTCTGTCTGTCTGTCTGTCTGTCTGTCTGTCTGTCTGTCTGTCTGTCTGTCTGTCTGTCTGTCTGTCTGTCTGTCTGTGCTGTATGCAGCTTGTCACACTCAAATCTGTGTGCTCCCAGCTACGAATAACACTCTGCAGTGCTTCTTCCTGACCCCTGACAACCACAAATTGTGCTGCTGTTGAACAAGAAAAAGCATCCACTGAATGGTTTGCTTAATTAGATTGGACATAGACTGCCTCCTAAATTGCACTACTTTTGACCAGGGCCCATAGGGATCTATGGTCAATAGTCAGATCTTTAGACCTTGGGTTTAGACCCATATAGCCGCTCGCTCGCTCTCTCTCTCTCTCTCTCTCTCTCTCTCTCTCTCTCTCTCTCTCTCTCTCTCTCTCTCTCTCTCTCTCTCTCTCTCTCTCTCTCTCTCCTCTCTCTCTCTCTTCTCTCTCTCTCTCTCTCTCTCTCTCTCTCTCTCTCTCTCTCTCTCTCATACACACACACACACACACACACACACACACACGGTAGCCTCTTCACTCATGGCTCCCCCTTACCAATATTATGTTTCTCCACCCTGCCTCGTTCTTGTTTACAGACAGCCCCAGGTAGCCCTAACCTTGCCTAGTTCCTGTTTACAGACATCCCCAGGTAGCCCTAACCCTGCCTCGTTCCTGTTTACAGACAGCCCCAGGTAGCCCTAACCCTGCCTCGTTCCTGTTTACAGACAGCCCCAGGTAGCCCTAACCCTGCCTCGTTCCTGATTACAGACAGCCCCAGGTAGCCCTAACCCTGCCTCGTTCCTGTTTACAGACAGCCCCAGGTAGCCCTAACCCTGCCAGGTTCCTGTTTACAGACAGCCCCAGGTAGCCCTAACCCTGCCAGGTTCCTGATTACAGACAGCCCCAGGTAGCCCTAACCCTGCCAGGTTCCTGTTTACAGACAGCCCCAGGTAGCCCTAACCCTGCCAGGTTCCTGTTTACAGACAGCCCCAGGTAGCCCTAACCCTGCCTCGTTCTTGTTTACAGACAGCCCCAGGTAGCCCTAACCTTGCCTCGTTCCTGATTACAGACAGCCCCAGGTAGCCATAACCCTGCCAGGTTCCTGTTTACAGACAGCCCCAGGTAGACCTAACCCTGCCAGGTTCCTGTTTACAGACAGCCCCATGTAGCCCTAACCCTGCCAGGTTCCTGTTTAAGACATCCCCAGGTAGCCCTAACTCTGCCAAGTTCTTGTTTACAGACAGCCCCAGGTAGCCCTAACCCTGCCTCGTTGCTGATTACAGACAGCCCCAGGTAGCCCTAACCCTGCCAGGTTCCTGTTTATAGACAGCCCCAGGTAGCCCTAACCCTGCCTCGTTCCTGTTTATAGACAGCCCCAGGTAGCCCAAACCCTGCCAGGTTCCTGTTTACAGACAGCCCCAGGTAGCTCAAACCCTGCCAGGTTCCTGTTTACAGACAGCCCCAGGTAGCCCTAACCCTGCCAGGTTCCTGTTTATAGACAGCCCCAGGTAGCCCAAACCCTGCCAAGTTCCTGATTACAGACAGCCCCAGGTAGCCCTAACCCTGCCAGGTTCCTGTTTAAGACAGCCCCAGGTAGCCCTAACCCTGCCAAGTTCCTGTTTACAAACACCCCCAGGTAGCCCTAACCCTGCCAAGTTACTGTTTACAGACAGCCCCAGGTAGCCCTAACCCTGCCAAGTTCCTGTTTACAAACACCCCCAGGTAGCCCTAACCCTGCCAAGTTACTGTTTACAGACAGCCCCAGGTAGCCCTAACCCTGCCTCGTTCCTGATTACAGACTGCCCCAGGTAGCCCTAACCCTGCCAGGTTCCTGTTTATAGACAGCCCCAGGTAGCCCTAACCCTGCCAGGTTCCTGTTTATAGACAGCCCCAGGTAGCCCTAACCCTGCCTCGTTCCTGATTACAGACAGCCCCAGGTAGCCCTAACCCTGCCAGGTTCCTGTTTACAGACAGCCCCAGGTAGCCCTAACCCTGCCAGGTTCCTGTTTATAGACAGCCCCAGGTAGCCCTAACCCTGCCAGGTTCCTGTTTATAGACAGCCCCAGGAAGCCCTAACCCTCCCAGCTTCCTGTTTATAGACAGCCCCAGGTAGCCCTAACCCTGCCAGGTTCCTGTTTATAGACAGCCCCAGGTAGCCCTAACCCTGACAGGTTCCTGTTTAAGACAGCCCCAGGTAGCCCTAAACCTGCCAGGTTCCTTTTTACAGACAGCCCCAGGTAGCCCTAACCCTGCCAGGTTCCTGTTTATAGACAGCCCCAGGTAGCCCTAACCCTGCCAGGTTCCTGTTTATAGACAGCCCCAGGTAGCCCAACCCTGCCAAGTTCCTGATTACAGACAGCCCCAGGTAGCCCTAATCCTGCCAGGTTCCTGTTTACAGACATCCCCAGGTAGCCCTAACCCTGCCAGGTTCCTGTTTACAGACAGCCCCAGGTAGCCCTAACCCTGCCAGGTTCCTGTTTATAGACAGCCCCAGGTAACCCTAACCCTGCCAGGTTCCTGTTTATAGACAGCCCCAGGTAGCCCTAACCCTGCCAGGTTCCTGTTTATAGACAGCCCCAGGTAGCCCTAACCCTGCCAGGTTCCTGTTTATAGACAGCCCCAGGTAGCCCAACCCTGCCAAGTTCCTGATTACAGACAGCCCCAGGTAGCCCTAATCCTGCCAGGTTCCTGTTTACAGACATCCCCAGGTAGCCCTAACCCTGCCAGGTTCCTGTTTACAGACAGCCCCAGGTAGCCCTAACCCTGCCAGGTTCCTGTTTATAGACAGCCCCAGGTAACCCTAACCCTGCCAGGTTCCTGTTTATAGACAGCCCCAGGTAGCCCTAACCCTGCCAGGTTCCTGTTTATAGACAGCCCCAGGTAGCCCTAACCCTGCCAGGTTCCTGTTTATAGACAGCCCCAGGTAGCCCTAACCCTGCCAGGTTCCTTTTTACAGACATCCCCAGGTAGCCCTAACCCTGCCAGGTTCCTGTTTATAGACAGCCCCAGGTAGCCCTAACCCTGCCAAGTTCCTGTTTACAGACAGCCCCAGTTAGCCCTAACCCTGCCTCGTTCCTGTTTACAGACAGCCCCAGGTAGCCCTAACCCTGCCTCGTTCCTGTTTACAGACAGCCCCAGGTAGCCCTAACCCTGCCTCGTTCCTGATTACAGACAGCCCCAAGTAGCCCTAACCCTGCCAGGTTCCTGTTTATAGACAGCCCCAGGTAGCCCTAACCCTGCCAGGTTCCTGTTTACAGACAGCCCCAGGTAGCCCTAACCCTGCCAGGTTCCTGTTTACAGACAGCCCCAGGTAGCCCTAACCCTGCCAGGTTCCTGTTTACAGACAGCCCCAGGTAGCCCTAACCCTGCCAGGTTCCTGTTTACAGACAGCCCCAGGTAGCCCTAACCCTGCCAGGTTCCTGATTACAGACAGCCCCAGGTAGCCCTAACCCTGCCAGGTTCCTGTTTACAGACAGCCCCAGGTAGCCCTAAACCTGCCAGGTTCCTGTTTATAGACAGCCCCAGGGAGCCCAAACCCTGCCAGGTTCCTGTTTATAGAAAGCCCCAGGTAGCCCTAACCCTGCCAGGTTCCTGTTTACAGACAGCCCCAGGTAGCCCTAACCCTGCCAGGTTCCTGTTTACAGACAGCCCCAGGTTGCCCTAACCCTGCCAGGTTCCTGATTACAGACAGCCCCAGGTAGGCCAAACCCTGCCAGGTTCCTGTTTACAGACAGCCCCAGGTAGCCCTAACCCTGCCATGTTCCTGTTTACAGACAGCCCTAGGGAGCCCTAACCCTGCCAAGTTCCTGTTTACAGACAGCCCCAGGTAGCCCTAACCCTGCCAAGTTCCTGATTACAGACAGCCCCAGCTAGCCCTAACCCTGCCAAGTTCCTGTTTACAGATAGCCCCAGGTAGTCCTAACCCTGCCAAGTTCCTGATTACAGACAGCCCCAGGTAGCCCTAACCCTGCCAGGTTCCTGTTTACAGACATCCCCAGGTAGCCCTAACCCTGCCAGGTTCCTGTTTACAGACATCCCCAGGTAGCCCTAACCCTGCCAGGTTCCTGATTACAGACAGCCCCAGGTAGCCCTAACCCTGCCATGTTCCTGTTTACAGACAGCCCTAGGGAGCCCTAACCCTGCCAAGTTCCTGTTTACAGACAGCCCCAGGTAGCCCTAACCCTGCCAAGTTCCTGATTACAGACAGCCCCAGCTAGCCCTAACCCTGCCAAGTTCCTGTTTACAGATAGCCCCAGGTAGTCCTAACCCTGCCAAGTTCCTGATTACAGACAGCCCCAGGTAGCCCTAACCCTGCCAGGTTCCTGTTTACAGACAGCCCCAGGTAGCCCTAACCCTGCCAGGTACACCATACACATGCATGCACATACACACACACACATACACATACACATGCATGCACACGCACACATGCACGCACACATACACATGCACAGGGGCAAAGACTTTGAACCCAAGACTTTTATGTAAATGTGACTGTCATGTTGTTGATTTAAATGCAGGCCAAACATTCTAACCTTTTACAGAGGTTGAGTACAGTGTGACATATGTTAACTCTATCCCTGAGTCACCATGGGACTATACTGTCATATACTGTAGTAGAACTTATCCAGTATTCAGGCTTCAGGACAGAGATGACATTTCCCTTTTCCTATAGAATGCCTATTTCTTTCTGTGGGTGAGTCAGCAAGAGCTCCTTAGTTTGGAGGCAGCGTAACGAGTGGCTCTAATCCTGACCAGGCAGCGCTGTTGTCACGCATGGAAAGAGAGAGAGAGAGGGAAGGAGAGAGAGAGAGAGGGAGAGAGAGGGATAGAAGGACAGAAGGACAGTGAGTGAGAGGGAGAAAGGCAGAGATGGGAGAGAGAAAGAAAACGAGAGAGAGAAAGAAACAGAGCTAAGCTTTGTTACATTTTCTGTAGTTTTCTGATTCTACTCCTGTTCAGGGACACACGTCACTAAACCTACCATCATGTTCCACTAGGTTACCTGTGGCGTCACATACTCACCCGCCGTTCCCCCTTCCACTTAATGTGCCTGGTGCCTCTTCTGTCGTGCTTCTGTTCCGTTGTGACTGAAGAGTGGGCTGTGGATCTGTTGTGACTGAAGAGTGGGCTGTGGTTCTGTTGTGACTGAAGAGTGGGCTGTGGTTCTGTTCTGACTGAAGAGTGGCCTGTGGTTCTTCTCTCGTTGAAGAGTGGGCTGTGGTTCTTTTTTGGTTGAAGATGGGCTGGGGGTCTGTTCTGGTTGAAGAGTGGGCTGTGGCTCTGTTCTGGTTGAAGAATGGGCTGTGGTTCTGTTCTGGTTGAAGAGTGGGGTGTGGTTCTGTTCTGACTGAAGAGTGGGCTGTGGCTCTGTTCTGGTTGAAGAGTGGGCTGTGGTTCTGTTCTGGTTGAAGAGTGGGCTGTGGTTCTGGTTGAAAATAGCCTGTGGTTCTGTTCTGGTTTAAGAGTGGGCTGTGGCTCTGTTCTGGTTGAAGAGTCGGCTGTGGTTCTGTTCTGGTTGAAGAGTGGGTTGAAGGGTGGGCTGTGGTTCTGGTTGAAGAGTGGGCTGTGGTTCTGTTCAGGTTGAAGAGTGGGCCGTGATTCTATTCTTGTTGAAGAGTGGGCTGTGGCTTTGTTCTGATTGAAGAGTGGGCTGTAGTTTTGTTATGGTTGAAGAGTGGGCTGTGGCTCTGTTTTGACTGAAGAATGGGCTGTGGTTCTGTTCTGTTTGAAGAGTGGGTTGAAGTGTGGGTTGTGGTTCTGGTTGTAGAGTGGGCTGTGGCTCTGTTCTGGTAGAAAAGTGGGCCATGGTTCTGTTTTTCGGTTGAAAAGTGGGCTGTGGTTCTGTTTTGGTTGAAGATTGGGCTGTGATTCTGTTCTGGTGAAGAGTGGGCTGTGGTTCTGTTCTGGTTGAAAAGTGGGCTGTGAAAAGCAGGTGGATTGGGAAACATATGTTAACATTGCCAAATCAAGTGAAGTAGATAATAAACAAAAGTGAAATAAACAATACAAATGAACAGTAAACATTACACTCATAGAAGTTCCAAAAGAATAAAGCATTTCAAATGTCATATTATGTCTATATTGTAACAATGTGCAAATCTTCATTGGTTGCCCTTTTCTTGTGGCAACAGGTCACAAATCTTGCTGCTGTGAATGCATACTGTGGTATTTCACCCAGTAGATATTGGAGATATGATATCATGGCTTTAGAAGCTTCTGATAGGCTAATTGACATAATTTGCGTCAATTGGAGGTGTACCTGTGGATGGATTTCAAGGCCTACCTTCAAACTCAGTGCCTCTGCTTGACATCATGGGAAAATCAAAAGAAATCAGCCAAGACCTCATAAAAAAAATTGTAGACCTCCACCATTCTGGTTCATCCTAGGGAGCAATTTCCAAACCTGAAGATTTTTTTTTTTTTTTGTGTGAAAAGTGCAAATCAATCCTAGAACAACAGCAAAGGACCTTGTGAAGATGCTGGAGGAAACAGGTACAAAAGTGTCTATCTTTTTTTTTTTGTGTGAAAAGTGCAAATCAATCCTAGAACAACAGCAAAGGACCTTGTGAAGATGCTGGAGGAAACAGGTACAAAAGTGTCTATATCCACAGTAAAACGAGTCCTATATCGACATAACCTGAAAGGCCGCTCAGCAAGGAAGAAACCACTGCTCCAAAACCACCATAAAAAAGTCAGACTTCGAGTTTGCAACTGCACATGGGGACAAAGATTGTACTTTTCGGAGAAATGTCCTCTGTTCTGAATGAACACAAATAGAAATGTTTGGCCATAATGACCATTTTTATGTTTGGAGGAAAAAGGGGAGGCTTGTAAGCCGAAGAACACCATCCCAACCGTGAAGAACGGGGGTGGCAGCATCATGTTCTGGGGGTGCTTTGCTGCAGGAGGGATTAGTGCACTTCATAAAATAGATGGCATCATGAGGCAGGAAAATGATGTGGATATATTGAAGCAACATCTCAAGACATCAGTCAGGCAGTCAACCAAATGGACAATGACCCCAAGCATACTTCCAAAGTTGTGGCAAAATGGCTTAAGGACAACAAAGTCAAGGTATTGGAGAGGCCATCACAAAGCCCTGACCTCAATCCTATAGAACATTTTGGGCAGAACTAAAAAAGCAAATGCTGGCAAGGAGGTCTACAAAACTGACTCAGTTACACCAGGTCTGTCAGGAGGAATGGGCCAAAATTCACCCAACTTATTGTGGGAAGCTTGTGGAAGGCTACCCGAAACGTTTGACCCAAGTTAAACAATTTAAAGGCAATGCTACCAAATACTAATTGAGTGTATGTAAACTTCTGACCCACGCGAATGTGATGAACGACATAAAAGCTGAAATAAATAATTCTCTCTACTATTATTCTGACATTTCACATTCTTAAAATAAAGTGGTGATCCTAACTGACTCAAGAGAGGGAATTTTTACTTTTTTAACTAGGCAAGTCAATTAAGAACAAATTCTTATTTTCTATGACGGCTTAGGAACTGTGGGTTAACTGCCTTGTTCAAGGGCAGAACGACAGATTTTTACCTTGCCAGCTCAGGGATCTGTTCTTGCAACCTTTCGGTTATTAGTCCAACACTCTAACCACTAGGCTACCTGCCGCCTCAGTTCTATTAGCTATGATGACTAGGATGTTACTTTAGCTAATATTGGGACAACAATGTGGGCTGTGTGTAGTGGTTATGATATGGTTTGGCTGGAAAGGTTTTTTCGCCTGGTCACATACAGCTGATGTGTTGTTCATTGAAGTCCACAAATGAAGGGAAAGGGTGAGAGGAGGAGAGTGCATAAAGGCGAAAAGGAATACAATGTGGCTGCTATGAAAGTGATCAGGGGTGTATTCATTCCGCCGATTCTGTTGAAAAATGTTTCTTAAATGGAAGCACAGAAACGTGGATAAAAATACTAGAATTTGTCCAATAGAAACTCTTGTTTACAACTGTTTGTCATGCCCTGACCGTAGAGAGCCTTGTTATTTCTCTATTTGGTTAGGTCAGGGTGTGATTTGGGTGGGCATTCTAGATTATGTATATCTATGTTTGTATTTCTATGTTGGCCTGATATGGTTCCCAATCAGAGGCAGCTGTCTTTCATTGTCTCTGATTGGGGATCATATTTAGGCAGCCTTTTCCCACTGGGTTTTTGTGGGATCTTGTTTTTGTATAGTTGCCTTGTGCACTGCATTACTGCACATTTGTTATTCTTTGTTGTTTTGGTTGTAAGTTTCACTATTAAAGAGAATGTGGAACTCCACGCACGCTGCGCCTTGGTCTCCTTCTTATGACGAACGTGACACTGTTGGACTAATGATCAAACCCTAGAGAAGCTAGATGCAGGCAAGAGTGTACAAGGCGGTATTAAATGTGTCACTGTCTGTCTATGTGTCACTGTCTGTCATCTCAAATGTTTCTCCTGACCTCTGTGCACCTTCATTGTAAACTTTCATTCATAGGCTAGGTTGTAGCAACCTCATGATGGGTATAGGGAAAATTTGAGTATCATGTAGTAGCCTAAGCCTTTCAATGTTACATTGAACTGGGTGAATGGAATATGAATGACAGTCATCCAATATGCTGTAATAGAAATAAGGCCATGCTCATTGGAAAAAAAAGGGTCCTCCCTCATCTTAAACGGCACTGACCGACACTGGTCTTCAGTACATGGGACTTCATGTCCCACTTCTCATCAAAGTGATTACCCATTGCAGTGATGAATGACAGCGTGTTCATAGACATCCAACAATTTGTTGTTAACGCCATGCATGGGGTGTTTTAGAGCTTGCACTTTGTACTTGCAGAGCAATCATTGTACAATTTGGTTCTAGATGTGCCATCAGAGTAGTAAAGCCGATATCCTCTACCATTAAAAATGGCTGCATATCAACTGGAATCATTTCTGTAATCAGCGCTGTGATTTTTTTCACTCTGTCCCTTCTCGCACTTTTATGTGAACCTGTCTAATGTCTGTTGTTAGTGGCCTGCACTGTTTTGGGGTCTCACGGTGCCCCCCTTTTTAGATGGTTAAGCATTGCACCTGTACAGCCACTAGCTCAGTTCCACCTTGTATTTCACCACCTCGTTTAACTTGTCAAAGTATTGTCATACAGGACTATGCTGCTGTCGCTCCCCTGTCGCTCCCCTGTCGCTTCCCTGTCGCTCCCCTGTCGCTTCCCTGTCGCACTGCCATTTTTTCAACTGTTAACAACGAGCGTTTTATGTCTGTGGCAAAAAATAGCGTTACAGCATTGTTGCATTAGGTATTTGTATCATTTGTATTTTGTCTTTATGATGATGATCGGGACCTGTTAGTGGTAGTTTGATGATTTCTATTTTGTTTTGTAAAGGGAAAAAAGTTTTTTTCTAAATGTTAACGATTCCAATTTTGTTTAAACGTTCACAGCCCTAGTGTCAGTGTGTGCGACTGTGTGTGGGTGTGTGGGTGGGTGTGTGGGTGTGGGTGTAGATGCTGAGCTAAAGGACACACCTCTTCTATCCTGCTGTCTCACTGTCAGCTCTTCACCTGTTACTCCATAGGAAATCAGCAATCAGTGCTCTGTCTCTCTCCGTGAAAAATAAATAATTATAATTTATGTTATTTTCTTCTGTGTACTCACGTGGGGAAAGTCTATGAACATTTGAACATCTTGGCCATGTTCTGTTATGATCTCCACCCAGCACAGCCAGAAGAGGACTGGCCACCCCTCATAGCCTGGTTCCTCTCCAGGTTTCTTCCTAGGTTTTGGCCTTTCAAGGGAGGTTTTCCTAGCCACCGTGCTTCTACACCTGCATTGCTTGCTGTTTGGGGTTTTAGGCTGGGTTTCTGTACAGCACTTTGAGATATCAGCTGATGTAAGAAGGGCTTTATAAATAAATTTGATTTGAAATGTTAAAAGTTGAAATGGTGCTGAAATAGTGGCGTCAGCTGCTGTTTTCTTTGCAACTTGCAGTAACTCTCTGGTGTTCTAAATCAATAGTTGTTTAGTAGTCCGAAAATGTTGGAAATGGTAACTCGCTTGACCATGCTTTAGGTCATGTAACTGTTTGTTACATGCAAAATGCTTTGTGGACTTCATGTTGCTCTCCGGTTTTGTGATAAAACAAAGGTGTGTCTTCTTATTGTCTCAGCCTTAGGCCTATATATAATGCCATCAAGGCATATGAACTAACAGGTTATAGAGCAAACAACGCAATTATCGCAACATGTTGTAATATGGCTTTTTTTCCTCCAGTGATTTTACCCACTCACCATTACTGTGTAGACTGTAGGGGATTTTAACTGTTCGAAGAGAACAGAGACTGCAGAATCTTCAAACAACAACTTTATTATAAGATTTGAAAAAATGGAGCAGTCAACTATGCTCTTCAGCAGTGCTAAGTTAAGGCCCAACGAACAGAGTTGGCTCTCAGCTTTTATAGAAAAGTTCAATCTTTTCATCTATGTGGCAGTTAGCAGATGTGAGTAAACAGGGGTGGGGAACATAGTGTATAAAAAAGGTGTTTAGCTTGTCTGTGTAGATTAAGATAGCTGACATTGCCACCATTGTCTGATCTTTCCTGCAGGTTTCCACACAGAGGAGTTCCTGCAGATAGTTCAAACGGGATGTCACATACTGTCACACCCTGATCTGTTTAACCTGTCCTTGTGATTGTCTCCATCCCCTCCAGGTGTCGCTTATTTCCCCCAGTGTATTTATCCCTGTGTTTCCTATCTCTCTGTGCCAGTTCGTCTTGTATGTTTATCAAGTCAACCAGCATATTTTTTTCTATTCTCCTTTTGCTAGTCCTCCCGGTTCTGACCCTTGCCTGTTTTCTGGACTATATGCATGCCTGCCTGACCATTCTGCCTGCCCTGACCTCGAGCCTGCCTGCCCTTTGGTACCTCCTGGACTCTGAACTGATTTTGACCTTTTGCCTGTCCACAACCATTCTCTTGCCTACTCCCCTTTGGATTTATTACACATCTTAAACTCCAACCATCTGCCTCCTGTGTCTGCATTTGGGTCTCGCATTGAGTCATGATACATACTGCGGTCGCACCCAGACTAACTAAGTAATACAAGACAACAAGCCTGCATCAGCAAAAAAAAAAAACACAAGCATATAACAATGGACAATTCTCTAAGTAAAAACAGCATAGTATGTCTAATTTAGAAATTTTCCACAGCAAGACGGTGATTTGTTTTAGGGAAACTGGTTGGTATGCTGGTTGAGGACAGCAGCAATCTTGAAATGACTTAACCATTTCCTCACCAGCTATGACAGCATTCTCGGGTACCGCAAAATATGATTCCTTTACACGGTTCCTATACACCAGTGGTCAACAACCTTTTCTGAGTCAAGATCACTTTCTGAGTCAAAATGCAAGCCGAGATCTTCCGCTCAGATTTTTTTTAAACATGACTTAAAAAACATGAGCCTATGCAACATTAACTAATTAAAAACAGTTATGTAGCAATGAGGTTTGTGCAGTAGGCTATAGGCCCAAAACATTATCACTGCATATTGGCTACGCTTGAATTGCCCTGCCAATGTTCTTCTCAGACCATCTTTTTAAATGATATTTCAAAATTGTAGGTATATGATCACACTGGTAATAGATCATTTGTTCTATTACTTGTGAGGCACAGCTGACTGAGCATAATAATTAGCTTGTTTTGTTTACTGTACTGATGGCCTGCATCTGATGGTCAGTCTGAGGGGAGGGAAGGAGCAGCGGTGAGGCTGCCTCTCACCCGACTCACTGTCCCTCCTCTCTCCCTCCCTCAGCTGAGAAAAGGGGACACAGTCATCCAGCTGATGGTGAGGCTTAAAACCTCTCTAGGCTAGGGGGCGGTATTTTCACGTCTGGATGAAAAGCATGCCCAAAGTAAACTGCCTGCTACTCAGGCCGAGAAGCTAGGATATGCATATTATTATTAGATTTGGATAGAAAACACTCCGAAGTTTCTACAACTGTTTGAATGATGTCTGTGAGTATAACATAACTTATTTGGAAGGCGAAACCCAGAGGACAAACCAACCAGGAATTTCTTTGTTGTTGAGGTCACTCACTTTTCAATGGGTTTTCTATGGAGATCTAGATTTCTAAGGCCCTTGCTTGCAGTTCCTATCGCTTCCACTGGATGTCAACAGTCTTTAGTAATTGGTTGATGTTTTTCCTTTGTGTAATGAAGAAGTGTTGCTGTTCAGAACGAGGGTCGAGTGAAGTGTACTGTTTGTTAGAGGCGCGTGACCTGAAAGCATGTTCCACTTTGTTTTCGTCCGGTATTGAACGCAGTTTATCCCGTCTTAAATTTCATCGATTATTTACGTTAAAAAATACCTACAGTTGTATTAGGAAAGTTGTTTGAAATGTTTGGACAAAGATTACAGGTAACTTATGAGATATTTTGTAGTCATGTTGCGCGAGTTGGAACCAATGTTTTTCTGGATCAAACGCGCCAAATAAATGGACATTTTGGAGATATAATGATGGAATTAATCGAAGAAAATGACCATTTGTGATGTTTATGGGACATATTGGAGTGCCAACAAAAGAAGATCTTCAAAGGTAAGGCATGAATTATATCGTTATTTCTGAGTTTTGTGTCGCGCCTGGCGGGATGAAATATGATTGTCTGTGTTTGTTTGATGGGGTGCTATCCTCAGATAATAGTATGGTTTGCTTTCGCCGTAAAGCCTTTTTGAAATCTGACACAGAGGCTGGATTAACAATAAGTTTATCTTTAAACCTATGTATACTGCTCAAAAAATAAAGGGAACACTTAAACAACACAATGTAACTCCAAGTCAATCACACTTCTGTGAAATCAAACTGTCCACTTAGGAAGCAACACTGATTGACAATAAATTGCACATGCTGTTGTGCAAATGGAATAGACAACAGGTGGAAATTATAGGCAATTAGCAAGACACCCCCAATAAAGGAGTGGTTCTGCAGGTGGTGACCACAGACCACTTCTCAGTTTCTAGGCTGATGTTTTGGTCACTTTTGAATGCTGGCGGTGCTTTCACTCTAGTGGTAGCATGAGACGGAGTCTACAACCCACACAAGTGGCTCAGGTAGTGCAGCTCATCCAGGATGGCACATCAATGCGAGCTGTGGCAAGAAGGTTTGCTGTGTCTGTCAGCGTAGTGTCCAGAGCATGGAGGCGCTACCAGGAGACAGGCCAGTACATCAGGAGACGTGGAGGAGGCCGTAGGAGGGCAACAACCCAGCAGCAGGACCGCTACCTCCGCCTTTGTGCAAGGAGGAGCAGGAGGAGCACTGCCAGAGCCCTGCAAAATGACCTCCAGCAGGCCACAAATGTGCATGTGTCTGCTCAAACGGTCAGAAACAGACTCCATGAGGGTGGTATGAGGCCCCGACGTCCACAGGTGGGGGTTGTGCTTACAGCCCAACACCGTGCAGGACGTTTGGCATTTGCCAGAGAACACCAAGATTGGCAAATTCGCCACTGGCGCCCTGTGCTCTTCACAGATGAAAGCAGGTTCACACTGAGCACATGTGACAGACGTGACAGAGTCTGGAGACGCCGTGGAGAACGTTCTGCTGCCTGCAACATCCTCCAGCATGACTGGTTTGGCGGTGGGTCAGTCATGGTGTGGGGTGGCATTTCTTTGGGGGGCCGCACAGCCCTCCATGTGCTCGCCAGAGGTAGCCTGACTGCCATTAGGTACCGAGATGAGATCCTCAGACCCCTTGTGAGACCATATGCTGGTGCGGTTGGCCCTGGGTTCCTCCTAATGCAAGACAATGCTAGACCTCATGTGGCTGGAGTGTGTCTGCAGTTCCTGCAAGAGGAAGGCATTGATGCTATGGACTGGCCCTCCCATTCCCCAGACCTGAATCCAATTGAGCACATCTGGGACATCATGTCTCGCTCCATCAACCAACGCCACGTTGCACCACAGACTGTCCAGGAGTTGGCGGATGCTTTAGTCCAGGTCTGGGAGGAGATCCCTCAGGAGACCATCCGCCACCTCATCAGGAGCATGCCCAGGCGTTGTAGGGAGGTCTTACAGGCACGTGGAGGCCACACACACTACTGAGCCTCATTTTGACTTGTTTTAAGGACATTACATCAAAGTTGGATCAGCCTGTAGTGTGGTTTTCCACTTTAATTTTGAGTGTGACTCCAAATCCAGACCTCCATGGGTTGATAAATTGGATTTCCATTGATTATTTTTGTGTGATTTTGTTGTCAGCACATTCAACAATGTAAAGAAAAAAGTATTTAATAAGATTATTTCATTCATTCAGATCTAGGATGTGTTATTTTAGTGTTCCCTTTATTTTTTTTAGCAGTGTATAACACTTGTATCTTTCATCAATGTTTATCATGAGTATTTCTGTAATTTGATTTGATTCACTGCAATTTCACCGGATGTTATTTGAGACAATGCATAACTGAACATAACGCGCCAATTTAAACTGAGGTTTTTGGACATAAAGAGGGACTTTATTGAACAAAACAAACATTTATTGTGTAACATGGAGCCCTGGGAGTGCCACCAGATGAAGGTCATCAAAGGTTAGTGATTCATTTAATCGCTATTTCTGACTTTTGTGAGATCTCTCCTTGGCTGGAAAATGTCTGTATGGTTTTTTGTGGCTAGGCGCTGTCCTAACATAATCGCATGGTGTGCTTTCGCTGTAAAGCCTTTTTGAAATCGGACACTGTGGTTGGATTAACAAGTAGTTTATCTTTAACTTTAACCTGTTAGGGCTAGGGGGCAGTATTGACACGGCCGGATAAAAAAACGTACCCGATTTAATCTGGTTACTACTCCTGACCAATAACTAGAATATGCATATAATTATTGGCTTTGGATAGAAAACACCCTAAAGTTTCTAAAACGGTTTGAATGGTGTCTGTGAGTATAACAGAACTCAAATGGCAGGCCAAAACCTGAGAAGATTCCATGCAGGAAGTGGCCTGTCTGACAAGTTGTGTTTAATCTTGGCTCTTTTTATTGAAGACTGAGGGTCTTTGCTCTAACGTGACACTTCCTACGGCTCCCATAGGCTCTCAGAGCCCGGGAAAAAGCTGAACGATATCGAGGCAGCCTCTGGCTGAAACACATTATCGATTTTCTTTCTTCTGTTTACCTAAACGCAGATTCCCGGTCGGAATATTATCGCTTTTTTATGAGAAAAATTGCATAAAAATTGATTTTAAACAGCGGTTGACATGCTTCGAAGTACGGTAATGGAATATTTAGAATTTTTTGTCACGAATTGCGCCATGCTCGTCACCCTTATTTACCCTTTCGGATAGTGTCTTGAACGCACGAACAAAACGCCGCTGTTTGGATATAACTATGGATTATTTTGAACCAAACCAACATTTGTTATTGAAGAAGAAGTCCTGGGAGTGCATTCTGACGAAGACAGCAAAGGTAATAACATTTTTCTTATAGTAAATCTGACTTTGGTGAGTGCTAAACTTGCTGGGTGTCTATATAGCTAGCCCTGTGATGCCGGGAGAACTGAGAATATTGCAAAATGTGCTTTCACCGAAAAGCTATTTTAAAATCGGACATATCGAGTGCATAGAGGAGTTCTGTATCTATAATTCTTAAAATAATTGATATGCTTTTTGGGAACGTTTATCGTGAGTAATTTAGTAAATTCACCGGCAGTGTTCTGTGGGAATGCTAGTCACATGCTAGTCACATGCTAATGTAAAAAGCTGTTTTTTGATATAAATATGAACTTGATTGAACAAAACATGCATGTATTGTATAACATAATGTCCTAGGGTTGTCATCTGATGAAGATCAAAGGTTAGTGCTGCATTTAGCTGTGGTTTGGGTTTATGTGACATTATATGCTAGCTTGAAAAATGGGTGTCTGATTATTTCTGGCTGGGTACTCTGCTGACATAATCTAATGTTTTGCTTTCGTTGTAAAGCCTTTTTGAAATCGGACAGTGTGGTTAGATTAATGAGAGTCTTGTCTTTAAAATGGTGTAAAATAGTCATATGTTTGAAAAATTGAAGTTTTTGCATTTTTGAGGTTTTTGAATAACGCGCCACGGGATTATACTGGCTGTTACGTAGGTGGGACGATTTGGTGCCACCTACCCTAGAGAGGTTAAAATGTTGTATAATACTTGTATGTTTGAGGAATTGTAATTATGAGATTTCTGTTGTTTGAATTTGGCGCCCTGCAATTTCACTGGCTGTTGTCGAGGTTAACCTCCCAGAGAGGTTAAGTTGCACTGCATTACGTCTGCCTCATGAACCAATTAATGTTGTTACTCCTATGATCAGAGAAATAATAACAACACAAGCTTATGAAAACACACTTATAAAACTGATGAACACATTTTTGACAGTGCTGAATAACAACTTAAACTTGAATTTACTCATAAAAACAGCAGCTCTTTGCTGTATTCGTTGTCTCTCTACTCATGGTTTTAAATGTTCTGAAATCTAGAATTTTATCAACTTTGCTGTGAGTTCAAGGCTTCTTTTTACAGTCTATGGAGCGAGGAAACTGTGTAGACACGGTGATCTGAAATATCTGATTGACCAGCATTAGGCCTATAGGTGCACTTGATTTGCTCTCTGGGCCTGCCGGGTAGGCGGAGTTCTACCTTCAGACACATGAAATGGTTTAAAATGGGAACACTTTGCCTTCCTGGCGCAAGGGCTGCTGAATCAAGTGCACCTACTGTCAACAGCAGGAAAGGGAAAAAAATAGGAACGCAAGGCTTTATCGTTATCACAGAAATGCTTGGTGATCGACTAGGAATGGCTTGGAGATCGCGATCGACCGGTTGGCGACCACTGCTGTACACCTATATTACAAACACACAAGGCACACCTCACTGACTAGTCTCTGTCTCTGTGTTGTCCTAGATCACCACCCTGATCAATCACAAAGACAAACCAAAGAAGTCGGAGCGGACGCAGCAGGCCATCCAGAGGGTGGGCCAGGCTGTTAGTGTTGCTGTGGGGCGCTTCGTTGCCGTGGGCGAGGCCATTGCCATGGAGAACGAGGAGCTGAAGGAGGAGATGGGCATGGCCTGCTTCGAGGCCCGCAGAGCAGGTAACTGGATCTGCGTCTGGAATTATATCCTAAATGGCATCCTAGTGCACTCTATAGGGAAGAAGGTGCCATTTTGAATGCAGTCCAACGAAGGGAGTGTTTTTGCTGTTGTTTTCATCATAAATACATTTTTAAAAAGGGTCGGAAACTTTCCATGGGAAGTTAAGCCCTTGAATTTGGGGAATTTTGCTTAAATTCATCAAAAAAGTTAGCTTATAACAGTGAACCTTTTTTTGTGGGATACAGATAAGGCAATTCTAGGTCTTGTAGCATATTTTGATTAAACTAACCCCAATTCAATGGAATTGCAACCCTCTGCATGCACGGTGCATTCTTCCATCACATGTACAGCTGATTCTCAAGATCTTGCACACAAATGAGATGCTATTGAGCCCGCGCTACTTCACTGTCTGAACCAAGGACTACATGCTTTCTGGTAGGTTTTGATTACAATACTGGGTGGGGTGAATATATTTTATATGACATACATGATTTTTTGTTAACTAGTAAATAGTAGCCTACAGCAAAGTGTGTTTAGATCATTTCTGACTTCTTAACATTTTCTACTAGTTCGTTTTTGCTATGATGTGGGTTTTAGCTTGCTTGAGCCTGCTAACTGAGGAGTGTTAATTCACCTGTTTCCATACATGTTTCATTTTAAAACATTTATCTTACAAAGGAGTTGTTTAATCTAACTGCTTAACTCTTTATCTGTACAGGGAATTGTATTCGGGTTTTTTTACTCGTTTTTTTCCTAATCTGTGCAGGAAAATTCCACGGGCACTATCTGATGTGTGGAGACATTTCACTGCAGCTAATGTAGAAGGAAAAGCTGTGTACATTTGCAAGTACTGTGCCAAATCATATGTGAAGAATGCAACAAAGATGCAGAATCAGCTGGCCAAGTGCATAACGTTCCCTCAGCGCTCACAACAAGCAACCTCTGACAAAAGTCCCTCTACTTCTATTCGAGGTGAAAATGATGAATCAGACACCTTATCGATAGCAACAGCTCATGGTCCTCCTGGAAACAGAAGTTTTTTTGACTCAATGGAGGAACGTAGTCAGAGAAATGCTGATGAATGTCTTGCTTGTATGCAACTGGTTCACCTCTGATGCTCACAGGCAATGTGTATTGGAAGAGATATCTGAATGTTCTTCACCCAGCATACACCCCCTCCAACCAGACATGCTTTATCTACTCATTTGCTGGATGCAGAGTTCAACAGAGTTCAAGTGAAGGTCAAGCAAATCATAGAGAAAGCAGACTGTATTGCATTCATCTCTGATGGGTGGTCGAATGTTTGTGGGCAAGGAATAATTAACTATATCATCTCCACCCCTCAACCAGTATTCTACAAGAGCACAGACACAAGGTACACCAGACACTGGTCTTTACATTGCAGATGAGTTGAAGGCAGTCATCAATGACCTTGGACAACAGAAGGTATTTGCACTGGTGACAGACAATGCTGCGAACATGAAGGCTCCTTGGTCTAAAGTGGAGGAGTCCTACCCTCACATCACACCCATTGGATATGCTGCTCATGCATTGAATCTGCTCTTCAAGGACATCATGGCACTGAAAACAATACACTCTACAAGAAAGCCAAGGAAATGGTTAGGTATGTGAAGGGTCATCAAGTTATAGCAGCAATCTACCTTACCAAGCAAAGTGAGAAGAATAAGAGCACCACATTGAAGCTGCCCAGCAACACCCGTTGGGATGGTATTGTCATCATGTTTGACAGCCTCTTGGAGGGGAAGGAGTCTCTCCAAGAAATGTCCATATCACAGTCTGCCGATTTGGACAGCCCCATCAAGAGGATCCTCCTGGATGATGTATTTTGGGAGAGAGTGGTAAGCAGCCTGAAACTCCTGAAACCTATAGCAGTAGCCATTGCACGGATTGAGGGAGACAATGCCATCCTGTCTGATGTTCAGACTCTGCTTGCAGATGTAAGAGAAGAAATCCGTACTGCTCTGCCCACTTCACTGTTGCTCCAAGCAGAGGAAACTGCAGTTCTGAAATACATAAAAAAGCGTGAAGACTTCTGCCTGAAGCCCATATACACCGCAGCGTACATGTTGGACCCCAAGTATGCTGGCAAGAGCATCCTGTCAAGTGCAGAGATCAACAAGGCCTATGGTGTCATCACTACCGTGTCTCACCACCTTGGCCTGGCTGAGGGAAAGGTTCTTGGCAGTCTGGCGAAGTACACTTCCAAGCAAGGGCTTTGGGATGGAGATGCAATATGGCAATCGTGCCAACATATCTCATCAGCCACCTGGTGGAAGGGACTTTGTGGATCTGAGGCTCTTTCCCCTGTTGCCTCCATCATCCTACAAATCCCACCAACACCAGCCGCCTCAGAGCGCAACTGGTCCTTGTTTAGGAACACACACACCAAAACACGCAACAGGCTGACCAATACATGGGTTGAAAAATTGGTGGCCATCTGGGCAAATTTGAGTCTTTTTGAGCCTGACAACGAGCCTTCCTCAACAAGGTTGGAAAGTGACAGTGAAAATTAGGCCTCAGAGTCTGATGTTCAAGAGGTGGACATTGAGGAGGTCCAGGGAGAAGACATGGAAGCCTGAGAGGAAGACAACCAAAGCTTTAGTTTCTAGACTATCATTTTACATATGTACTGTATGTTGAAAACGTTTTTGGGAGATGTGATGGATCATTGGGTATCATTCAATATTACCTTTCTTTTGTTCTTCAGTGAAATCATCCCATGTGAAGAGTCAACTCATTTAATTAAAGTTCAATTCGTAACTAAATTGTTTTTTACATTTCTATTGGAAGGATTTAATCATTTGCAATTATGTCTACTTATGATACGGTAAAAGGTTTATGTTTCTGTCTCCATATGATATGGTAAATATATCCAATGCAAAAAACATCTACATTTAAATGGTATTAATATTAATTTGCATATATTTCCGTTAATTCCCATATATTCCCGTTATTTCCCATATATTCCCACGGAAAGTTTCCACCTCTGAATATTCCCCAAAATGTGCAACCCTAACTCTGTCTATCCAACACATTTGCACTGGAGGTGTTCAGAAGTCAAATACTGTTGTTTTTGTTAGTTTTGAGTGAAGTTTAGTTTAAGTTTGCAAGACTAGAGGCTAGAGAGAAGTGAAGTTGGTTATGTTCTTTCCTGAGGGGGGAAATGTAGAGACAGAGAACAGAACAGTATGAGTCAGGTTTGGAAAAGGAGAGAGCTATGTAATTTGAGGCTGAAGTGTTTGTGTACCAGGCAGGCAGGGCTGCAGGCGTAATGAAGGGTATTCTGAGGTTTGCCTGCCCTGTCTTCTGGACAGAGTTCACTCATCTTCAGTATCTTCTCTCGCTCAGAGGAATAGAGAGAGAGAGAGTCTCGCCTATTCTCAGCTGTCGGCAGTTGAATCCTTTGCTTAGAGAGACAAAAAGAGAAACTGGGAGATGTGACCTTGTGCCTTCAACACTTGCCTTCAACACTTTTCCATGAGCCCATGCAACTAAATATACCTACAAATGCCGACCCTTTATCTCTTCATCATAACTGTCAGTCATTCTCCGAATAACTACCACATTCCGTGGGAGGAGGATATCTTCACCGCAGCTATCAACACTCTTTTAAAACAAACAGAGTAATATCTTTTTGAGCCGGCTTTGCAACTCTTATCAAGTGAAAAATGTCAGGATGAATAGGGGGTCAAAGCCTGAGGCCCAATCAAAGTCTTATCCTGTTGATATGTTAAGTCCAAAACAAAATCTCACAGGGTAAAAATGTAGAAGCCAACACAGGAGATAATAGGTTTATGTTGGGGAGAAGCGGCATGTGTAACAGTGTGTTTAATCTCCTAGTGTGCTTATTTGAAAAGGGCTGAACCCAAACAAAAGCGAGCTGGTGGGAAGCGTCAGCCAGAGTGGCCAATTGTATTCCTTCCACTCCTCCTTTCTTCTGTTTTCTTACCTTCTTCACTCTATTGAGGGAATATTTTACCTTCACCGTTAAAAAGACAGAAAGTGAACTTTTCCCTCCGTCGTTCTGGGACGGAATGAAGTTGTCTTCTCTGATGAAAAGAAAGAAAGAAGGGGAAAGGAAAGGAAGGTAAAGCTTTAAATCTGTGGGAAGAGGAGAAGGATTGACGGCCTCTTAAAGTGTAGCCAGAGGGAGGAAGAGACTAAGCGGACCCCCTCCAGCGCAGGGAGGCAGGCAGGCAGGCAGGGAGTGAGTGAGGGAAGCAAAGGAGGAGGATGGAGGGGGGCAGGCATGCAGGCAGGCAGCGTAATGAAATAAATAAAAAAGGTGATTACATTACTTTAATTTGGTGATCTCCATCATCGGGCGATGTCGTAGAGAGGGGGCAATGAGGCAGAGTTGTTGGCTTCAATCTGTTCTGCTTGACCAGACCAAACCAATTATGCCGCTAGCTAAGGTTTTAGGAGGCAGATACTGTATTAAGAGTTTTGGATAGTGAGTGTGTAAAAGGGCACCACGGTCCTGTATCTCTCAAACGGTGTATGTCAGTGCAACCTGCAGGCTGCAGACTACATAATATCACAATCACCCTGTTACAAGACTCTTTTTATGGTCAGGACTCGGTCAGTTACAAGACTCCACAGGTTTTAATCATTTCAAGTGTTCATCCCATTCGAATACCAAGCAGCAGAAAACAAACAATTCCCATAAAAAGAGATCTTAGCGATAAAGAGAACAAGAAGACGAATGAGCAACACTGTTACAACACTCTTGTGAAGCATGGAGGGGGACATTTGGCATAGCTTAATCAAACTCCATGCAGCTTCTGGACCGTATTCTGATGTTCAGCAACATTATTTGTGTGCTAGGCTGAATGTTTCAGCTGGTTTGGGGGATTCTGGCATCCACAAGGGGCTGTCAAATGCAATCAGTGCGTCGGTGCACTTTCTTTTGGATTGCAAGCCAACCCAAACAAGGAGCCAAACCATGCAGCCAACATGATACAAGTCTCTCTCTTCACCCCCCCCCCCTTTCTCTCTCTCTCTCTCTCTCTCACTCTCTTTCTACTGCCCGAGACTATTTTGGTTATGGTTCTTCAGCCCAATATTTGTATGTTGGTTTTCCTTTTCCGTTGTGCACCCAGGGTTGTTTTGGAGTTTGGTGAAGGAATTAGCGCCCCTCCAGTGTACCAGCCTCTCAGTTTGAAATGGCCTGGTCATGTCGCTCAGAGGGCGTGCCAGCTGGCCCTAGCATTGGCTGGCATCACATTGCTGCAGTGCCACCGAGCTGAATATAAGCCTGTCCAGGATGAGATGTTCCCACTGGGGTTTATGGTGCTACCGTTGACTGACAGGAGAGCAGAGGAGAAGAGAAGAGAAGGGAGGGGAGGAGCCTCTCAACTGTCACATAGGGCACCATGGGAAGGGAACCTAAAGGGTTTTAGCTCTCAAACAAAGTGGAGCTGAATTCTGGATGTCACTTTTTAGTTTATGCAACTTTGAACAAGTTTTTGGATAATGGGGTTTCCATGAAACCACTGTGAAGAAATATGACCAAGTATTAGAACATTTAGATAAAGTGATAATGTACTATACATGGTACCTCTGAAAATGTTGTATGGTGTTTCTATGCTGAATGATATAGAACAATTCCTATAGATTTGATCATCATTACCCTCCCCCTTCTCCTCCTCTTACTCCTCCTGATCATCATCATCATCAACCTCCCCCTTCTCCTCCTCTTACTCCTCCTGATCATCATCATCATCACCCTCCCCCTTCTCCTCCTCTTACTCCTCCTGATCATCATCATCATCAACCTCCCCCTTCTCCTCCTCTTACTCCTCCTGATCATCATCATCACTCTCCTCCTCTTACTCCTCCTGATCATCATCATCACCCTCCCCCTTCTCCTCCTCTTACTCCTCCTGATCATCATCATCACCCTCCCCCTTCTCCTCCTCTTACTCCTCCTGATCAACATCATCACCCCTCCCCCTTCTCCTCCTCTTACTCCTCCTGATCATCATCATCATCACCCTCCCCCTTCTCCTCCTCTTACTCCTCCTGATCATCATCATCACCCTCCCCCTTCTCCTCCTCTTACTCCTCCTGATCAACATCATCATCACCCTCCCCCTTCTCCTCCTCTTACTCCTCCTGATCATCATCATCATCACCCTCCCCCTTCTCCTCCTCTTACTCCTCCTGATCATCATCATCATCACCCTCCCCCTTCTCCTCCTCTTACTCCTCCTGATCATAATCATCACCCTCCCCCTTCTCCTCCTCTTACTCCTCCTGATCATAATCATCACCCTCCCCCTTCTCCTCCTCTTACTCCACCTGATCATCATCATCACCCTCCCCCTTCTCCTCCTCTTACTCCACCTGATCATCATCATCATCACCCTCCCCCTTCTCCTCCTGATCATCATCATCAAAACCACTAGAGCCTGAATGATATATCGGTTCACTATAGTGGCCTTTTACCACTAAATAGGTTTTGCTGATAAGTCCACTGATAAACAATGTTCTATAAATAGGATGAAAAAAGGGAATCTCATGCTTATCTGAACACTTGCAGCCATTCTCATGATGTGTCATTAATTTCACAATGTAAGAAATCAACATTTGCAGCATATTTCTAAGGACAGTTGCTCTTCTGAATGGCAATTTATGAGATTTCATTGCGGGAAAATTACACTTTTTCATTTCCGCTGTAAAACAGTATATCAGGAGATATATTGGTATCGGTAAGTTTTGTCCCCCCAAAAATCGGAATTGGTATCAGACCCAAGAAACATATCGGTCGGGCTCTAAAAACCATTATCATCCTCCGTCCTTTTTGTCCTCTAGGGGATGCCATAGCCCAGCTGACAGACGTTGGGACTGCGGTGACGCCCCCTGTGGACAGACGCACAACAGTGTTCAGTGACCGGACAGGCATGGTGAAGGCCGCCCGCATGCTCCTCTCCTCCGTCACCAAAGTCCTGGTCCTCGCAGACCGCATCGTCATCAAACAGATCATCACCTCACGCAACAAAGTAGGTCCCATCGTCATCAAACAGATCATCAAGTAGTTACCGCTTCCGGCCACACAGTATAGATATAGAGGTTATAGATGCACACAGACTCACAGAACAAAGTAGGTAGAGACAGAGTCACACACACACACACACACACACACACACACACACACACACACACACACACACACACACACACACACACACACACACACACACACACACACACACACACACACACAGAGCACCCAGCACTGGCAACTCCATCCTCCTTTCAGATCCTATCGGAGCTCCATGATACAGTACAGGAGAACTCCTCTGCTGCTGTGGAGATAATGGTGGGAGAGTAGCAGCACATTTACATAAAAGGACCAGGCCCTGTTTCTATTCCTGCTGCTTTCAGGAACGGGATGTGCTGTGTGTGTGCGTGTATGGCTCTTAGAGGCGAGGGGGCACACACACACACACATACACAGAGTGTAAGGGCCTAATCACGTCCAGTAAGGCCTGTTTGGACAGACGGGCGACAGGTCTGCTCCCATTACTGGCAAACACAATTCAATTTTGAACCCTGTGTCTGTCTGATAACAGCATAGAGCTCCTGCCTGGCTTGCAGGATGTCACTACTGTTTACCCTCCTAGAGCCAAGCCACTCTCTCACACACACACACACACACACACACACACACACACACACACACACACACACACACACACACACACACACACACACACACACACCACACACACACACACACACACACACACACACACACACACACACACACTGCTCCGGATGGATGGATCACACTGTTTTATAATAGATCCATATTTCATGAAGTTTTGGGGGGGGTCTGAGAGGTGTTGAAGGTTTGATGCATTATGCATCGGCTGATTTTGTTCAGTGTTGCATGTGTCAGTGTCACGACTTCCACCGAAGTCGGTCCCTCTCCTTGTTCGGGCGGTGTTCGGTGGTCGACGTCACCGGTCTTCTAGCCATCATCGATCCACTTTTCATTTTCCATTTGTTTTGTCTTGTTTTCCTACACACCTGGTTTTCATTTCCCTCATGAATTGTTGTGTATTTAACCCTCTATTCCCCCCATGTCTTTGTGGGGAATTGTTTGTTGTAAGTGCTTGTGCACATTGTTTACTGGTGCGCGACGGGTTTTGTACCCATGTTTGTTATTCTTTATGCCGTTAGTTTTACAATTAAACTGCTCCTGCTATTACCTAGTTCTGTTCTCCTGCGTCTGACTTCACTGCCACCAGTTACACACCCCTTACAGTCAGACAAAGTTGTATCTAAATGCAATACAGTTCACTAGTAGCACGTTATCAAGGTACGTGTTTTATAAAGTAGCTGAAGACATAGTAAGCTAATGATTTCTACATTTTCATGACAATAGTCATTCCTGTAACTATTGTATACATTAATATACCTTCATACATCATGGGTTCTGTTCCGTCTGTATTGCAGACAGATCCCAGATTTCCCTTTTAACACACCTTCATGCAACACGGAGTTCCGTCTGTATTGCAGACAGATCCCAGGTGACCGTTTTAACACACCTTCATGCAACACGGAGTTCCGTCTGTATTGCAGACAGATCCCAGGTGACCGTTTTAACACACCTTCATGCAACACGGAGTTCCGTCTGTATTGCAGACAGATCCCAGGTGACCGTTTTAACACACCTTCATGCAACACGGAGTTCCGTCTGTATTGCAGACAGATCCCAGGTGACCGTTTTAACACACCTTCATGCAACACGGAGTTCCGTCTGTATTGCAGACAGATCCCAGGTGACCGTTTTAACACACCTTCATGCAACACGGAGTTCCGTCTGTATTGCAGGCGTATCACAGGTTACCCTTTACCCCACCATGTGTGTTCCATTGTGTACAGTAGAGGTGATTGGGGTAAATCATTGTGATCTGATTGGTTTTTCAGATGCCCCACTCAGCCCCAAGGCCATTGTGATAACTCCTGAGACATGGTGACACCACCATTAATCCACCTTCCTATTTCCCCGTTCACAAGACGATTGGGAGACAATACCACTTCTTGTCACTATGACCTTTTCCTGTTTCGACAGACAGGTCCTCCGTGTCGTCTCAGTCAATCAGTCATGACAAACTGCTCTACTGAACACTGCGGCTGGAAAGCGTGGAAAGTGACATTAATGATCATCACTTGTATGGCGAGGCCCACATTAAGAATTTGCTTTGCTACCTCGTTCACATATCTTAAAGCAGCATTTTGCCAGCAGCAAAGGCAGTCTGAGGTGTCAAAGTAGTAACATCTCTCACAGCAACTTTGCTCCCTCAAGACATGGTTCTGGCATAAAGAAATGTGCCATCTTTGAGTTCAGCATGTGGTATTTTGTGTTTAATTGAAGAGTTGTTGTGTGTAATGTGTAGGTGTGGGAGCCAATGGTAGTTACTGTAATAGTGTTCCTGATCTTCCAGGTGCTAGTAACCTTGGAGCAGCTGGAGAGAGTGAGCACCTTCCAGGAGTTTGTCCAGATCTTCAGCCAGTTCGGGAACCAGATGGTGGAGTTCGCCCACCTGACCGGGGACAGACAGAATGTGAGTATCATCCCTCTCTGAAAGTGTATTGGGCCAGGTCTTCCTTCTTTCCCCCCATCCTACCAAACACACTGTCATCCTACCAAACACTATGTCATCCTACCAAACACTATGTGCCTCTCCACTCCCCATCAGCTCTTGATAAACACAGTCTGTCCAAAGAGAGGGGGGGGGGGGGGAGTGAGACCCTCCAGATTGTGTACAGTGCCGTGTGCTGTTGGCTCCACATCCACTCAGACAGCGAGATGACACAGATAGCAGGGTGTGTGTGACGAGCCCCTGCTACACAGACACACACACACACACACACACACACACACACACACACACACACACACACACACACACACACACACACACACACACACACACACACACACGAGAGATACACTCCAGGGCTTCTGCACCGGCTAGGAGAGTGTGTGTGTGTGTGTGTGTGTGTGTGTGTGTGTGTGTGTTAGACAAACGGCATAAAAGAATGGGTCAGATCTGACTCACATATCAAAGGAGCGTTTACATCATGAAAGCAGAATGTTGATATGCCTTGATACGTTTTGACCTTCAAATCAAACAAACTCTCTATTTGAAATATATCAAGTGCAACATGTCATATATATAAAACAAAAAGTTTTACAGAAATAATGAGGCCAGAAAAACTCTGGTGTTCCCCTGTAGTGTCAGCGTCTGCTAATCATGCTTTGATTCATACACAGTCTCTTTGTAAGCATCCCTAATGGCTCCCTCTTCCCTGTTCCCAAAGCCCCATGGCTAGTGCACTAGACAGGGAATAGGTTGCCATTTGGGATACAGGCTATGGTTTAACCGACTGCGCTAACTAGCTGATGAAAAGTGTTATCGCTGTGCTGTAGGGAGAGAACGGATAATATTCAGCTTTCCTTCCCTTCTTTTTGTTTAAAGGGGTGTTTCACAAACATGCCACGTCCCCATCTCTCTCTCTGTCTGGAAATCTCCTGGCTCTTCTATTGAGAGACTAACCTAGCGAAGAGCAGGGGAATATAATAACACATCATCACATCTCCTTAGTAATCCATGGTTCTGCGCCTCGAGAAGTCGATTCAGCCTCTCCCGCACACACACACACACACACACACACACACACACACACACACACACACACACACACACACACACACACACCACACACACACACACACACACACACACACACACCACACACACACACCCCCTCCCTACTGGAGGCTAAGTCTTTGAAACACAGAGAGAGGAGAGAGAGACCATGGATGTTACTGAGATATCTAGTCTCCTGCCGACTGCGTAATTTTATCTACTGCATTGAGTCGAGCTTCACCAGGTTGGTCTATGAGTAAGAACTCTGATGGCCTGAGAACTAGGCTTTAACTAAACATAGCCTAATAACTCTGACATATCTTTCCCATCATAGGAATGTGGTCTATATGTATTCAGCATGTTCTTTAGGAAGTGCACTACATGGTGAATAGGGTACCATTTGGGATGTGACCTTGGTCCACTAGTCCAGACCACTGGTATGGTCAGACCCCACTGAGTCAGAGTGGGTTTGAGACTTGCGTCAGAGCCCACTGGTGCTGGTAGGTCACTGTAAGTCGTGTTGGATTTAAGCTTGAGAAATGGTTCTGTCTATTCGGTGGCTCACAAGATCATTCAAAAGGCTTTAACTGGGTCACACTCACAAATCAGAGAAGTTTGGGAACCTGCTACTTCTCTAACTGTCCAGTGTTGGTCTCTGTCCTTTAGGACCTGAAGGGAAGCTTCTTCTCTTAAGCCTTGTTCACACTGCGTGCCTTAATATTGAAAATCAGTTTTGTTTTTCAAATCAGTTTTGGACTACTGACTGTCCAAACAGCAAGGTACGTGACCAAATTGGATTTGTGTTTGTTCAGACAGCAGTTATTTGCTGACATGGCTACGCTAGTTGTCATAGTAACGATGGGTGTTTACGCAGTGGTATAGACTGATTGGTGGTGGTGCATGTGCTTCCTATCACTCAGAAGTTATGTAGCATGCTAAGATGACAACAATCTGCCATGGACATTTCCCAGTTGCTTTGAATATTCAAAATCTGCGTGTTTTAAACACTTTTAACCTCTATGGGCCTACTCAACAGCCAGTGTAATCCCGTGGCGCATTATTCAAATACCTTAGAAATGCAAAACCTTCAATTTTTTAAAAATATGACTATTTTACGCCATTTTAAAGATAAGACTCTCGTTAATCTAACCACACTGTCCGATTTCAAAAAGGCTTTACAACGAAAGCAAAACATTAGATTATGTCAGCAGAGTACCCAGCCAGAAATAATCAGACACCCATTTTTCAAGCTAGCATATAATGTCACATAAACCCAAACCACAGCTAAATGTAGCACTAACCTTTGATGATCTTCATCAGATGACAACCCTAGGACATTATGTTATACAATACATGCATGTTTTGTTCAATCAAGTTCATATTTATATCAAAAACCAGCTTTTTACATTAGCATGTGACTAGCATGTGACTAGCATTCCCACCGAACACTGCCGGTGAATTTACTAAATTACTCACGATAAACATTCACAAAAAACATAACAATTATTTTAAGAATTATAGATACAGAGCTCCTCTATGCACTCGATATGTCCGATTTTAAAATAGCTTTTCGGTGAAAGCACATTTTTCAATATTCTCAGTAGATAGCCCGGCATCAAAGGGCTAGCTATTTAGACACCCAGCAAGTTTAGCACTCATCAAAGTCAGATTTACTATAAGAAAAATGTTATTACCTTTGCTGTCTTCGTCAGAATGCACTCCCAGGACTTCTACTTCAATAACAAATGTTGGTTTGGTCCAAAATAATCCATCGTTATATCCAAACAGCGGCGTTTTGTTAGTGCGTTCAAGACACTATCCGAAGGGGTAAATAAGGGTGACGCGCATGGCGCAATTCGTGACAAAAAAATTCTAAATATTCCATTACCGTACTTCGAAGCATGTCAACCGCTGTTTAAAAGCAATTTTTATGCCATTTTTCTCATAAAAAAGCGATAATATTCCGACCGGGAATCTGCGTTTAGGTAAACAGACAAAAGAAAAGAAAGCATTCGGTCGACTCGGGCACGCGCCTAAGCCCATAGTACTCTGAGCGGCCACTTGCCAAAAGCGATAAAGTGTTTCAGCCAGAGCCTGCCTCGATATCGTTCAGCTTTTTCCCGGGCTCTGAGAGCCTATGGGAGCCTTAGGAAGTGTCACGTTATTGCAATGATCCTCAGTCTTCAATAAAAAGAGCCAAGATGAAACACTACTTCTCAGACAGGCCACTTCCTGCATGGAATCTTCTCAGGTTTTGGCCTGCCATATGAGTTCTGTTATACTCACAGACACCATTCAAACAGTTTTAGAAGCTTTAGGGTGTTTTCTATCCAAAGCCAATAATTATATGCATATTCTAGTTACTGGGCAGGAGTAGTAACCAGATTAAATCGGGTACGTTTTTTATCCGGCTGTGTCAATACTGCCCCCTAGCCCTAACAGGTTAAAGCCTCAAAGTATAAGATGATCCAACTTTCAAATTGAATCCTTTTTGGCTAGCAACAGCAGTCAACTAGCTAGCTAGGTAGCTGTTTAGCTTTCTGTCACATTCACTAATTTGTTTGTAAACAATCAACAAGCTAGTTTAGTTAGCTGCCACATGTTCTTGTCAAACTGGTAACAGAGTAGCTAGCAAGCAACAAGATATTCCAAAGAACCACTTGAGGACAAAAACATCACATTTGACCTTTCAGACACAAGTCACATGGGCAGGAATTAGATTTGTATCTGACTTCAAACCACCTACGAAAGTGGTTTGAAATGTGTCTTGAAATATTAGATTCCATCTGCTTTTTGTCTGTTCAGGCTGCAGGAAAAAGAACAGATTCAAATCAGATATGCAAATAAATAGGATTTGAGTGACTTCAAACTGTCAATGTGAACACAGCTTAACTGTGTTGGTCTCTGTCATTTTAGGATCTGAAGGACGAGAATAAGAAGGCCAGGATGGCAGCAGCCAGAGCAGTGCTGGAGAAATGCACCATGATGCTGCTCACTGCATCCAAGGTATGTATGTCCTACCACTACTGCTAATGTAGTAGGTCAAAGCTTTGAGCTGGAAAACCTTAGTACTGCATGGGTGAAATTAGGCCTTATGGTGGTCATGTGAATTTTCATTCTTTTTTGGAATCAAACCAGTCTAACTTCTCACGTAAAACATAGTTTTTGTGTTAAATATACATTTGAAGTTGGACGTTTACATACACTTTAGCCAAATACATTTAAACTCAGTTTTTCCACAATTCCTGACATTTAATCCTAGTAAAAATTCCCATTGGTCAGTTAGGATCACCACTTTATTTTAAGAATGTGAAATGTCAGAATAATAGTAGAGAGAATTATTTATTTCAACTTTTATTTCTTTCATCACATTCCCAGTGGGTCAGAAGTTTATAGACACTCAATTAGTATTTGGTAGCATTGCCTTTAAATTGTTTAACTTGGGTCAAACGTTTCGGGTAGCCTTCCACAAGCTTCCCACAATAAGTTGGGTGAATTTTGGCCCATTCCTCCTGACAGAGCTGATGTAACTGAGTCAGGTTTGTAGGCCTCCTTGCTTGCACACACTTTTTCAGTTCTGCCCACAAATGTTCTATAGGATTGAGGTCAGGGCTTTGTGATGGCCTCTCCAATACCTTGACTTTATTGTCCTTAAGCCATTTTGCCACAACTTTGGAAGTATGCTTGGGGTCATTGTCCATTTGGAAGACCCATTTGCGACCAAGCTTTAACTTCCTGACTGATGTCTTGAGATGTTGTTTCAATATATCCACATCATTTTCCTGCCTCATGATGCCATCTATTTTGTGAAGTGCACCAGTCCCTCCTGCAGCAAAGGACCCCCACAACATGATGCTGCCACCCCCTTGCTTCACGGTTGGGATGGTGTTCTTCAGCTTGCAAGCCTCCCCCTTTTTCCTCAAAACTTAACGATGGTCATTATGGCAAAACAGTCCTATTTTTGTTTTATCAGACCAGAGGACCTTTCTCCAAAAACTATGATCTTTGTCCCCATGTGCAGTTGCAAAACGTAGTCTGGTTTTTTATGGCGGTTTTGGAGCAGTGGCTTCTTCCTTGCTGAGCGGCCTTTCAGGTTATGTCGATATAGGACTCGTTTTACTGTGGATATAGATACTTTTGTACCTGTTTCCTCCAGCATCTTCACAAGGTCCTTTGCTGTTGTTCTGGGATTGATTTGCACTTTTTGAACCAAAGTACGTTAATCTCTAGGAGAGAGAACGCGTCTCCTTCCTGAGCGGTATGACGGCTGCGTGGTCCCATGGTGTTTGTTCTTGCGTGCTATTGTTTGTACAGATGAACGTGGTACCTTCAGGCATTTGGAAATTGCTCCCAAGGATGAACCAGACTTGTGGAGGTCTACAATTCTTTTCTGAGGTTTTGGCTGATTTCTTTTGATTTTCTCATGATGTCAAGCAAAGAGGCACTGAGTTTGAAGGTAGGCCTTGAAATACCACAGGTACACCTCCAATTGACTCAAATGATGTCATTTAGCCTATCAGAAGCTTCTAAAGCCATGACACCATTTTCTGGAATTTTCCAAGCGGTTTAAAGGCACAGTCAACTTAGTGTATGTAAACTTCTGACCCACTGGAATTGTGATACAGTGAATTGTAAGTGAAATAATCTGTCTGTAAACAATTGTCGGAAAAAATACTTGTGTCATGCACAAAGTAGATGTCCTAACCGACTTGCAAAAACTCTAGTCTGTTAACAAGAAATTTGTGGAGTGGTTGAAAAACGAGTTTTAATGATTCCAACCTAAGTGTATGTAAACTTCAGACTTTAACTGTATTTACGAGGTAGAGGGACTGTATTACTACAATTGATTTCAAACATGGACTGTTTCTTCATCTGCTGCTTGGTTTTCAAATCATGTGCCAGATACTTATAAACCATGAGTCTCTCCTCCGTGCAGACGTGTCTCAGACACCCTGACTGCGAGTCAGCACGTATCAACAAAGACGCCGTGTTTCACCGCATGCGTTTCGCCCTGGAGCAGGTCATGGAGATCGTGACGGACGCTCGGCCCTGCGGGGAGACCAAGGTCCTTCCCCTCAGCATTTACACCGGCATCAAGGACTTCAAGGTGGGACGACAGGGGAGGACCGAGCCTGGGGGCTCTTTCCATATGTTGCTGAGTACAACGCAACAATGTGTTATAACACTGTACCTGCCTGTGTTAATACAGTATGCCGCTTTAGGCCTCTACATACAAAGATGAAGTATGCTAGGAGTTCTGTGCGAGTTCTTTAGAATAAGTAAATTATCCTTAGTCAACCTGATATGCCAGTAACTTGTTTTTGAACTGGATAATAGACTGCAACAGAGATCATAGAGCTTTCTAATGATCTTCTCTGTCTCTGCCTGTGTCTCTGTCTCTGCCTGTGTCAATGACATTTTTGGCATGACAAATACGTTTTTGTATTCACTATTGTCTCTGTCTCTATGTCTGTGTCTCTGTCTGTGTCTCTGTCTGTCTCTGTGTCTCTGTCTATCTCTCTGTCTGTGTCTCTGTCTGTCTCTGTGTCTCTCTCTGTGTCTCTCTCTATCTCTCTGTCTGTGTCTGTCTCTATGTCTCTGTCTGTGTCTCTGTCGCTGTCTCTCTCTCTGTCTGTGTCTCCCTCTCTGTGTCTCTGTCTCTGTGTTTTTCTCTGTGTGTATGTCTGTGTCTCTGTCTGTGATCCCAGTCCAACGTGGAAGGTCTGCGTGAGGGTCTGTACTTGCTGCCCCACCAGGCTCTGTCTGGCCAGCTGGAGGCGGTGGTGGAGAGGACGGAGGACTTCACTGACTCGGCCTACACCAGCCACGAGCACCGAGAGGGCATCCTGCAGCTCTGCCAGCTCGCCCGCCAGGACACTGACCAGCTCATCACAGCCTGGATGGAGGCGGTATGTGGCCGTTCACAGGGCATACACGCACATATAAACACTCAAACATGCATACACACAAGCACAGAGACACACAGGGACACACAAACATGTATACAAGTACTCACACAGATATGTGATAGATATGTACTCATACGTCTACATGGTTAAGAGCACACATGCAGTATGTTATGATTTAACACATGCATATGCACATTTACACGTGCAAATACCCACAGACCTCTTTTCCTTTTCACGCACATTTTCTTCAACCTTTATTTAACCAGGTTAGTCTCGTTGAGATACAAATCTGTTTTTCAACAGAGACCTGGAACACACACATTCACCTTCTCTCTGTATCTCCTTTCTATATTGTCAGTGAATGTTCTTGAGCTGTCAAGTGATTCTCTGGGTGACAAATGAATCATACTGCAGGAGTGTAGTTGCATGACCTTGTGTACTGTTGATAGGTTTACAGATAATGTGGAGGAGAAGTATAGAATATCCAGCCTTTTCACACAACCCTCCTGCATGCTACTGTACAGTACTATTTTCCTTCATTCACTATAGGCGTGTTTCCATACAGGATTTACCCTAGCGTTTTACCCAAAAGGCTCAGACTTGTCTGTTTCCATCTACGCGGGCTGGTACCCGTGTCTCTGGCGGACCTGCTCTCACATGCGGCCAAAACCAGGCCACTGGTACTTTTCAGCTTGCATTTACATAACAATGGATAACTGTGAACTGTAACACCTCACAAAGCAACTGTTTTGATTATGCAGAGCTTGTTGATTCTGCTCTTCACAAGTCTTCACTGTTGGAAACACAATGCCCCTAGTATAACATATGGGTGTATACACTAGTGTAACACTGGTGTTGCAGTAGTAAAGCAGTATATAGGAGTAGATCTAACTTGAAGTCAGCCTCGTTGTATGAATAGCTATCCACTTGACTCCACTGATAACACATTGTGTTCCCTGTCTCTCTCTTGACACCTCGCTCAAAACATTCTCCTTGGATACCGAAACTTGGAGGTTTTATACAATGTGTTTTTGGTTTAGGCTGGTATAACGATGTGAAAGTAGAGGCCACAGTTCCACTGACAGATTGAATGGAATCAGAGCTACAACACATTGAAGGGTTGGTTCCCCAGTGAGACACATTTCCACAACGTGCGTCACTAGCTGGATCCCTGGGTCTGTTTGTGTTTCTCCACTCAATTCAGTAGAAACAGAGAGGGTGTGAGAAGGTGTGTTACTCCACTCATTTAAGTGGAAACCGAGAGAGTGATATGAGGGGGTGTGGTGAGTGGGTCAAAGACAAATAATCTGGTGCCTCCTTGTTTGACAGTGTTTTGACACCCTGCTTTAATCCTGTCTGTGCAAGGTTGGTACTGCCCACCTGTCTCCTTGGCCTAAGAATCTGTGTCGGAAACTATTATGTTCTACATGCTATTGGTGAAGCAGAAGGGATCTCAATTCAATTCAATTCAAGGGGCTTTATTGGCATGGGAAACATATGTTAACATTGCCTAAGCAATCGAGCGATCTCTCTCTCTCCTCTCTCTCTGTCTCTCTGATAGGGACTGAACAGGTCTGTGTGATCTCGTGTGGGTTCAGAAACTGACTTCTCCTTCCTCTGCAGAGACAGGCCACGTCCAAGGCAGCAATCCATGATTTATGTGACAACTCTTATCTTTTCCCACTCCCTCCCTCCTTTCTTTTTGTTTTTATCTTTCTTTCAAGAAGCAGTCTCTAAATGCTAAAGAGGCCACGGAGGAGATGGAGCTGTCTATACTGAAGACCTGCCAAAGTGTCTACGAACTCCGCAGAGAGGTGAGTCCTGTAACCCTACGCTCCTACCCAGAATGCTTCACTGTCTGACATGCCAAGGGGATCAGTCCTAGAGCAGAAATGTCTGGAGTTTTCTGTACTCCATCACAGTTTGTCTGTATCTCTTGCTCTTTTTTATCTTTGATATGCCCACATCACTCTCCCTCTGTTTACTTCTTCTCTTTATCCTCTAGAGTGTACACTGCCACTCTCCCTATTCCTTTCACTCTTTCTCTCTCCGACTTGTTCTTTCTCTCTCCGACTTGTTCTTTCTCTCTCCGACTTGTTCTTTCTCTCTCTGACTTGTTCTTTCTCTCTCTGCCTTGTCATTTCTCTCTCTGACTTGTTCTTTCTCTCTCTGACTTGTTCTTTCTCTCTCTGACTTGTTCTTTCTCTCTCTGACTTGTTCTTTCTCTCTCTGCCTTGTCATTTCTCTCTCTGACTTGTTCTTTCTCTCTCTGACTTGTTCTTTCTCTCTCTGCCTTGTCATTTCTCTCTCTGACTTGTTCTTTCTCTCTCTGACTTGTTCTTTCTCTCTCTGCCTTGTCATTTCTCTCTCTGACTTGTTCTTTCTCTCTCTGACTTGTTCTTTCTCTCTCTGCCTTGTCATTTCTCTCTCTGACTTGTTCTTTCTCTCTCTGACTTGTTCTTTCTCTCTCTGCCTTGTCATTTCTCTCTCTGCCTTGTTCTTTCTCTCTCTGACTTGTTCTTTCTCTCTCTGACTTGTTCTTTCTCTCTCTGACTTGTTCTTTCTCTCTCTGCCTTGTCATTTCTCTCTCTGACTTGTTCTTTCTCTCTCTGACTTGTTCTTTCTCTCTCTGACTTGTTCTTTCTCTCTCTGCCTTGTTCTTTCTCTCTCTGACTTGTTCTTTCTCTCTCTGACTTGTTCTTTCTCTCTCTGCCTTGTCATTTCTCTCTCTGACTTGTTCTTTCTCTCTCTGACTTGTTCTTTCTCTCTCTGACTTGTTCTTTCTCTCTCTGATTTGTTCTTTCTCTCTCTGACTTGTTCTTTCTCTCTCTGACTTGTTCTTTCTCTCTCTGCCTTGTCATTTCTCTCTCTGACTTGTTCTTTCTCTCTCTGACTTGTTCTTTCTCTCTCTGACTTGTTCTTTCTCTCTCTGACTTGTTCTTTCTCTCTCCGACTTGTTCTTTCTCTCTCCGACTTGTTCTTTCTCTCTCTGACTTGTTCTTTCTCTCTCTGACTTGCTCTTTCTCTCTCTGACTTGCTCTTTCTCTGCCTTGTCATTTCTCTCTCTGCCTTGTCATTTCTCTCTCTGACTTGTCATTTCTCTCTCTGACTTGTCATTTCTCTCTCTGCCTTGTCATTTCTCTCTCTGACTTGTTCTTTCTCTCTCTGACTTGCTCTTTCTCTGCCTTGCTCTTTTTCTCTCTCTCTGCCTTGCTCTCTCTCTCTCTGCCTCTCTCTGCCTTGCTCTTTCTCTCTCTGCCTTGCTCTTTCTCTCTCTGCCTTGCTATTTCTCTCTCTGACTTGCTCTTTCTCTCTCTCTCTCTGCCTTGCTCTTTCTCTCTCTCTCTAACTTGCTCTTTCACTCTCTGCCTTGCTCTTTCTCTCTCTCTCTGCCTAGCTCTTTCTCTCTCTGCCTTTTTCTCTTTCTGTCTTACTATTGTTTTCTCTTTCTGCTACCATTGTGCACCCAGGCGTTGAAAAGATACAAAACGTACACACATATTCACCCCCTCTTTTCCCCTCTCCCTTCCGTCCAGCTTCATAAGGTGGCAGTGGGGCGGGCGGCGGACCTGCTGAAGCTGCATGCAGAACACCTGCCTCTGCGGGCCCTGAAGGCCTCGGGGGGCGAGGGCAACCTGGAGGCTGTGGCAGAGTATGCCCGGACGCTTGGCGAGCAGAAAGAACAGCTGGTGGAGGTGAGAGAAGCTCACTAGGCTGGGGAGGTTGACTTGATCAAGTCACCATTGAAGCACAATAAAGTATTCAATTCAATCCACAACAATCCAACCTCATATCCATCTCTATGCCTGAGGTATATGGACATGTGTGATGTGGGCTACTGGCTTTGGAAGCCTGTATGTATTTTTTCAATTGAAACATTTGGATAAGTATCTTGATCTGTTTTTGGCATCAACATGTAGGTCTGTGTCTACTGCTCATATCCAGTCAAATTGATGTTAGACGCCGATGTTCTTTGTCCGGTTCCAGACTTGTCGTCTACTGTGTCACGTCTCTGGGACAGAGCCTCTGGAGATCACATGTATACACGCTGAGGAGACCTTCCACGTCATCGGCCCCCAGGTAACACACAGTGACAAGTAACACACAGTGACAGGTAACACACACAGACAGATAAAACACGCACTGACAGGTAACACACACACACACACACACACACACACACACACACACACACACACACACACACACACACACACACTGACAGGTAACACACACGCACACTGACACGTAACACACACACACACACACACACTGACAGGTAACACACACACTGACAGGTAAAACACACACACACACTGACAGGTAACACACACACACTGACAGGTAACACACACACACACACACTGACAGGTAAAACACACACACACTGACAGGTAACACACACACACTGACAGGTAACACACACACACACACTGACAGGTAAAACACACACACATTGACAGGTAACATACACATTGACAGGTAACATACACACATTGACAGGTAAAACACACACTGACAGGTAAAACACACACACTGACAGGTAAAACACACACACACTGACAGGTAAAACACACACACACACTGACAGGTAAAACACACACACATTGACAGGTAACACACACATTGACAGGTAACATACACATTGACAGGTAAAACACACACATTGACAGGTAAAACACACACTGACAGGTAAAACACACACACTGACAGGTAAAACACACACACACTGACAGGTAAAACACACACACACACTGACAGGTAAAACACACACACATTGACAGGTAACACACACATTGACAGGTAACATACACATTGACAGGTAAAACACACACACTGACAGGTAAAACACACACACTGACAGGTAAAACACACACACACTGACAGGTAAAACACACACACTGACAGGTAAAACACACACACACTGACAGGTAAAACACACACACACTGACAGGTAAAACACACACACACTGACAGGTAAAACACACACACACTGACAGGTAAAACACACACACATTGACAGGTAACACACACATTGACAGGTAACATACACATTGACAGGTAAAACACACACACTGACAGGTAAAACACACACTGACAGGTAAAACACACACACACTGACAGGTAAAACAAACACACACTGACAGGTAAAACACACACACTGACAGGTAAAACACACACACACTGACAGGTAAAACACACACACACTGACAGGTAAAACACACACACACTGACAGGTAAAACACACACACACACTGACAGGTAAAACACACACACACTGACAGGTAAAACATACGCATCACACTGACACTGAGGACGGGGCCCTGAAGGGACAAAACAAGACACCTGAGATGGCATAGTCCTGATCATGTCTGATACAATCCATGTTGCGACAGAAACTTGATAAGCTGTATAACCTCTCCATAATCAAGGTTCAGTTTGTCAGTACATCCCCTGTCATCTAGATCCCTTATAGCTTCAACTCCATCCATTAAACACAGCCAACCATTGCAGAAACAGACATTAAGAAGACTTCATCTGATACATGGGGAAATAACTCAGACAACCACATGCACAGAAGTCAGAGTGCATCACCCCCAGTGTGCTGCATTTAATTGGCAATTACCCGCAGGAGTCCCTTCATTATCATTGAAAGACACGCACAGATACACACACACACCAGTATCATCCCTCCCTGCTTGGCGGTGGCTCCCCCTCTGTGACCTTATTGATTGGTTGACCTTTGAGCCTATGAGCTCAGTCATTACTGTGGGGTCATGCAGCGTCTGACGTTACCGTGGGAGGATCATCACATTTCACACTATACCTCCAGCAGCAGATAATGACCTTCCCGACGGCCTGGAAGACCAAACATAATTAGAAAAGTGGGGAACAAAACTGATGCCCTGCCCGCTGAAGATTGTGTGAAATGGAACAAATCCACCCCCACACTGACAGGTAATGATCCGGTGTAACTCCTGTGTCTCTGCTGTCTCATAGTAGTTCAACATTGTACGAGACTGAGGCCTGGTTCCATTCAAATCACCCTCTCCTTTTCTTGGGCCCCTTGTTGGTCTTCCCTGAAAGAATCAACTGGTCTGGATAGGTACTGCTGTGAGTAACATAGTAATAGCTCCACTTAAGGGATCGTTTCCCATGTGGGGTTGCCTGATTTTGAAAATGGGGTCGCGAGAGAAATGGTGAAATAAAATTTGGAAGCAAAAATATAAAATAAAAAAGCTGTTTTCCTCCTACAAATGTGGCTCAGTCTTTTGAACGATTTAAGCTACAAAATATTATGACCCCATCACTGAGAGATAAGACACAGACGTTTGTGTCTGTTTCCTTCTACAATGCCAATTAGAACAGAGTGGACAAGACCAGGCACTAAGCCAGACTGGGGGGAAAGATCACACATAATTATTAGCTGAGGACCTTCTGAACTTCCCAATAACTTTCTGATCCATTTCAATCACTTCAAACCAGTACTTTTCAAATGCTGTCAAAAGAACTGTCAGACTCATTTGTAATAGGCTGTCAAATAAAAAAGTTAACATTGGCCGTTGATTACATCATTTTTGTTACATGGTGGGGTCACGAAACAAATGTGATATCAAAATGGGGTCGTGGGCCAAAAAAGTTTGGGATCCCCTGACTTAAGGTAGAACTTAGTGCACCTTATCAAAACACTTTCACAGTCCAATACAGTGTAAAACATAGCTACTCCATCTGCTCACTCCCTCTCTCTCTCTCTCTCTCTCTCCCCCCTTCCTCTCTCTCTCCTGTCAGATCATCTCTGCAGCCCAGACGCTGGCCCTGCACCCATCCAGTAAGATTGCCAAGGAGAACCTGGATGTGTTCTGTGAGGCCTGGGAGTCCCAGCTCTGCGACATGGCCGTGCTGCTAAGGGAGATCAACGACGTGTTCGAGGGCCGCCGAGGTGGGACTGCCAGTGGTAGGAGAGGGGGAGAGGGATGGGTGTGTGTTATGGGCAGTCGCAGGAGAGGGTTGCACACTACAAGCCGTGGTTGTTTTTACTCTCTGTCTCACGCTGAGCTGCGGTAGTCTAAAATGTATTGATCCTATTCATAGACAGCTAAATCTCTATAACCGTAGTTGTTTGTATTGTCTGACACAATCTCTATCAGGGAGGGGATGTCAGATTAAAGCACCATCAGCAGGATACCTCTCATTGAGTTGGATATACAAACCGTTCTGTTACAGGCCTGATAGCCAGTGTGTGTCCCAGCGTGGTGATGCCAGACGTTTCTCAGAGCTCTCTCCCAGCACGCAGCGTGATTCCTATCATCCGTAACCTCTGTGGTGTGTCACGGTGCCAGTATTTATGGGCTACGATCCCAACGACGTCCCCCTACTAAACCAATTGAATAGAGGAGGAATAGGGATAAATCTCCCTCCCTGGGGGAAGTTAAACGATGACGTTCACACTGTGCCCTCGAGTCGTGGCTCTCACATAGTAAAAGTGCTATTTTTCCTCTGGTAAAGCTGGTATGGGTGTGTGTTTATCTGTGTATGTGTGTGTGTCTACCTTTCTGTTTGTGTTTGTGTGTGTGCTCGTGTGTGTGGAGGGGGTGTGGTACTCAAGCGACACAGACAGGCCCTCCAAAAAGCTGCCTGTACTTTTATGTGATGTAATGCTCCTTGAAAATGTTAGTGATGTTTATCACACCCTCACCACCCATGGAAATTCTACTGAAATGTCCCTTTATCCAAACTTAGAGAGTGAGTTGATTGGTTGCACTCCATTTGAAGTCTGATAGATGATGTGTTGGGGATAATCAATTGTAGTATGCTATAGGATGTGTTAGGGATAATCAATTGTAGTATGATAGAGGATGTGTTGGGGATAATCAACTGTAGTATAATAGAGGATGTGTTAGGGATTATCAATTGTAGTATGATAGAGGATGTGTTAGGGATAATCAACTGTAGTATAATAGAGGATGTGTTGGGGATAATCAATTGTAGTATGCTATAGGATGTGTTAGGGATAATTAACTGTAGTATAATAGAGGATGTGTTGGGGATAATCAACTGTAGTATAATAGAGGATGTGTTAGGGATAATCAATTGTAGTATGATAGAGGATGTGTTAGGGATTATCAATTGTAGTATGATAGAGGATGTGTTAGGGATAATCAACTGTAGTATAATAGAGGATGTGTTAGGGATAATCAATTGTAGTATGCTATAGGATGTGTTAGGGATAATTAACTGTAGTATAATAGAGGATGTGTTGGGGATAATCAACTGTAGTATAATAGAGGATGTGTTAGGGATAATCAATTGTAGTATGATAGAGGATGTGTTAGGGATAATCAACTGTAGTATAATAGAGGATGTGTTGGGGATAATCAACTGTAGTATAATAGAGGATGTGTTAGGGATAATCAATTGTAGTATGCTATAGGATGTGTTAGGGATAATTAACTGTAGTATAATAGAGGATGTGTTGGGGATAATCAACTGTAGTATAATAGAGGATGTGTTAGGGATAATCAACAGTAGTATAATAGAGGATGTGTTAGGGATAATCAGCTGTAGTATAATAGAGGATGTGTTAGGGATAATCAATTGTAGTATAATAGATGATGTGTTAGGGATAATCAACTGTAGTATAATAGAGAATGTGTTTGGGGTAATCAACTGTAGTATAATAGAGGATGTGTTAGGGATAATCAACTGTAGTATAATAGAGGATGTGTTAGGGATAATCAATTGTAGTGTGTTATAGGATGTGTTAGGGATAATCAATTGTAGTATGATAGAGGATGTGTTAGGGATAATCAACTGTAGTATAATAGAGGATGTGTTAGGGATAATCAACTGTAGTATAATAGAGGATGTGTTAGGGATAATCAATTGTAGTATAATAGATGATGTGTTAGGGATAATCAACTGTAGTATAATGGAGAATGTGTTAGGGATAATCAATTCTAGTGTGCAATAGGATGTGTTAGGGATAATCAATTGTAGTATGATAGAGGATGTGTTAGGGATAATCAATTCTAGTGTGCAATAGGATGTGTTAGGGATAATCAATTGTAGTATGATAGAGGATGTGTTAGGGATAGTCAATTGTAGTATGATAGAGGATGTGTTAGGGATAGTCAATTGTAGTTTGATAGAGGATGTGTTGGGGATAATCAACTGTAGTATAATAGAGGATGTGTTAGTGATAATCAATTGTAGTATAATAGAGGATGTGTTAGGGATAATCAACTGTAGTATAATAGAGGATGTGTTAGGGGTAATCAACTGAATCCCTCCCTTTTAGTATCATTTCATGGGTTGGCGTGGGGCATTTCATAAGGTACACAATACTTTTGCTGGAAAATTATTTTTTACTAAACTTTTTTTACAAGACCAATGCCCAAAATATGACTTAAAAAAATATATTTCCTCAAAATACTTTCTTTCTTTCTGATTAATTACAGGTGATAAGAGAGCCTACGTGTCGCTTCCCAGACCAGGGGTGAGTATCAGAATATACAATGTTATGACTGGTGGATATTTCTTATTTCATTTTATTCAAATTACTTTCCATCATTTCCTCCTTTAATATCACTCACCCTGTCAAAACGTTTCTCCCGCCAGAAACATTCAGCCAACCTGAAGACGGTGAAGGCAGTCAAGCTAGATGCGGAGGTATAACTTAATCATCAATTACACAATACACCTCACATAGGATGTGTCCTAATACACCTCACATAGGCTGTGTCCTAATACACCTCACATAGTCTGTGTCCTAATACACCTCACATAGTCTGTGTCCTAATATACCTCACATAGTCTGTGTCCTAATACACCTCACATAGTCTGTGTCCTAATACACCTCACATAGTCTGTGTCCTAATACACCTCACATAGTCTGTGTCCTAATACACCTCACATAGTCTGTGTCCTAATACACCTCACATAGTCTGTGTCCTAATACACCTCACATAGTCTGTGTCCTAATATACCTCACATAGTCTGTGTCCTAATACACCTCACATAGTCTGTGTCCTAATACACCTCACATAGCCTGTGTCCTAATACACCTCACATAGTCTGTGTCACTATACACCTCACATAGCCTGTGTCCTAATACACCTCACATAGCCTGTGTCCTAATACACCTCACATAGCCTGTGTCCTAATACACCTCACATAGTCTGTGTCCTAATACACCTCACATAGTCTGTGTCCTAATACACCTCACCTAGTCTGTGTCCTAATACACCTCACATAGTCTGTGTCCTAATACACCTCACATAGTCTGTGTCCTAATATACCTCACATAGTCTGTGTCCTAATACACCTCACATAGTCTGTGTCCTAATACACCTCACATAGGCTGTGTCCCTATACACCTCACATAGTCTGTGTCCCTATACACCTCACATAGTCTGTGTCCCTATACACCTCACATAGCCTGTGTCCTAATACACCTCACATAGCCTGTGTCCTAATACACCTCACATAGTCTGTGTCCCAATACACCTCACATAGTCTGTGTCCCAATACACCTCACATAGTCTGTGTCCTAATACACCTCACATAGTCTGTGTCCTAATACACCTCACATAGGCTGTGTCCTAATACACCTCACATAGTCTGTGTCCTAATACACCTCACATAGGCTGTGTCCTAATACACCTCACATAGTCTGTGTCCTAATACACCTCACATAGCCTGTGTCCTAATACACCTCACATAGCCTGTGTCCTAATACACCTCACATAGGCTGTGTCCCAATACACCTCACATAGTCTGTGTCCTAATACACCTCACATAGTCTGTGTCCTAATACACCTCACATAGGCTGTGTCCTAATACACCTCACATAGTCTGTGTCCTAATACACCTCACATAGGCTGTGTCCTAATACACCTCACATAGTCTGTGTCCTAATACACCTCACATAGCCTGTGTCCTAATACACCTCACATAGCCTGTGTCCTAATACACCTCACATAGGCTGTGTCCCAATACACCTCACATAGTCTGTGTCCCTATACACCTCACATAGTCTGTGTCCCTATACACCTCACATAGTCTGTGTCCTAATACACCTCACATAGTCTGTGTCCCAATACACCTCACATAGTCTGTGTCCTAATACACCTCACATAGTCTGTGTCCTAATACACCTCACATAGCCTGTGTCCTAATACACCTCACATAGTCTGTGTCCCTATACACCTCACATAGCCTGTGTCCTAATACACCTCACATAGCCTGTGTCCTAATACACCTCACATAGCCTGTGTCCTAATACACCTCACATAGTCTGTGTCCTAATACACCTCACATAGGCTGTGTCCTAATACACCTCACCTAGTCTGTGTCCTAATACACCTCACATAGTCTGTGTCCCTATACACCTCACATAGTCTGTGTCCTAATACACCTCACATAGTCTGTGTCCTAATACACCTCACATAGGCTGTCCTAATACACCTCACATAGTCTGTGTCCTAATACACCTCACATAGTCTGTGTCCTAATACACCTCACATAGTCTGTGTCCTAATACACCTCACATAGTCTGTGTCCTAATACACCTCACATAGCCTGTGTCCTAATACACCTCACATAGCCTGTGTCCTAATACACCTCACATAGTCTGTGTCCTAATACACCTCACATAGGCTGTGTCCTAATACACCTCACCTAGTCTGTGTCCTAATACACCTCACATAGTCTGTGTCCCTATACACCTCACATAGTCTGTGTCCTAATACACCTCACATAGTCTGTGTCCTAATACACCTCACATAGGCTGTGTCCTAATACACCTCACATAGTCTGTGTCCTAATACACCTCACATAGTCTGTGTCCTAATACACCTCACATAGTCTGTGTCCTAATACACCTCACATGGTCTGTGTCCTAATACACCTCACATAGCCTGTGTCCTAATACACCTCACATAGCCTGTGTCCTAATACACCTCACATAGGCTGTGTCCCAATACACCTCACATAGTCTGTGTCCCTATACACCTCACATAGTCTGTGTCCTAATACACCTCACATAGTCTGTGTCCCAATACACCTCACATAGTCTGTGTCCTAATACACCTCACATAGTCTGTGTCCTAATACACCTCACATAGCCTGTGTCCTAATACACCTCACATAGTCTGTGTCCCTATACACCTCACATAGCCTGTGTCCTAATACACCTCACATAGCCTGTGTCCTAATACACCTCACATAGCCTGTGTCCTAATACACCTCACATAGTCTGTGTCCTAATACACCTCACATAGGATGTGTCCTAATACACCTCACCTAGTCTGTGTCCTAATACACCTCACATAGTCTGTGTCCCTATACACCTCACATAGTCTGTGTCCCAATACACCTCACATAGTCTGTGTCCTAATACACCTCACATAGCCTGTGTCCCTATAACACCTCACATAGCCTGTGTCCCTATACACCTCACATAGTCTGTGTCCCAATACACCTCACATAGTCTGTGTCCTAATACACCTCACATAGTCTGTGTCCTAATACACCTCACATAGCCTGTGTCCCAATACACCTCACATAGCCTGTGTCCCTATACACCTCACATAGGCTGTGTCCCTATACACCTCACATAGTCTGTGTCCTAATACACCTCACATAGCCTGTGTCCTAATACACCTCACATTGCCTGTGTCCCTATACACCTCACATAGGCTGTGTCCCTATACACCTCACATAGTCTGTGTCCTAATACACCTCACATAGCCTGTGTCCCAATACACCTCACATAGTCTGTGTCCCAATACACCTCACATAGCCTGTGTCCCAATACACCTCACATAGTCTGTGTCCCTATACACCTCACATAGGCTGTGTCCTAAAACACCTCACATAGTCTGTGTCCTAATACACCTCACATAGCCTGTGTCCTAATACACCTCACATAGTCTGTGTCCTAATACACCTCACATAGTCTGTGTCCCAATACACCTCACATAGCCTGTGTCCTAATACACGTCACATAGTCTGTGTCCTAATACACCTCACATAGGCTGTGTCCCAATACACCTCACATAGTCTGTGTCCCTATACACCTCACATAGTCTGTGTCCCAATACACCTCACATTGTCTGTGTCCCAATACACCTCACATTGTCTGTGTCCCAATACACCTCACATAGTCTGTGTCCTAATACACCTCACATAGTCTGTGTCCTAATACACCTCACATAGCCTGTGTCCTAATACACCTCACATAGTCTGTGTCCCTATACACCTCACATAGCCTGTGTCCTAATACACCTCACATAGCCTGTGTCCTAATACACCTCACATAGCCTGTGTCCTAATACACCTCACATAGTCTGTGTCCTAATACACCTCACATAGGCTGTGTCCTAATACACCTCACCTAGTCTGTGTCCTAATACACCTCACATAGTCTGTGTCCCTATACACCTCACATAGTCTGTGTCCTAATACACCTCACATAGTCTGTGTCCTAATACACCTCACACAGGCTGTGTCCTAATACACCTCACATAGTCTGTGTCCTAATACACCTCACATAGGCTGTGTCCTAATACACCTCACATAGCCTGTGTCCTAATACACCTCACATAGTCTGTGTCCTAATACACCTCACATAGCCTGTGTCCTAATACACCTCACATAGCCTGTGTCCTAATACACCTCACATAGGCTGTGTCCCAATACACCTCACATAGTCTGTGTCCCTATACACCTCACATAGTCTGTGTCCTAATACACCTCACATAGTCTGTGTCCCAATACACCTCAAATAGTCTGTGTCCTAATACACCTCACATAGTCTGTGTCCTAATACACCTCACATAGCCTGTGTCCCAATACACCTCACATAGTCTGTGTCCCTATACACCTCACATAGCCTGTGTCCTAATACACCTCACATAGCCTGTGTCCTAATACACCTCACATAGCCTGTGTCCTAATACACCTCACATAGTCTGTGTCCTAATACACCTCACATATGCTGTGTCCTAATACACCTCACATAGTCTGTGTCCCAATACACCTCACATAGTCTGTGTCCCTATACACCTCACATAGTCTGTGTCCCAATACACCTCACATAGTCTGTGTCCTAATACACCTCACATAGCCTGTGTCCCTATACACCTCACATAGCCTGTGTCCCTATACACCTCACATAGTCTGTGTCCCAATACACCTCACATAGTCTGTGTCCTAATACACCTCACATAGTCTGTGTCCTAATACACCTCACATAGCCTGTGTCCTAATACACCTCACATAGTCTGTGTCCCAATACACCTCACATAGTCTGTGTCCCAATACACCTCACATAGTCTGTGTCCCAATACACCTCACATAGTCTGTGTCCCAATACACCTCATATAGTCTGTGTCCCAATACACCTCACATAGTCTGTGTCCCTATACACCTCACATAGTCTGTGTCCTAATACACCTCACATAGCCTGTGTCCTAATACACCTCACATAGCCTGTGTCCTAATACACCTCACATAGCCTGTGTCCCTATACACCTCACATAGGCTGTGTCCCTATACACCTCACATAGTCTGTGTCCTAATACACCTCACATAGCCTGTGTCCTAATACACCTCACATAGCCTGTGTCCCTATACACCTCACATAGTCTGTGTCCCTATACACCTCACATAGTCTGTGTCCTAATACACCTCACATAGCCTGTGTCCCAATACACCTCACATAGCCTGTGTCCCAATACACCTCACATAGCCTGTGTCCCAATACACCTCACATAGTCTGTGTCCCAATACACCTCACATAGTCTGTGTCCCAATACACCTCACATAGCCTGTGTCCTAATACACCTCACATAGTCTGTGTCCCAATACACCTCACATAGTCTGTGTCCCTATACACCTCACATAGGCTGTGTCCTAATACACCTCACATAGTCTGTGTCCTAATACACCTCACATAGCCTGTGTCCTAATACACCTCACATAGTCTGTGTCCTAATACACCTCACATAGCCTGTGTCCCAATACACCTCACATAGCCTGTGTCCTAATACACCTCACATAGCCTGTGTCCTAATACACCTCACATAGCCTGTGTCCCAATACACCTCACATAGTCTGTGTCCCAATACACCTCACATAGCCTGTGTCCTAATACACCTCACATAGTCTGTGTCCCAATACACCTCACATAGCCTGTGTCCCAATACACCTCACATAGCCTGTGTCCTAATACACCTCACATAGCCTGTGTCCTAATACACCTCACATAGCCTGTGTCCCAATACACCTCACATAGTCTGTGTCCCAATACACCTCATATAGCCTGTGTCCCAATACACCTCACATAGCCTGTGTCCTAATACACCTCACATAGTCTGTGTCCTAATACACCTCACATAGTCTGTGTCCTAATACACCTCACATAGTCTGTGTCCTAATACACCTCACATAGCCTGTGTCCCTATACACCTCACATAGTCTGTGTCCCAATACACCTCACATAGTCTGTGTCCCAATACACCTCACATAGTCTGTGTCCCAATACACCTCACATAGTCTGTGTCCCAATACACCTCATATAGTCTGTGTCCCAATACACCTCACATAGTCTGTGTCCCTATACACCTCACATAGTCTGTGTCCTAATACACCTCACATAGCCTGTGTCCTAATACACCTCACATAGCCTGTGTCCTAATACACCTCACATAGCCTGTGTCCCTATACACCTCACATAGGCTGTGTCCCTATACACCTCACATAGTCTGTGTCCTAATACACCTCACATAGCCTGTGTCCTAATACACCTCACATAGCCTGTGTCCCTATACACCTCACATAGTCTGTGTCCCTATACACCTCACATAGTCTGTGTCCTAATACACCTCACATAGCCTGTGTCCCAATACACCTCACATAGCCTGTGTCCCAATACACCTCACATAGCCTGTGTCCCAATACACCTCACATAGTCTGTGTCCCAATACACCTCACATAGTCTGTGTCCCAATACACCTCACATAGCCTGTGTCCTAATACACCTCACATAGTCTGTGTCCCAATACACCTCACATAGTCTGTGTCCCTATACACCTCACATAGGCTGTGTCCTAATACACCTCACATAGTCTGTGTCCTAATACACCTCACATAGCCTGTGTCCTAATACACCTCACATAGTCTGTGTCCTAATACACCTCACATAGCCTGTGTCCCAATACACCTCACATAGCCTGTGTCCTAATACACCTCACATAGCCTGTGTCCTAATACACCTCACATAGCCTGTGTCCCAATACACCTCACATAGTCTGTGTCCCAATACACCTCACATAGCCTGTGTCCTAATACACCTCACATAGTCTGTGTCCCAATACACCTCACATAGCCTGTGTCCCAATACACCTCACATAGCCTGTGTCCTAATACACCTCACATAGCCTGTGTCCTAATACACCTCACATAGCCTGTGTCCCAATACACCTCACATAGTCTGTGTCCCAATACACCTCATATAGCCTGTGTCCCAATACACCTCACATAGCCTGTGTCCTAATACACCTCACATAGTCTGTGTCCTAATACACCTCACATAGTCTGTGTCCTAATACACCTCACATAGTCTGTGTCCTAATACACCTCACATAGCCTGTGTCCCTATACACCTCACATAGTCTGTGTCCCAATACACCTCACATAGTCTGTGTCCCAATACACCTCACATAGACTGTGTCCTAATACACCTCACATAGTCTGTGTCCTAATACACCTCACATAGCCTGTGTCCTAATACACCTCACATAGGCTGTGTCCTAATACACCTCACCTAGTCTGTGTCCCAATACACCTCACATAGTCTGTGTCCCTATACACCTCACATAGTCTGTGTCCTAATACACCTCACATAGTCTGTGTCCTAATACACCTCACATAGGCTGTGTCCTAATACACCTCACATAGTCTGTGTCCTAATACACCTCACATAGTCTGTGTCCTAATACACCTCACATAGTCTGTGTCCTAATACACCTCACATAGTCTGTGTCCTAATACACCTCACATAGCCTGTGTCCTAATACACCTCACATAGCCTGTGTCCTAATACACCTCACATAGTCTGTGTCCTAATACACCTCACATAGGCTGTGTCCTAATACACCTCACCTAGTCTGTGTCCTAATACACCTCACATAGTCTGTGTCCCTATACACCTCACATAGTCTGTGTCCTAATACACCTCACATAGTCTGTGTCCTAATACACCTCACATAGGCTGTGTCCTAATACACCTCACATAGTCTGTGTCCTAATACACCTCACATAGTCTGTGTCCTAATACACCTCACATAGGCTGTGTCCTAATACACCTCACATGGTCTGTGTCCTAATACACCTCACATAGCCTGTGTCCTAATACACCTCACATAGCCTGTGTCCTAATACACCTCACATAGGCTGTGTCCCAATACACCTCACATAGTCTGTGTCCCTATACACCTCACATAGTCTGTGTCCTAATACACCTCACAAAGTCTGTGTCCCAATACACCTCACATAGTCTGTGTCCTAATACACCTCACATAGTCTGTGTCCTAATACACCTCACATAGCCTGTGTCCTAATACACCTCACATAGTCTGTGTCCCTATACACCTCACATAGCCTGTGTCCTAATACACCTCACATAGCCTGTGTCCTAATACACCTCACATAGCCTGTGTCCTAATACACCTCACATAGTCTGTGTCCTAATACACCTCACATAGGATGTGTCCTAATACACCTCACCTAGTCTGTGTCCTAATACACCTCACATAGTCTGTGTCCCTATACACCTCACATAGTCTGTGTCCCAATACACCTCACATAGTCTGTGTCCTAATATACCTCACATAGCCTGTGTCCCTATAACACCTCACATAGCCTGTGTCCCTATACACCTCACATAGTCTGTGTCCCAATACACCTCACATAGTCTGTGTCCTAATACACCTCACATAGTCTGTGTCCTAATACACCTCACATAGCCTGTGTCCTAATACACCTCACATAGCCTGTGTCCCTATACACCTCACATAGGCTGTGTCCCTATACACCTCACATAGTCTGTGTCCTAATATCAAATCAAATCAAATTTATTTTTATATAGCCCTTCGTACATCAGCTGATATTCTCAAAGTGCTGTACAGAAACCCAGCCTAAAACCCCAAACAGCAAGCAAAGCATGTGAAAGAAGCACGGTGGCTAGGAAAAACTCCCTAGGAAAAACTCCCTAGAAAGGCCAAAAACCTAGGAAGAAACCTAGAGAGGAACCAGGCTATGAGGGGTGGCCAGTCCTCTTCTGGCTGTGCAGGGTGGATATTATAACAGAACATGGTCAAAATGTTAAAATGTTAAAATGTTCATAAATGACCAGCATGGTCAAATAATAATAATCATAGTAGTTGTCGAGGGTGCAACAAGCACGTCCGGTGAACAGGTCAGGGTTCCATAGCCGCAGGCAGAACAGTTGAAACTGGAGCAGCAGCACGGCCAGGTGGACTGGGGACAGCAAGGAGTCATCATACCAGGTAGTCCTGAGGCATGGTCCTAGGGCTCAGGTCCTCCGAGAGAAAGACAGAAAGAGAGAAAGAGAGAATTAGAGAGAGCATATTTAAATACACACAGGACACCGGATAAGACAAGAGAAATACTCCAGATGTAACAGACTGACCCTAGCCCCCCGACACATAAACTACTGCAGCATAAATACTGGAGGCTGAGACAGGAGGGATCAGAAGACACTGTGGCCCCATCCGATGATACCCCCGGACAGGGCCAAACAGGCAGGATATAACCCCACCCACTTTGCCAAAGCACAGCCCCCACACCACTAGAGGGATGTCTCCAACCACCAACTTACCGTCCTAAGACAAGGCCGAGTATAGCCCACAACGATCTCCGCCATGGCACAACCCAAGGGGGGGGGGGGGGGGGGCGCCAACCCAGACAGGAAGACCACGTCAGTGACTCAACCCACTCAAGTGACGCACCCCTCCCATGGACGGCATGGAAGAACACCAGTAGGCCAGTGACTCAGCCTCTGTAAAAGGGTTAGAGGCAGAGAATCCCAGTGGAAAGAGGGGAACCGGCAAGGCAGCGACAGCAAGGGCGGTTCGTTGCTCCAGCCTTTCCGTTCACCTTCACACTCCTGGGCCAGACTATACTTAATCATAGGACCTACTGAAGAGATAAGTCTTCAGTAAAGACTTAAAGGTTGAGACTGAGTCTGCGTCTCTCACATTGGTAGGCAGACCATTCCATAAAAATGGAGCTCTATAGGAGAAAGCCCTACCTCCAGCCGTTTGCTTAGAAATTCTAGGGACAATTAGGAGGCCTGCGTCTTGTGACCGTAGCGTACGTGTAGGTATGTACGGCAGGACCAAATCGGAAAGATAGGTAGGAGCAAGCCCATGTAATGCTTTGTAGGTTAGCAGTAAAACCTTGAAATCAGCCCTTGCCTTAACAGGAAGCCAGTGTAGGGAGGCTAACACTGGAGTAATATGATCAAATTTTTTGGTTCTAGTCAGGATTCTAGCAGCCGTATTTAGCACTAACTGAAGTTTATTTAGTGCTTTATCCGGGTAGCCGGAAAGTAGAGCATTGCAGTAGTCCAGCCTAGAAGTAACAAAAGCATGGATTAATTTTTCTGCGTCATTTTTGGACAGAAAATTTCTGATTTTTGCAATGTTACGTAGATGGAAAAAAGCTGTCCTTGAAACAGTCTTGATATGTTCTTCAAAAGAGAGATCAGGGTCCAGAGTAACGCCGAGGTCCTTCACAGTTTTATTTGAGACGACTGTACAACCATCCAGATTAATTGTCAGATTCAACAGAAGATCTCTTTGTTTCTTGGGACCTAGAACAAGCATCTCTGTTTTGTCCGAGTTTAAAAGTAGAAAGTTTGCAGCCATCCACTTCTTTATGTCTGAAACACAGGCTTCTAGCGAGGGCAATTTTGGGGCTTCACCATGTTTCATTGAAATGTACAGCTGTGTGTCGTCTGCATAGCAGTGAAATTTAACATTATGTTTTCGAATGACATCCCCAAGAGGTAAAATATATAGTGAAAACAATAGTGGTCCTAAAACGGAACCTTGAGGAACACCGAAATTTACAATTGATTTGTCAGAGGACAAACCATTCACAGAGACAAACTGATATCTTTCCGACAGATAAGATCTAAACCAGGCCAGAACTTGTCCATGTAGACCAATTTGGGTTTCCAATCTCTCCAAAAGAATGTGGTGATCGATGGTATCAAAAGCGGCACTAAGATCTAGGAGCACGAGGACAGATGCAGAGCCTCGGTCTGACGTCATTAAAAGGTCATTTACCACCTTCACAAGTGCAGTCTCAGTGCTATGATGGGGTCTAAAGCCAGACTGAAGCGTTTCGTATACATTGTTTGTCTTCAGGAAGGCAGTCAGTTGCTGTGCAACAGCTTTTTCTAAAATTTTGGAGAGGAATGGAAGATTCGATATAGGCCGATAGTTTTTTATAATTTCTGGATCAAGATTCGGCTTTTTCAAGAGAGGCTTTATTACTGCCACTTTTAGTGAGCTTGGTACACATCCGGTGGATAGAGAGCCGTTTATTATGTTCAACATAGGAGGGCCAAGCACAGGAAGCAGCTCTTTCAGTAGTTTAGTTGGAATAGGGTCCAGTATGCAGCTTGAGGGTTTGGAGGCCATGATTATTTTCATCATTGCGTCAAGAGATATAGTACTAAAACACTTTAGTATCTCCCTTGATCCTAGGTCCTGGCAGAGTTGTGCAGACTCAGGACAATGGAGCTTTGGAGGAATACCCAGATTTAAAGAGGAGTCTGTAATTTGCTTTCTAATGATCATGATCTTTTCCTCAAAGAAGTTCATAAATTTATTACTGCTGAAGTGAAAGCCATCCTCCATTTGCGAAGGCTGCTTTTTAGTTAGCTTTGCGACAGTATCAAAAAGAAATTTCGGATTGTTCTTATTTTCCTCAATTAAGTTGGAAAAATAGGATGATCGAGCAGCAGTAAGGGCTCTTCGATACTGCACGGTACTGTCTTTCCAAGCTAGTCGGAAGACTTCCAGTTTGGTGTGGCGCCATTTCCGTTCCAATTTTCTGGAAGCTTGCTTCAGAGCTCGTGTATTTTCTGTATACCAGGGAGCTAGTTTCTTATGACAGATGTTTTTAGTTTTTAGGGGTGCAACTGCATCTAGGGTATTGCGCAAGGTTAAATTGAGTTCCTCGGTTAGGTGGTTAACTGATTTTTGTCCTCTGACGTCCTTGGGTAGGCAGAGGCAGTCTGGAAGGGCATCAAGGAATCTTTGGGTTGTCTGAGAATTTATAGCACGACTTTTAATGCTCCTTGGTTGGGGTCTGAGCAGATTATTTGTTGCAATTGCAAACGTAATAAAATGGTGGTCCGATAGTCCAGGATTATGAGGAAAAACATTTAGATCCACAACATTTATTCCATGGGACAAAACTAGGTCCAGAGTATGACTGTGGCAGTGAGTAGGTCCAGAGACATGTTGGACAAAACCCACTGAGTCGATGATGGCTCCGAAAGCCTTTTGGAGTGGGTCTGTGGACTTTTCCATGTGAATGTTAAAGTCACCAAAAATTAGAATATTATCTGCTATGACTACAAGATCCGATAGGAATTCAGGGAACTCAGTGAGGAACACTGCATATGGCCCAGGAGGCCTATAAACAGTAGCTATAAAAAGTGAGTGAGTAGGCTGCATAGATTTCATGACTAGAAGCTCAAAAGACGAAAACGTCATTGTTGTTTTTTTTTTTGTAAATTGAAATTTGCTATCGTAAATGTTAGCAACACCTCCGCCTTTGCCGGATGCACGGGGGGTATGGTCACTAATGTAACCTGGGGGTGAGGCCTCATTTAACACAGTAAATTCATCAGGCTTAAGCCATGTTTCAGTCAGGCCAATCACATCAAGATTATTATCAGTGATTAGTTCATTGACTATAACTGCCTTGGAAGTGAGGGATCTAACATTAAGTAACCCAATTTTGAGATGTGAGGTATCACAATCTCTTTCAATAATGGCAGGAATGGAGGAGGTCTTTATACTAGTGAGATTGCTAAAGCGAACACCGCCATTTTTAATTTTGCCCAACCTAGATCGAGGCACAGACACGGTCTCAATGGGGAAAGCTGAGCTGACTACACTGACTGTGCTAGTGGCAGACTCCACTAAGCTGGCAGGCTGGCTAACAGCCTGCTGCCTGGCCTGCACCCTATTTCATTGTGGAGCTAGAGGAGTTAGAGCCCTGTCTATGTTCGTAGATAAGATGAGAGCACCCCTCCAGCTAGGATGGAGTCCGTCACTCCTCAACAGGCCAGGCTTGGTCCTGTTTGTGGGTGAGTCCCAGAAAGAGGGCCAATTATCTACAAATTCTATCTTTTGGGAGGGGCAGAAAACAGTTTTCAACCAGCGATTGAGTTGTGAGACTCTGCTGTAGAGCTCATCACTCCCCCTAACTGGGAGGGGGCCAGAGACAATTAATCGATGCCGACACATCTTTCTAGCTGATTTACACGCTGAAGCTATGTTGCGCTTGGTGACCTCTGACTGTTTCATCCTAACATCGTTGGTGCCGACGTGGATAACAATATCTCTATACTCTCTACACTCGCCAGTTTTAGCTTTAGCCAGCACCGTCTTTAGATTAGCCTTAACGTCGGTAGCCCTGCCCCCTGGTAAACAGTGTATGATCGCTGGATGATTAGTTTTAAGTCTAATACTGCGGGTAATGGAGTCGCCAATGACTAGGGTTTTCAATTTGTCAGAGCTAATGGTGGGAGCCGTCGGCGTCTCAGACCCCACAACGGGAGGAGTAGAGACCAGAGAAGTCTCGGCCTCCGACTCCGACTCGCTTAATGGGGAGAACCGGTTGAAAGTTTCTGTCGGCTGAATAAGCGACACCGGTTGAGCATTCCTACAGCGTTTCCCTCCAGAAGCCATGAGAAAGATGTCCGGCTGCGGGGACCGTGCGAGGGGGTTTATACTAACGTTACTATCTGTACTTACTGGTGGCACAGACGCTGTTTCATCCTTTCCTACACTGAAATTACCCTTGCCTAACGATCGCGTCTGAAGCTGGGCTTGCAGCACAGCTATCCTTGCCGTAAGGCGATCGTTCTCCTGTATATTATAAGTACAACGACTGCAATTAGAAGGCATCATGTTAATGTTACTTAGCTTCGGCTGTTTGAAGTCCTGACGAACCATGTCCAGATAAAACCTCCGGGGTGAAAAAGTTGAATGAAAAAAGTTGAGTGAGGGAAAAAGTAAAAATATACGGTAATGAAAAAGTAAAAAACCGTCAGGTATCAAAGTAAGATCGGCAACAAAAACGCACAGCAGCGTAAACAAGTTTGCAAGTTGTGACCGGAAACAGGAAACAAGAAAAAAACAACCAAGACACCTCACATAGCCTGTGTCCTAATACACCTCACATTGCCTGTGTCCCTATACACCTCACATAGGCTGTGTCCCTATACACCTCACATAGTCTGTGTCCTAATACACCTCACATAGCCTGTGTCCCAATACACCTCACATAGTCTGTGTCCCAATACACCTCACATAGCCTGTGTCCCAATACACCTCACATAGCCTGTGTCCCAATACACCTCACATAGTCTGTGTCCCAATACACCTCACATAGCCTGTGTCCTAATACACCTCACATAGCCTGTGTCCTAATACACCTCACATAGTCTGTGTCCCAATACACCTCACATAGTCTGTGTCCCTATACACCTCACATAGGCTGTGTCCTAAAACACCTCACATAGTCTGTGTCCTAATACACCTCACATAGCCTGTGTCCTAATACACCTCACATAGTCTGTGTCCTAATACACCTCACATAGTCTGTGTCCCAATACACCTCACATAGCCTGTGTCCTAATACACGTCACATAGTCTGTGTCCTAATACACCTCACATAGGCTGTGTCCCAATACACCTCACATAGTCTGTGTCCCTATACACCTCACATAGTCTGTGTCCCAATACACCTCACATTGTCTGTGTCCCAATACACCTCACATTGTCTGTGTCCCAATACACCTCACATAGTCTGTGTCCTAATACACCTCACATAGTCTGTGTCCTAATACACCTCACATTGCCTGTGTCCTAATACACCTCACATAGTCTGTGTCCCTATACACCTCACATAGCCTGTGTCCTAATACACCTCACATAGCCTGTGTCCTAATACACCTCACATAGCCTGTGTCCTAATACACCTCACATAGTCTGTGTCCTAATACACCTCACATAGTCTGTGTCCTAATACACCTCACCTAGTCTGTGTCCTAATACACCTCACATAGTCTGTGTCCCTATACACCTCACACAGTCTGTGTCCTAATACACCTCACATAGTCTGTGTCCTAATACACCTCACATAGGCTGTGTCCTAATACACCTCACATAGTCTGTGTCCTAATACACCTCACATAGTCTGTGTCCTAATACACCTCACATAGCCTGTGTCCTAATACACCTCACATAGTCTGTGTCCTAATACACCTCACATAGCCTGTGTCCTAATACACCTCACATAGCCTGTGTCCTAATACACCTCACATAGTCTGTGTCCCAATACACCTCACATAGTCTGTGTCCCTATACACCTCACATAGCCTGTGTCCTAATACACCTCACATAGTCTGTGTCCCAATACACCTCACATAGTCTGTGTCCTAATACACCTCACATAGTCTGTGTCCTAATACACCTCACATAGCCTGTGTCCTAATACACCTCACATAGTCTGTGTCCCTATACACCTCACATAGCCTGTGTCCTAATACACCTCACATAGCCTGTGTCCTAATACACCTCACATAGCCTGTGTCCCTATACACCTCACATAGTCTGTGTCCCAATACACCTCACATAGACTGTGTCCTAATACACCTCACATAGTCTGTGTCCTAATACACCTCACATAGCCTGTGTCCTAATACACCTCACATAGTCTGTGTCCCTATACACCTCACATAGCCTGTGTCCTAATACACCTCACATAGCCTGTGTCCTAATACACCTCACATAGCCTGTGTCCTAATACACCTCACATAGTCTGTGTCCTAATACACCTCACATAGGCTGTGTCCTAATACACCTCACCTAGTCTGTGTCCTAATACACCTCACATAGTCTGTGTCCCTATACACCTCACATAGTCTGTGTCCTAATACACCTCACATAGTCTGTGTCCTAATACACCTCACACAGGCTGTGTCCTAATACACCTCACATAGTCTGTGTCCTAATACACCTCACATAGGCTGTGTCCTAATACACCTCACATAGCCTGTGTCCTAATACACCTCACATAGTCTGTGTCCTAATACACCTCACATAGCCTGTGTCCTAATACACCTCACATAGCCTGTGTCCTAATACACCTCACATAGGCTGTGTCCCAATACACCTCACATAGTCTGTGTCCCTATACACCTCACATAGTCTGTGTCCTAATACATCTCACATAGTCTGTGTCCCAATACACCTCACATAGTCTGTGTCCTAATACACCTCACATAGTCTGTGTCCTAATACACCTCACATAGCCTGTGTCCTAATACACCTCACATAGTCTGTGTCCCTATACACCTCACATAGCCTGTGTCCTAATACACCTCACATAGCCTGTGTCCTAATACACCTCACATAGCCTGTGTCCTAATACACCTCACATAGTCTGTGTCCTAATACACCTCACATATGCTGTGTCCTAATACACCTCACATAGTCTGTGTCCTAATACACCTCACATAGTCTGTGTCCCTATACACCTCACATAGTCTGTGTCCCAATACACCTCACATAGTCTGTGTCCTAATACACCTCACATAGCCTGTGTCCCTATACACCTCACATAGCCTGTGTCCCTATACACCTCACATAGTCTGTGTCCCAATACACCTCACATAGTCTGTGTCCTAATACACCTCACATAGTCTGTGTCCTAATACACCTCACATAGCCTGTGTCCTAATACACCTCACATAGTCTGTGTCCCAATACACCTCACATAGTCTGTGTCCTAATACACCTCACATAGTCTGTGTCCCAATACACCTCATATAGTCTGTGTCCCAATACACCTCACATAGTCTGTGTCCCTATACACCTCACATAGTCTGTGTCCTAATACACCTCACATAGCCTGTGTCCTAATACACCTCACATAGCCTGTGTCCTAATACACCTCACATAGCCTGTGTCCCTATACACCTCACATAGGCTGTGTCCCTATACACCTCACATAGTCTGTGTCCTAATACACCTCACATAGCCTGTGTCCTAATACACCTCACATAGCCTGTGTCCCTATACACCTCACATAGTCTGTGTCCCTATACACCTCACATAGTCTGTGTCCTAATACACCTCACATAGCCTGTGTCCCAATACACCTCACATAGCCTGTGTCCCAATACACCTCACATAGCCTGTGTCCCAATACACCTCACATAGTCTGTGTCCCAATACACCTCACATAGTCTGTGTCCCAATACACCTCACATAGCCTGTGTCCTAATACACCTCACATAGTCTGTGTCCCAATACACCTCACATAGTCTGTGTCCCTATACACCTCACATAGGCTGTGTCCTAATACACCTCACATAGTCTGTGTCCTAATACACCTCACATAGCCTGTGTCCTAATACACCTCACATAGTCTGTGTCCTAATACACCTCACATAGTCTGTGTCCCAATACACCTCACATAGCCTGTGTCCTAATACACCTCACATAGCCTGTGTCCTAATACACCTCACATAGCCTGTGTCCCAATACACCTCACATAGTCTGTGTCCCAATACACCTCACATAGCCTGTGTCCTAATACACCTCACATAGTCTGTGTCCTAATACACCTCACATAGTCTGTGTCCCAATACACCTCACATAGCCTGTGTCCTAATACACCTCACATAGCCTGTGTCCTAATACACCTCACATAGCCTGTGTCCCAATACACCTCACATAGTCTGTGTCCCAATACACCTCACATAGCCTGTGTCCCAATACACCTCACATAGCCTGTGTCCTAATACACCTCACATAGTCTGTGTCCTAATACACCTCACATAGTCTGTGTCCTAATACACCTCACATAGCCTGTGTCCCTATACACCTCACATAGTCTGTGTCCTAATACACCTCACATAGTCTGTGTCCCAATACACCTCACATAGACTGTGTCCTAATACACCTCACATAGTCTGTGTCCTAATACACCTCACATAGCCTGTGTCCTAATACACCTCACATAGTCTGTGTCCCTATACACCTCACATAGCCTGTGTCCTAATACACCTCACATAGCCTGTGTCCTAATACACCTCACATAGCCTGTGTCCTAATACACCTCACATAGTCTGTGTCCTAATACACCTCACATAGGCTGTGTCCTAATACACCTCACCTAGTCTGTGTCCTAATACACCTCACATAGTCTGTGTCCCTTTACACCTCACATAGTCTGTGTCCTAATACACCTCACATAGTCTGTGTCCTAATACACCTCACATAGTCTGTGTCCTAATACACCTCACATAGTCTGTGTCCCAATACACCTCATATAGTCTGTGTCTTAATACACCTCACATAGTCTGTGTCCCTATACACCTCACATAGTCTGTGTCCTAATACACCTCACATAGTCTGTGTCCTAATACACCTCACATAGCCTGTGTCCTAATACACCTCACATAGCCTGTGTCCCTATACACCTCACATAGGCTGTGTCCCTATACACCTCACATAGTCTGTGTCCTAATACACCTCACATAGCCTGTGTCCTAATACACCTCACATAGCCTGTGTCCCTATACACCTCACATAGCCTGTGTCCCTATACACCTCACATAGTCTGTGTCCTAATACACCTCACATAGCCTGTGTCCCTATACACCTCACATAGTCTGTGTCCCAATACACCTCACATAGCCTGTGTCCCAATACACCTCACATAGCCTGTGTCCCAATACACCTCACATAGTCTGTGTCCCAATACACCTCACATAGTCTGTGTCCTAATACACCTCACATAGTCTGTGTCCTAATACACCTCACATAGTCTGTGTCCCAATACACCTCATATAGTCTGTGTCCTAATACACCTCACATAGTCTGTGTCCCTATACACCTCACATAGTCTGTGTCCTAATACACCTCACATAGTCTGTGTCCTAATACACCTCACATAGCCTGTGTCCTAATACACCTCACATAGCCTGTGTCCCTATACACCTCACATAGTCTGTGTCCCAATACACCTCACATAGCCTGTGTCCTAATACACCTCACATAGCCTGTGTCCTAATACACCTCACATAGTCTGTGTCCCAATACACCTCACATAGTCTGTGTCCCTATACACCTCACATAGCCTGTGTCCCTATACACCTCACATAGTCTGTGTCCCAATACACCTCACATAGCCTGTGTCCCAATACACCTCACATAGCCTGTGTCCCAATACACCTCACATAGCCTGTGTCCCAATACACCTCACATAGTCTGTGTCCCAATACACCTCACATAGTCTGTGTCCTAATACACCTCACATAGTCTGTGTCCTAATACACCTCACATAGTCTGTGTCCCAATACACCTCATATAGTCTGTGTCCTAATACACCTCACATAGTCTGTGTCCCTATACACCTCACATAGTCTGTGTCCTAATACACCTCACATAGTCTGTGTCCTAATACACCTCACATAGTCTGTGTCCTAATACACCTCATATAGTCTGTGTCCTAATACACCTCACATAGTCTGTGTCCTAATACACCTCACATAGGCTGTGTCCTAATACACCTCACATAGCCTGTGTCCTAATACACCTCACATAGTCTGTGTCCTAATACACCTCACATAGTCTGTGTCCTAATACACCTCATATAGTCTGTGTCCTAATACACCTCACATAGCCTGTGTCCTAATACACCTCACATAGTCTGTGTCCTAATACACCTCACATAGTCTGTGTCCTAATACACCTCACATAGGCTGTGTCCTAATACACCTCACATAGTCTGTGTCCTAATACACCTCACATAGTCTGTGTCCTAATACACCTCACATAGCCTGTGTCCTAATACACCTCACATAGCCTGTGTCCCTATACACCTCACATAGCCTGTGTCCTAATACACCTCACATAGTCTATGTCCTAATACACCTCACATAGTCTGTGTCCTAATACACCTCACATAGTCTATGTCCTAATACACCTCACATAGTCTGTGTCCTAATACACCTCACATAGTCTGTGTCCTAATACACCTCACATAGTCTGTGTCCTAATACACCTCATATAGTCTGTGTCCTAATACACCTCACATAGCCTGTGTCCTAATACACCTCACATAGGCTGTGTCCTAATACACCTCACATAGCCTGTGTCCTAATACACCTCACATAGGCTGTGTCCTAATACACCTCACATAGTCTGTGTCCTAATACACCTCACATAGTTTGTGTCCTAATACACCTCACATAGCTGTGTCCTAATACACCTCACATAGCTGTGTCCTAATACACCTCACATAGCCTGTGTCCCTATACACCTCACATAGTCTGTGTCCCAATACACCTCACATAGTCTGTGTCCTAATACACCTCACATAGTCTGTGTCCTAATACACCTCACATAGTCTGTGTCCCAATACACCTCACATAGTCTGTGTCCTAATACACCTCACATAGTCTGTGTCCTAATACACCTCACATAGTCTGTGTCCTAATACACCTCACATAGCCTGTGTCCTAATACACCTCACATTGCCTGTGTCCCTATACACCTCACATAGGCTGTGTCCCTATACACCTCACATAGTCTGTGTCCTAATACACCTCACGTTGTCTGTGTCCCTATACACCTCACATAGTCTGTGTCCCAATACACCTCACATAGCCTGTGTCCTAATACACCTCACATAGCCTGTGTCCTAATACACCTCACATAGCCTGTGTCCCAATACACCTCACATAGTCTGTGTCCCAATACACCTCACATAGCCTGTGTCCCAATACACCTCACATAGTCTGTGTCCTAATACACCTCACATAGTCTATGTCCTAATACACCTCACATAGTCTGTGTCCTAATACACCTCACATAGTCTGTGTCCTAATACACCTCACATAGTCTGTGTCCTAATACACCTCACATAGTCTGTGTCCTAATACACCTCACATAGTCTGTGTCCTAATACACCTCATATAGTCTGTGTCCCAATACACCTCACATAGTCTGTGTCCTAATACACCTCACATAGTCTGTGTCCTAATACACCTCTCATAGTCTGTGTCCTAATACACCTCACATAGGTTGTGTCCTAATACACCTCACATAGTCTGTGTCCTAATACACCTCACATAGTCTGTGTCCTAATACACCTCACATAGGCTGTGTCCTAATACACCTCACATAGTCTGTGTCCTAATACACCTCACATAGTCTGTGTCCTAATACACCTCACATAGGCTGTGTCCTATTACACCTCACATAGCCTGTGTCCTAATACACCTCACATAGCCTGTGTCCCTATACACCTCACATAGCTTGTGTCCCTATACAGCTCACATAGTCTGTGTCCTAATACACCTCACATAGTCTGTGTCCCTATACACCTCACATAGTCTGTGTCCCAATACACCTCACATAGCCTGTGTCCTAATACACCTCACATAGCCTGTGTCCTAATACACCTCACATAGTCTGTGTCCTAATACACCTCACATAGTCTGTGTCCTAATACACCTCACATAGTCTGTGTCCTAATACACCTCACATAGCCTGTGTCCTAATACACCTCACATAGCCTGTGTCCTAATACACCTCACATAGTCTGTGTCCTAATACACCTCACATAGTCTGTGTCCTAATACACCTCACATAGGCTGTGTCCTAATACACCTCACATAGCCTGTGTCCTAATACACCTCACATAGCCTGTGTCCCTATACACCTCACATAGGCTGTGTCCCAATACACCTCACATAGTCTGTGTCCTAATACACCTCACATACTCTGTGTCCCAATACACCTCACATAGTCTGTGTCCTAATACACCTCACATAGTCTGTGTCCTAATACACCTCACATAGTCTGTGTCCTAATACACCTCATATAGTCTGTGTCCCAATACACCTCACATAGCCTGTGTCCTAATACACCTCACATAGTCTATGTCCTAATACACCTCACATAGTCTGTGTCCTAATACACCTCACAAAGTCTGTGTCCTAATACACCTCATATAGTCTGTGTCCCAATACACCTCACATAGCCTGTGTCCTAATACACCTCACATAGTCTGTGTCCCAATACACCTCACATAGCCTGTGTCCTAATACACCTCACATAGTCTGTGTCCTAATACACCTCACATAGTCTATGTCCCAATACACCTCACATAGTCTGTGTCCTAATACACCTCACATAGTCTGTGTCCCTCTACACCTCACATAGTCTGTGTCCCAATACACCTCACATAGCCTGTGTCCCAATACACCTCACATAGCCTGTGTCCTAATACACCTCACATAGCCTGTGTCCCAATACACCTCACATAGCCTGTGTCCCAATACACCTCACATAGACTGTGTCCTAATACACCTCACATAGTCTGTGTCCTAATACACCTCACATAGTCTATGTCCTAATACACCTCACATAGTCTGTGTCCTAATACACCTCACATTGTCTGTGTCCTAATACACCTCATATAGTCTGTGTCCCAATACACCTCACATAGCCTGTGTCCTAATACACCTCACATAGCCTGTGTCCTAATACACCTCACATAGCCTGTTTCCCAATACACCTCACATAGTCTGTGTCCCAATACACCTCACATAGCCTGTGTCCTAATACACCTCACATAGCCTGTGTCCCAATACACCTCACATAGCCTGTGTCCTAATACACCTCACATAGTCTGTTTCCTAATACACCTCACATAGTCTGTGTCCTAATACACCTCTCATAGTCTGTGTCTTAATACACCTCACATAGTCTGTGTCCCAATACACCTCACATAGGCTGTGTCCCAATACACCTCACATAGGATGTGTCCTAATACACCTCACATAGTCTGTGTCCTAATACACCTCACATAGTCTGTGTCCTAATACACCTCACATAGTCTGTGTCCTAATACACCTCACATAGTCTGTGTCCTAATACACCTCACATAGGCTGTGTCCTAATACACCTCACATAGCCTGTGTCCTAATACACCTCACATAGTCTGTGTCCTAATACACCTCACATAGTCTGTGTCCTAATACACCTCATATAGTCTGTGTCCTAATACACCTCACATAGCCTGTGTCCTAATACACCTCACATAGTCTGTGTCCTAATACACCTCACATAGTCTGTGTCCTAATACACCTCACATAGGCTGTGTCCTAATACACCTCACATAGTCTGTGTCCTAATACACCTCACATAGTCTGTGTCCTAATACACCTCACATAGCCTGTGTCCTAATACACCTCACATAGCCTGTGTCCCTATACACCTCACATAGCCTGTGTCCTAATACACCTCACATAGTCTATGTCCTAATACACCTCACATAGTCTGTGTCCTAATACACCTCACATAGTCTATGTCCTAATACACCTCACATAGTCTGTGTCCTAATACACCTCACATAGTCTGTGTCCTAATACACCTCACATAGTCTGTGTCCTAATACACCTCATATAGTCTGTGTCCTAATACACCTCACATAGCCTGTGTCCTAATACACCTCACATAGGCTGTGTCCTAATACACCTCACATAGCCTGTGTCCTAATACACCTCACATAGGCTGTGTCCTAATACACCTCACATAGTCTGTGTCCTAATACACCTCACATAGTTTGTGTCCTAATACACCTCACATAGCTGTGTCCTAATACACCTCACATAGCTGTGTCCTAATATACCTCACATAGCCTGTGTCCCTATACACCTCACATAGTCTGTGTCCCAATACACCTCACATAGTCTGTGTCCTAATACACCTCACATAGTCTGTGTCCTAATACACCTCACATAGTCTGTGTCCCAATACACCTCACATAGTCTGTGTCCTAATACACCTCACATAGTCTGTGTCCTAATACACCTCACATAGTCTGTGTCCTAATACACCTCACATAGCCTGTGTCCTAATACACCTCACATTGCCTGTGTCCCTATACACCTCACATAGGCTGTGTCCCTATACACCTCACATAGTCTGTGTCCTAATACACCTCACGTTGTCTGTGTCCCTATACACCTCACATAGTCTGTGTCCCAATACACCTCACATAGCCTGTGTCCTAATACACCTCACATAGCCTGTGTCCTAATACACCTCACATAGCCTGTGTCCCAATACACCTCACATAGTCTGTGTCCCAATACACCTCACATAGCCTGTGTCCCAATACACCTCACATAGTCTGTGTCCTAATACACCTCACATAGTCTATGTCCTAATACACCTCACATAGTCTGTGTCCTAATACACCTCACATAGTCTGTGTCCTAATACACCTCACATAGTCTGTGTCCTAATACACCTCACATAGTCTGTGTCCTAATACACCTCACATAGTCTGTGTCCTAATACACCTCATATAGTCTGTGTCCCAATACACCTCACATAGTCTGTGTCCTAATACACCTCACATAGTCTGTGTCCTAATACACCTCTCATAGTCTGTGTCCTAATACACCTCACATAGGCTGTGTCCTAATACACCTCACATAGTCTGTGTCCTAATACACCTCACATAGTCTGTGTCCTAATACACCTCACATAGGCTGTGTCCTAATACACCTCACATAGTCTGTGTCCTAATACACCTCACATAGTCTGTGTCCTAATACACCTCACATAGGCTGTGTCCTATTACACCTCACATAGCCTGTGTCCTAATACACCTCACATAGCCTGTGTCCCTATACACCTCACATAGCCTGTGTCCCTATACACCTCACATAGTCTGTGTCCTAATACACCTCACATAGTCTGTGTCCCTATACACCTCACATAGTCTGTGTCCCAATACACCTCACATAGCCTGTGTCCTAATACACCTCACATAGCCTGTGTCCTAATACACCTCACATAGTCTGTGTCCTAATACACCTCACATAGTCTGTGTCCTAATACACCTCACATAGTCTGTGTCCTAATACACCTCACATAGCCTGTGTCCTAATACACCTCACATAGCCTGTGTCCTAATACACCTCACATAGTCTGTGTCCTAATACACCTCACATAGTCTGTGTCCTAATACACCTCACATAGGCTGTGTCCTAATACACCTCACATAGCCTGTGTCCTAATACACCTCACATAGCCTGTGTCCCTATACACCTCACATAGGCTGTGTCCCAATACACCTCACATAGTCTGTGTCCTAATACACCTCACATACTCTGTGTCCCAATACACCTCACATAGTCTGTGTCCTAATACACCTCACATAGTCTGTGTCCTAATACACCTCACATAGTCTGTGTCCTAATACACCTCATATAGTCTGTGTCCCAATACACCTCACATAGCCTGTGTCCTAATACACCTCACATAGTCTATGTCCTAATACACCTCACATAATCTGTGTCCTAATACACCTCACAAAGTCTGTGTCCTAATACACCTCATATAGTCTGTGTCCCAATACACCTCACATAGCCTGTGTCCTAATACACCTCACATAGTCTGTGTCCCAATACACCTCACATAGCCTGTGTCCTAATACACCTCACATAGTCTGTGTCCTAATACACCTCACATAGTCTATGTCCCAATACACCTCACATAGTCTGTGTCCTAATACACCTCACATAGTCTGTGTCCCTCTACACCTCACATAGTCTGTGTCCCAATACACCTCACATAGCCTGTGTCCCAATACACCTCACATAGCCTGTGTCCTAATACACCTCACATAGCCTGTGTCCCAATACACCTCACATAGCCTGTGTCCCAATACACCTCACATAGACTGTGTCCTAATACACCTCACATAGTCTGTGTCCTAATACACCTCACATAGTCTATGTCCTAATACACCTCACATAGTCTGTGTCCTAATACACCTCACATTGTCTGTGTCCTAATACACCTCATATAGTCTGTGTCCCAATACACCTCACATAGCCTGTGTCCTAATACACCTCACATAGTCTATGTCCTAATACACCTCACATAGTCTGTGTCCTAATACACCTCACATAGTCTGTGTCCTAATACACCTCACATAGTCTGTGTCCCAATACACCTCACATAGCCTGTGTCCTAATACACCTCACATAGTCTGTGTCCCAATACACCTCACATAGTCTATGTCCTAATACACCTCACATAGTCTGTGTCCTAATACACCTCACATAGCCTGTGTCCTAATACACCTCACATAGTCTGTGTCCCAATACACCTCACATAGCCTGTGTCCTAATACACCTCACATAGTCTATGTCCTAATACACCTCACATAGTCTGTGTCCTAATACACCTCACATAGTCTGTGTCCTAATACAGCTCATATAGTCTGTGTCCCAATACACCTCACATAGCCTGTGTCCTAATACACCTCACATAGGCTGTGTCCCAATACACCTCACATAGCCTGTGTCCTAATACACCTCACATAGTCTGTGTCCTAATACACCTCACATAGTCTATGTCCTAATACACCTCACATAGTCTGTGTCCTAATACACCTCACATAGTCTATGTCCTAATACACCTCACATAGGCTGTGTCCTAATACACCTCACATAGTCTGTGTCCTAATACACCTCACATAGTCTGTGTCCTAATACACCTCACATAGTCTATGTCCTAATACACCTCACATAGTCTGTGTCCTAATACACCTCACATAGTCTATGTCCTAATACACCTCACATAGGCTGTGTCCTAATACACCTCACATAGTCTGTGTCCTAATACACCTCACATAGGCTGTGTCCTAATACACCTCATATAGTCTGTGTCCTAATACACCTCACATAGCCTGTGTCCTAATACACCTCACATAGGCTGTGTCCTAATACACCTCACATAGTCTGTGTCCTAATACACCTCACATAGTCTGTGTCCTAATACACCTCACATAGTCTGTGTCCCAATACACCTCACATATGCTGTGTCCTAATACACCTCACATAGTCTGTGTCCTAATACACCTCACATAGTCTGTGTCCTAATACACCTCACATAGCCTGTGTCCTAATACACCTCACATAGCCTGTGTCCCTATACACCTCACATAGGCTGTGTCCCTATACACCTCACATAGTCTGTGTCCTAATACACCTCACATAGTCTGTGTCCCTCTACACCTCACATAGTCTGTGTCTCAATACACCTCACATAGCCTGTGTCCCAATACACCTCACATAGCCTGTGTCCTAATACACCTCACATAGCCTGTGTCCCAATACACCTCACATAGCCTGTGTCCCAATACACCTCACATAGACTGTGTCCTAATACACCTCACATAGTCTGTGTCCTAATACACCTCACATAGTCTATGTCCTAATACACCTCACATAGTCTGTGTCCTAATACACCTCACATAGTCTGTGTCCTAATACACCTCACATTGTCTGTGTCCTAATACACCTCATATAGTCTGTGTCCCAATACACCTCACATAGCCTGTGTCCTAATACACCTCACATAGTCTATGTCCTAATACACCTCACATAGTCTGTGTCCTAATACACCTCATATAGTCTGTGTCCCAATACACCTCACATAGCCTGTGTCCTAATACACCTCACATAGTCTGTGTCCCAATACACCTCACATAGTCTATGTCCTAATACACCTCACATAGTCTGTGTCCTAATACACCTCACATAGCCTGTGTCCTAATACACCTCATATAGTCTGTGTCCCAATACACCTCACATAGCCTGTGTCCTAATACACCTCACATAGTCTATGTCCTAATACACCTCACATAGTCTGTGTCCTAATACACCTCACATAGTCTGTGTCCTAATACACCTCATATAGTCTGTGTCCCAATACACCTCACATAGCCTGTGTCCTAATACACCTCACATAGGCTGTGTCCCAATACACCTCACATAGCCTGTGTCCTAATACACCTCACATAGTCTGTGTCCTAATACACCTCACATAGTCTATGTCCTAATACACCTCACATAGTCTGTGTCCTAATACACCTCACATAGTCTATGTCCTAATACACCTCACATAGGCTGTGTCCTAATACACCTCACATAGTCTGTGTCCTAATACACCTCACATAGGCTGTGTCCTAATACACCTCATATAGTCTGTGTCCTAATACACCTCACATAGCCTGTGTCCTAATACACCTCACATAGGCTGTGTCCTAATACACCTCACATAGTCTGTGTCCTAATACACCTCACATAGTCTGTGTCCTAATACACCTCACATAGTCTGTGTCCCAATACACCTCACATATGCTGTGTCCTAATACACCTCACATAGTCTGTGTCCTAATACACCTCACATAGTCTGTGTCCTAATACACCTCACATAGCCTGTGTCCTAATACACCTCACATAGCCTGTGTCCCTATACACCTCACATAGGCTGTGTCCCTATACACCTCACATAGTCTGTGTCCTAATACACCTCACATAGTCTGTGTCCCTCTACACCTCACATAGTCTGTGTCCCAATACACCTCACATAGCCTGTGTCCTAATACACCTCACATAGTCTGTGTCCTAATACACCTCACATAGTCTGTGTCCCTCTACACCTCACATAGTCTGTGTCCCAATACACCTCACATAGCCTGTGTCCCAATACACCTCACATAGCCTGTGTCCTAATACACCTCACATAGCCTGTGTCCCAATACACCTCACATAGCCTGTGTCCCAATACACCTCACATAGACTGTGTCCTAATACACCTCACATAGTCTGTGTCCTAATACACCTCACATAGTCTATGTCCTAATACACCTCACATAGTCTGTGTCCTAATACACCTCACATAGTCTGTGTCCTAATACACCTCACATTGTCTGTGTCCTAATACACCTCATATAGTCTGTGTCCCAATACACCTCACATAGCCTGTGTCCTAATACACCTCACATAGTCTATGTCCTAATACACCTCACATAGTCTGTGTCCTAATACACCTCATATAGTCTGTGTCCCAATACACCTCACATAGCCTGTGTCCTAATACACCTCACATAGTCTGTGTCCCAATACACCTCACATAGTCTATGTCCTAATACACCTCACATAGTCTGTGTCCTAATACACCTCACATAGCCTGTGTCCTAATACACCTCATATAGTCTGTGTCCCAATACACCTCACATAGCCTGTGTCCTAATACACCTCACATAGTCTATGTCCTAATACACCTCACATAGTCTGTGTCCTAATACACCTCACATAGTCTGTGTCCTAATACACCTCATATAGTCTGTGTCCCAATACACCTCACATAGCCTGTGTCCTAATACACTTCACATAGGCTGTGTCCCAATACACCTCACATAGCCTGTGTCCTAATACACCTCACATAGTCTGTGTCCTAATACACCTCACATAGTCTATGTCCTAATACACCTCACATAGTCTGTGTCCTAATACACCTCACATAGTCTATGTCCTAATACACCTCACATAGGCTGTGTCCTAATACACCTCACATAGTCTGTGTCCTAATACACCTCACATAGGCTGTGTCCTAATACACCTCATATAGTCTGTGTCCTAATACACCTCACATAGCCTGTGTCCTAATACACCTCACATAGGCTGTGTCCTAATACACCTCACATAGTCTGTGTCCTAATACACCTCACATAGTCTGTGTCCTAATACACCTCACATAGTCTGTGTCCCAATACACCTCACATATGCTGTGTCCTAATACACCTCACATAGTCTGTGTCCTAATACACCTCACATAGTCTGTGTCCTAATACACCTCACATAGCCTGTGTCCTAATACACCTCACATAGCCTGTGTCCCTATACACCTCACATAGGCTGTGTCCCTATACACCTCACATAGTCTGTGTCCTAATACACCTCACATAGTCTGTGTCCCTCTACACCTCACATAGTCTGTGTCCCAATACACCTCACATAGCCTGTGTCCTAATACACCTCACATAGCCTGTGTCCTAATACACCTCACATAGCCTGTGTCCCAATACACCTCACATAGCCTGTGTCCCAATACACCTCACATAGACTGTGTCCTAATACACCTCACATAGTCTGTGTCCTAATACACCTCACATAGTCTATGTCCTAATACACCTCACATAGTCTGTGTCCTAATACACCTCACATTGTCTGTGTCCTAATACACCTCATATAGTCTGTGTCCCAATACACCTCACATAGCCTGTGTCCTAATACACCTCACATAGTCTATGTCCTAATACACCTCACATAGTCTGTGTCCTAATACACCTCACATAGTCTGTGTCCTAATACACCTCATATAGTCTGTGTCCCAATACACCTCATATAGCCTGTGTCCTAATACACCTCACATAGTCTGTGTCCCAATACACCTCACATAGTCTATGTCCTAATACACCTCACATAGTCTGTGTCCTAATACACCTCACATAGCCTGTGTCCTAATACACCTCATATAGTCTGTGTCCCAATACACCTCACATAGCCTGTGTCCTAATACACCTCACATAGTCTATGTCCTAATACACCTCACATAGTCTGTGTCCTAATACACCTCACATAGTCTGTGTCCTAATACACCTCATATAGTCTGTGTCCCAATACACCTCACATAGCCTGTGTCCTAATACACCTCACATAGGCTGTGTCCCAATACACCTCACATAGCCTGTGTCCTAATACACCTCACATAGTCTGTGTCCTAATACACCTCACATAGTCTATGTCCTAATACACCTCACATAGTCTGTGTCCTAATACACCTCACATAGTCTATGTCCTAATACACCTCACATAGGCTGTGTCCTAATACACCTCACATAGTCTGTGTCCTAATACACCTTACATAGGTTGTGTCCTAATACACCTCATATAGTCTGTGTCCTAATACACCTCACATAGCCTGTGTCCTAATACACCTCACATAGGCTGTGTCCTAATACACCTCACATAGTCTGTGTCCTAATACACCTCACATAGTCTGTGTCCTAATACACCTCACATAGCCTGTGTCCCAATACACCTCACATAGTCTGTGTCCTAATACACCTCACATAGTCTGTGTCCTAATACACCTCATATAGTCTGTGTCCCAATACACCTCACATAGCCTGTGTCCTAATACACCTCACATAGGCTGTGTCCCAATACACCTCACATAGCCTGTGTCCTAATACACCTCACATAGTCTGTGTCCTAATACACCTCACATAGTCTATGTCCTAATACACCTCACATAGTCTGTGTCCTAATACACCTCACATAGTCTATGTCCTAATACACCTCACATAGGCTGTGTCCTAATACACCTCACATAGTCTGTGTCCTAATACACCTTACATAGGTTGTGTCCTAATACACCTCATATAGTCTGTGTCCTAATACACCTCACATAGCCTGTGTCCTAATACACCTCACATAGGCTGTGTCCTAATACACCTCACATAGTCTGTGTCCTAATACACCTCACATAGTCTGTGTCCTAATACACCTCACATAGCCTGTGTCCCAATACACCTCACATAGTCTGTGTCCTAATACACCTCACATAGTCTGTGTCCTAATACACCTCACATAGTCTGTGTCCTAATACACCTCACATAGTCTGTGTCCTAATACACCTCACATAGTCTGTGTCCTAATACACCTCACATAGTCTGTGTCCTAATACACCTCACATAGCCTGTGTCCCTATACACCTCACATAGGCTGTGTCCCTATACACCTCACATAGTCTGTGTCCTAATACACCTCACATAGTCTGTGTCCCTCTACACCTCACATAGTCTGTGTCCCAATACACCTCACATAGCCTGTGTCCTAATACACCTCACATAGCCTGTGTCCTAATACACCTCACATAGCCTGTGTCCCAATACACCTCACATAGCCTGTGTCCCAATACACCTCACATAGACTGTGTCCTAATACACCTCACATAGTCTGTGTCCTAATACACCTCACATAGTCTATGTCCTAATACACCTCACATAGTCTGTGTCCTAATACACCTCACATTGTCTGTGTCCTAATACACCTCATATAGTCTGTGTCCCAATACACCTCACATAGCCTGTGTCCTAATACACCTCACATAGTCTATGTCCTAATACACCTCACATAGTCTGTGTCCTAATACACCTCACATAGTCTGTGTCCTAATACACCTCACATAGTCTGTGTCCTAATACACCTCACATAGGCTGTGTCCTAATACACCTCACATAGTCTGTGTCCTAATACACCTCACATAGGCTGTGTCCTATTACACCTCACATAGCCTGTGTCCTAATACACCTCACATAGCCTGTGTCCCTATACACCTCACATAGCCTGTGTCCCTATACACCTCACATAGTCTGTGTCCTAATACACCTCACATAGGCTGTGTCCTAATACACCTCACATAGTCTGTGTCCTAATACACCTCACATAGTCTGTGTCCTAATACACCTCACATATTCTGTGTCCCAATACACCTCACATATGCTGTGTCCTAATACACCTCACATAGTCTGTGTCCTAATACACCTCACATAGTCTGTGTCCTAATACACCTCACATAGGCTGTGTCCTAATACACCTCACATAGCCTGTGTCCTAATACACCTCACATAGCCTGTGTCCCTATACACCTCACATAGGCTGTGTCCCAATACACCTCACATAGTCTGTGTCCTAATACACCTCACATACTCTGTGTCCCAATACACCTCACATAGTCTGTGTCCTAATACACCTCACATAGTCTGTGTCCTAATACACCTCACATAGTCTGTGTCCTAATACACCTCATATAGTCTGTGTCCCAATACACCTCACATAGCCTGTGTCCTAATACACCTCACATAGTCTATGTCCTAATACACCTCACATAGTCTGTGTCCTAATACACCTCACAAAGTCTGTGTCCTAATACACCTCATATAGTCTGTGTCCCAATACACCTCACATAGCCTGTGTCCTAATACACCTCACATAGTCTGTGTCCCAATACACCTCACATAGCCTGTGTCCTAATACACCTCACATAGTCTGTGTCCTAATACACCTCACATAGTCTGTGTCCTAATACACCTCATATAGTCTGTGTCCCAATACACCTCATATAGCCTGTGTCCTAATACACCTCACATAGTCTGTGTCCCAATACACCTCACATAGTCTATGTCCTAATACACCTCACATAGTCTGTGTCCTAATACACCTCACATAGCCTGTGTCCTAATACACCTCATATAGTCTGTGTCCCAATACACCTCACATAGCCTGTGTCCTAATACACCTCACATAGTCTATGTCCTAATACACCTCACATAGTCTGTGTCCTAATACACCTCACATAGTCTGTGTCCTAATACACCTCATATAGTCTGTGTCCCAATACACCTCACATAGCCTGTGTCCTAATACACCTCACATAGGCTGTGTCCCAATACACCTCACATAGCCTGTGTCCTAATACACCTCACATAGTCTGTGTCCTAATACACCTCACATAGTCTATGTCCTAATACACCTCACATAGTCTGTGTCCTAATACACCTCACATAGTCTATGTCCTAATACACCTCACATAGGCTGTGTCCTAATACACCTCACATAGTCTGTGTCCTAATACACCTTACATAGGCTGTGTCCTAATACACCTCATATAGTCTGTGTCCTAATACACCTCACATAGCCTGTGTCCTAATACACCTCACATAGGCTGTGTCCTAATACACCTCACATAGTCTGTGTCCTAATACACCTCACATAGTCTGTGTCCTAATACACCTCACATAGTCTGTGTCCCAATACACCTCACATAGTCTGTGTCCTAATACACCTCACATAGTCTGTGTCCTAATACACCTCACATAGTCTGTGTCCTAATACACCTCACATAGTCTGTGTCCTAATACACCTCACATAGTCTGTGTCCTAATACACCTCACATAGTCTGTGTCCTAATACACCTCACATAGCCTGTGTCCCTATACACCTCACATAGGCTGTGTCCCTATACACCTCACATAGTCTGTGTCCTAATACACCTCACATAGTCTGTGTCCCTCTACACCTCACATAGTCTGTGTCCCAATACACCTCACATAGCCTGTGTCCTAATACACCTCACATAGCCTGTGTCCTAATACACCTCACATAGCCTGTGTCCCAATACACCTCACATAGCCTGTGTCCCAATACACCTCACATAGACTGTGTCCTAATACACCTCACATAGTCTGTGTCCTAATACACCTCACATAGTCTATGTCCTAATACACCTCACATAGTCTGTGTCCTAATACACCTCACATTGTCTGTGTCCTAATACACCTCATATAGTCTGTGTCCCAATACACCTCACATAGCCTGTGTCCTAATACACCTCACATAGTCTGTGTCCTAATACACCTCACATAGGCTGTGTCCTAATACACCTCACATAGTCTGTGTCCTAATACACCTCACATAGGCTGTGTCCTATTACACCTCACATAGCCTGTGTCCTAATACACCTCACATAGCCTGTGTCCCTATACACCTCACATAGCCTGTGTCCCTATACACCTCACATAGTCTGTGTCCTAATACACCTCACATAGGCTGTGTCCTATTACACCTCACATAGCCTGTGTCCTAATACACCTCACATAGCCTGTGTCCCTATACACCTCACATAGCCTGTGTCCCTATACACCTCACATAGTCTGTGTCCTAATACACCTCACATAGGCTGTGTCCTAATACACCTCACATAGTCTGTGTCCTAATACACCTCACATAGTCTGTGTCCTAATACACCTCACATATTCTGTGTCCCAATACACCTCACATATGCTGTGTCCTAATACACCTCACATAGTCTGTGTCCTAATACACCTCACATAGTCTGTGTCCTAATACACCTCACATAGGCTGTGTCCTAATACACCTCACATAGCCTGTGTCCTAATACACCTCACATAGCCTGTGTCCCTATACACCTCACATAGGCTGTGTCCCAATACACCTCACATAGTCTGTGTCCTAATACACCTCACATACTCTGTGTCCCAATACACCTCACATAGTCTGTGTCCTAATACACCTCACATAGTCTGTGTCCCTCTACACCTCACATAGTCTGTGTCCCAATACACCTCACATAGCCTGTGTCCCAATACACCTCACATAGCCTGTGTCCTAATACACCTCACATAGCCTGTGTCCCAATACACCTCACATAGCCTGTGTCCCAATACACCTCACATAGACTGTGTCCTAATACACCTCACATAGTCTGTGTCCTAATACACCTCACATAGTCTATGTCCTAATACACCTCACATAGTCTGTGTCCTAATACACCTCACATTGTCTGTGTCCTAATACACCTCATATAGTCTGTGTCCCAATACACCTCACATAGCCTGTGTCCTAATACACCTCACATAGTCTATGTCCTAATACACCTCACATAGTCTGTGTCCTAATACACCTCACATAGTCTGTGTCCTAATACACCTCACATAGTCTGTGTCCCAATACACCTCACATAGCCTGTGTCCTAATACACCTCACATAGTCTGTGTCCCAATACACCTCACATAGTCTATGTCCTAATACACCTCACATAGTCTGTGTCCTAATACACCTCACATAGCCTGTGTCCTAATACACCTCATATAGTCTGTGTCCCAATACACCTCACATAGCCTGTGTCCTAATACACCTCACATAGTCTATGTCCTAATACACCTCACATAGTCTGTGTCCTAATACACCTCACATAGTCTGTGTCCTAATACAGCTCATATAGTCTGTGTCCCAATACACCTCACATAGCCTGTGTCCTAATACACCTCACATAGGCTGTGTCCCAATACACCTCACATAGCCTGTGTCCTAATACACCTCACATAGTCTGTGTCCTAATACACCTCACATAGTCTATGTCCTAATACACCTCACATAGTCTGTGTCCTAATACACCTCACATAGTCTATGTCCTAATACACCTCACATAGGCTGTGTCCTAATACACCTCACATAGTCTGTGTCCTAATACACCTCACATAGTCTGTGTCCTAATACACCTCACATAGTCTATGTCCTAATACACCTCACATAGTCTGTGTCCTAATACACCTCACATAGTCTATGTCCTAATACACCTCACATAGGCTGTGTGTCCTAATACACCTCACATAGTCTGTGTCCTAATACACCTCACATAGGCTGTGTCCTAATACACCTCATATAGTCTGTGTCCTAATACACCTCACATAGCCTGTGTCCTAATACACCTCACATAGGCTGTGTCCTAATACACCTCACATAGTCTGTGTCCTAATACACCTCACATAGTCTGTGTCCTAATACACCTCACATAGTCTGTGTCCCAATACACCTCACATATGCTGTGTCCTAATACACCTTACATAGTCTGTGTCCTAATACACCTCACATAGTCTGTGTCCTAATACACCTCACATAGCCTGTGTCCTAATACACCTCACATAGCCTGTGTCCCTATACACCTCACATAGGCTGTGTCCCTATACACCTCACATAGTCTGTGTCCTAATACACCTCACATAGTCTGTGTCCCTCTACACCTCACATAGTCTGTGTCCCAATACACCTCACATAGCCTGTGTCCCAATACACCTCACATAGCCTGTGTCCTAATACACCTCACATAGCCTGTGTCCCAATACACCTCACATAGCCTGTGTCCCAATACACCTCACATAGACTGTGTCCTAATACACCTCACATAGTCTGTGTCCTAATACACCTCACATAGTCTATGTGCTAATACACCTCACATAGTCTGTGTCCTAATACACCTCACATTGTCTGTGTCCTAATACACCTCATATAGTCTGTGTCCCAATACACCTCACATAGCCTGTGTCCTAATACACCTCACATAGTCTATGTCCTAATACACCTCACATAGTCTGTGTCCTAATACACCTCATATAGTCTGTGTCCCAATACACCTCACATAGCCTGTGTCCTAATACACCTCACATAGTCTGTGTCCCAATACACCTCACATAGTCTATGTCCTAATACACCTCACATAGTCTGTGTCCTAATACACCTCACATAGCCTGTGTCCTAATACACCTCATATAGTCTGTGTCCCAATACACCTCACATAGCCTGTGTCCTAATACACCTCACATAGTCTATGTCCTAATACACCTCACATAGTCTGTGTCCTAATACATCTCACATAGTCTGTGTCCTAATACACCTCATATAGTCTGTGTCCCAATACACCTCACATAGCCTGTGTCCTAATACACCTCACATAGGCTGTGTCCCAATACACCTCACATAGCCTGTGTCCTAATACACCTCACATAGTCTGTGTCCTAATACACCTCACATAGTCTATGTCCTAATACACCTCACATAGTCTGTGTCCTAATACACCTCACATAGTCTATGTCCTAATACACCTCACATAGGCTGTGTCCTAATACACCTCACATAGTCTGTGTCCTAATACACCTCACATAGGCTGTGTCCTAATACACCTCATATAGTCTGTGTCCTAATACACCTCACATAGCCTGTGTCCTAATACACCTCACATAGGCTGTGTCCTAATACACCTCACATAGTCTGTGTCCTAATACACCTCACATAGTCTGTGTCCTAATACACCTCACATAGTCTGTGTCCCAATACACCTCACATATGCTGTGTCCTAATACACCTCACATAGTCTGTGTCCTAATACACCTCACATAGTCTGTGTCCTAATACACCTCACATAGCCTGTGTCCTAATACACCTCACATAGCCTGTGTCCCTATACACCTCACATAGGCTGTGTCCCTATACACCTCACATAGTCTGTGTCCTAATACACCTCACATAGTCTGTGTCCCTCTACACCTCACATAGTCTGTGTCCCAATACACCTCACATAGCCTGTGTCCTAATACACCTCACATAGCCTGTGTCCTAATACACCTCACATAGCCTGTGTCCCAATACACCTCACATAGCCTGTGTCCCAATACACCTCACATAGACTGTGTCCTAATACACCTCACATAGTCTGTGTCCTAATACACCTCACATAGTCTATGTCCTAATACACCTCACATAGTCTGTGTCCTAATACACCTCACATTGTCTGTGTCCTAATACACCTCATATAGTCTGTGTCCCAATACACCTCACATAGCCTGTGTCCTAATACACCTCACATAGTCTATGTCCTAATACACCTCACATAGTCTGTGTCCTAATACACCTCACATAGTCTGTGTCCTAATACACCTCATATAGTCTGTGTCCCAATACACCTCATATAGCCTGTGTCCTAATACACCTCACATAGTCTGTGTCCCAATACACCTCACATAGTCTATGTCCTAACACACCTCACATAGTCTGTGTCCTAATACACCTCACATAGCCTGTGTCCTAATACACCTCATATAGTCTGTGTCCCAATACACCTCACATAGCCTGTGTCCTAATACACCTCACATAGTCTATGTCCTAATACACCTCACATAGTCTGTGTCCTAATACACCTCACATAGTCTGTGTCCTAATACACCTCATATAGTCTGTGTCCCAATACACCTCACAAAGCCTGTGTTCTAATACACCTCACATAGGCTGTGTCCCAATACACCTCACATAGCCTGTGTCCTAATACACCTCACATAGTCTGTGTCCTAATACACCTCACATAGTCTATGTCCTAATACACCTCACATAGTCTGTGTCCTAATACACCTCACATAGTCTATGTCCTAATACACCTCACATAGGCTGTGTCCTAATACACCTCACATAGTCTGTGTCCTAATACACCTTACATAGGCTGTGTCCTAATACACCTCATATAGTCTGTGTCCTAATACACCTCACATAGCCTGTGTCCTAATACACCTCACATAGGCTGTGTCCTAATACACCTCACATAGTCTGTGTCCTAATACACCTCACATAGTCTGTGTCCCAATACACCTCACATAGTCTGTGTCCCAATACACCTCACATAGTCTGTGTCCTAATACACCTCACATAGTCTGTGTCCTAATACACCTCACATAGTCTGTGTCCTAATACACCTCACATAGTCTGTGTCCTAATACACCTCACATAGTCTGTGTCCTAATACACCTCACATAGCCTGTGTCCCTATACACCTCACATAGGCTGTGTCCCTATACACCTCACATAGTCTGTGTCCTAATACACCTCACATAGTCTGTGTCCCTCTACACCTCACATAGTCTGTGTCCCAATACACCTCACATAGCCTGTGTCCTAATACACCTCACATAGCCTGTGTCCTAATACACCTCACATAGCCTGTGTCCCAATACACCTCACATAGCCTGTGTCCCAATACACCTCACATAGACTGTGTCCTAATACACCTCACATAGTCTGTGTCCTATAACACCTCACATAGTCTATGTCCTAATACACCTCACATAGTCTGTGTCCTAATACACCTCACATTGTCTGTGTCCTAATACACCTCATATAGTCTGTGTCCCAATACACCTCACATAGCCTGTGTCCTAATACACCTCACATAGTCTATGTCCTAATACACCTCACATAGTCTGTGTCCTAATACACCTCACATAGTCTGTGTCCTAATACACCTCACATAGTCTGTGTCCTAATACACCTCACATAGGCTGTGTCCTAATACACCTCACATAGTCTGTGTCCTAATACACCTCACATAGGCTGTGTCCTATTACACCTCACATAGCCTGTGTCCTAATACACCTCACATAGCCTGTGTCCCTATACACCTCACATAGCCTGTGTCCCTATACACCTCACATAGTCTGTGTCCTAATACACCTCACATAGGCTGTGTCCTAATACACCTCACATAGGCTGTGTCCTAATACACCTCACATAGTCTGTGTCCTAATACACCTCACATAGTCTGTGTCCCAATACACCTCACATATGCTGTGTCCTAATACACCTCACATAGTCTGTGTCCTAATACACCTCACATAGTCTGTGTCCTAATACACCTCACATAGCCTGTGTCCTAATACACCTCACATAGCCTGTGTCCCTATACACCTCACATAGGCTGTGTCCCTATACACCTCACATAGTCTGTGTCCTAATACACCTCACATAGTCTGTGTCCCTCTACACCTCACATAGTCTGTGTCCCAATACACCTCACATAGCCTGTGTCCCAATACACCTCACATAGCCTGTGTCCTAATACACCTCACATAGCCTGTGTCCCAATACACCTCACATAGCCTGTGTCCCAATACACCTCACATAGACTGTGTCCTAATACACCTCACATAGTCTGTGTCCTAATACACCTCACATAGTCTATGTCCTAATACACCTCACATAGTCTGTGTCCTAATACACCTCACATTGTCTGTGTCCTAATACACCTCACATAGCCTGTGTCCCAATACACCTCACATAGCCTGTGTCCTAATACACCTCACATAGTCTATGTCCTAATACACCTCACATAGTCTGTGTCCTAATACACCTCATATAGTCTGTGTCCCAATACACCTCACATAGCCTGTGTCCTAATACACCTCACATAGTCTGTGTCCCAATACACCTCACATAGTCTGTGTCCTAATACACCTCACATAGTCTGTGTCCTAATACACCTCACATAGCCTGTGTCCCAATACACCTCACATAGCCTGTGTCCCAATACACCTCACATAGACTGTGTCCTAATACACCTCACATAGTCTGTGTCCTAATACACCTCACATAGTCTATGTCCTAATACACCTCACATAGTCTGTGTCCTAATACACCTCACATTGTCTGTGTCCTAATACACCTCATATAGTCTGTGTCCCAATACACCTCACATAGCCTGTGTCCTAATACACCTCACATAGTCTATGTCCTAATACACCTCACATAGTCTGTGTCCTAATACACCTCACATAGTCTGTGTCCTAATACACCTCACATAGTCTGTGTCCTAATACACCTCACATAGGCTGTGTCCTAATACACCTCACATAGTCTGTGTCCTAATACACCTCACATAGGCTGTGTCCTATTACACCTCACATAGCCTGTGTCCTAATACACCTCACATAGCCTGTGTCCCTATACACCTCACATAGCCTGTGTCCCTATACACCTCACATAGTCTGTGTCCTAATACACCTCACATAGGCTGTGTCCTAATACACCTCACATAGTCTGTGTCCTAATACACCTCACATAGTCTGTGTCCTAATACACCTCACATAGTCTGTGTCCCAATACACCTCACATATGCTGTGTCCTAATACACCTCACATAGTCTGTGTCCTAATACACCTCACATAGTCTGTGTCCTAATACACCTCACATAGCCTGTGTCCTAATACACCTCACATAGCCTGTGTCCCTATACACCTCACATAGGCTGTGTCCCTATACACCTCACATAGTCTGTGTCCTAATACACCTCACATAGTCTGTGTCCCTCTACACCTCACATAGTCTGTGTCCCAATACACCTCACATAGCCTGTGTCCCAATACACCTCACATAGCCTGTGTCCTAATACACCTCACATAGCCTGTGTCCCAATACACCTCACATAGCCTGTGTCCCAATACACCTCACATAGACTGTGTCCTAATACACCTCACATAGTCTGTGTCCTAATACACCTCACATAGTCTATGTCCTAATACACCTCACATAGTCTGTGTCCTAATACACCTCACATTGTCTGTGTCCTAATACACCTCATATAGTCTGTGTCCCAATACACCTCACATAGCCTGTGTCCTAATACACCTCACATAGTCTATGTCCTAATACACCTCACATAGTCTGTGTCCTAATACACCTCATATAGTCTGTGTCCCAATACACCTCACATAGCCTGTGTCCTAATACACCTCACATAGCCTGTGTCCTAATACACCTCACATTGTCTATGTCCCAATACACCTCACATAGTCTATGTCCTAATACACCTCACATAGTCTGTGTCCTAATACACCTCACATAGCCTGTGTCCTAATACACCTCATATAGTCTGTGTCCCAATACACCTCACATAGCCTGTGTCCTAATACACCTCACATAGTCTATGTCCTAATACACCTCACATAGTCTGTGTCCTAATACACCTCACATAGTCTGTGTCCTAATACACCTCATATAGTCTGTGTCCCAATACACCTCACATAGCCTGTGTCCTAATACACCTCACATAGGCTGTGTCCCAATACACCTCACATAGCCTGTGTCCTAATACACCTCACATAGTCTGTGTCCTAATACACCTCACATAGTCTATGTCCTAATACACCTCACATAGTCTGTGTCCTAACACACCTCACATAGTCTGTGTCCTAATACACCTCACATAGCCTGTGTCCTAATACACCTCATATAGTCTGTGTCCCAATACACCTCACATAGCCTGTGTCCTAATACACCTCACATAGTCTATGTCCTAATACACCTCACATAGTCTGTGTCCTAATACACCTCACATAGTCTGTGTCCTAATACACCTCATATAGTCTGTGTCCCAATACACCTCACAAAGCCTGTGTTCTAATACACCTCACATAGGCTGTGTCCCAATACACCTCACATAGCCTGTGTCCTAATACACCTCACATAGTCTGTGTCCTAATACACCTCACATAGTCTATGTCCTAATACACCTCACATAGTCTGTGTCCTAATACACCTCACATAGTCTATGTCCTAATACACCTCACATAGGCTGTGTCCTAATACACCTCACATAGTCTGTGTCCTAATACACCTTACATAGGCTGTGTCCTAATACACCTCATATAGTCTGTGTCCTAATACACCTCACATAGCCTGTGTCCTAATACACCTCACATAGTCTGTGTCCTAATACACCTCACATAGTCTGTGTCCTAATACACCTCACATAGTCTGTGTCCCAATACACCTCACATAGTCTGTGTCCCAATACACCTCACATAGTCTGTGTCCTAATACACCTCACATAGTCTGTGTCCTAATACACCTCACATAGTCTGTGTCCTAATACACCTCACATAGTCTGTGTCCTAATACACCTCACATAGTCTGTGTCCTAATACACCTCACATAGCCTGTGTCCCTATACACCTCACATAGGCTGTGTCCCTATACACCTCACATAGTCTGTGTCCTAATACACCTCACATAGTCTGTGTCCCTCTACACCTCACATAGTCTGTGTCCCAATACACCTCACATAGCCTGTGTCCTAATACACCTCACATAGCCTGTGTCCTAATACACCTCACATAGCCTGTGTCCCAATACACCTCACATAGCCTGTGTCCCAATACACCTCACATAGACTGTGTCCTAATACACCTCACATAGTCTGTGTCCTAATACACCTCACATAGTCTATGTCCTAATACACCTCACATAGTCTGTGTCCTAATACACCTCACATTGTCTGTGTCCTAATACACCTCATATAGTCTGTGTCCCAATACACCTCACATAGCCTGTGTCCTAATACACCTCACATAGTCTATGTCCTAATACACCTCACATAGTCTGTGTCCTAATACACCTCACATAGTCTGTGTCCTAATACACCTCACATAGTCTGTGTCCTAATACACCTCACATAGGCTGTGTCCTAATACACCTCACATAGTCTGTGTCCTAATACACCTCACATAGGCTGTGTCCTATTACACCTCACATAGCCTGTGTCCTAATACACCTCACATAGCCTGTGTCCCTATACACCTCACATAGCCTGTGTCCTAATACACCTCACATAGTCTGTGTCCTAATACACCTCACATAGTCTATGTCCTAATACACCTCACATAGTCTGTGTCCTAATACACCTCACATTGTCTGTGTCCTAATACACCTCATATAGTCTGTGTCCCAATACACCTCACATAGCCTGTGTCCTAATACACCTCACATAGTCTATGTCCTAATACACCTCACATAGTCTGTGTCCTAATACACCTCACATAGTCTGTGTCCTAATACACCTCACATAGTCTGTGTCCTAATACACCTCACATAGGCTGTGTCCTAATACACCTCACATAGTCTGTGTCCTAATACACCTCACATAGGCTGTGTCCTATTACACCTCACATAGCCTGTGTCCTAATACACCTCACATAGCCTGTGTCCCTATACACCTCACATAGCCTGTGTCCCTATACACCTCACATAGTCTGTGTCCTAATACACCTCACATAGGCTGTGTCCTAATACACCTCACATAGTCTGTGTCCTAATACACCTCACATAGTCTGTGTCCTAATACACCTCACATAGTCTGTGTCCCAATACACCTCACATATGCTGTGTCCTAATACACCTCACATAGTCTGTGTCCTAATACACCTCACATAGTCTGTGTCCTAATACACCTCACATAGCCTGTGTCCCTATACACCTCACATAGCCTGTGTCCCTATACACCTCACATAGGCTGTGTCCCTATACACCTCACATAGTCTGTGTCCTAATACACCTCACATAGTCTGTGTCCTAATACACCTCACATAGGCTGTGTCCTAATACACCTCCCATAGTCTGTGTCCTAATACACCTCACATAGGCTGTGTCCTATTACACCTCACATAGCCTGTGTCCTAATACACCTCACATAGCCTGTGTCCCTATACACCTCACATAGCCTGTGTCCCTATACACCTCACATAGTCTGTGTCCCTATACACCTCACATAGTCTGTGTCCTAATACACCTCACATAGTCTGTGTCCTAATACACCTCACATAGTCTATGTCCTAATACACCTCACATAGTCTGTGTCCTAACACACCTCACATAGTCTGTGTCCTAATACACCTCACATAGCCTGTGTCCTAATACACCTCATATAGTCTGTGTCCCAATACACCTCACATAGCCTGTGTCCTAATACACCTCACATAGTCTATGTCCTAATACACCTCACATAGTCTGTGTCCTAATACACCTCACATAGTCTGTGTCCTAATACACCTCATATAGTCTGTGTCCCAATACACCTCACAAAGCCTGTGTTCTAATACACCTCACATAGGCTGTGTCCCAATACACCTCACATAGCCTGTGTCCTAATACACCTCACATAGTCTGTGTCCTAATACACCTCACATAGTCTATGTCCTAATACACCTCACATAGTCTGTGTCCTAATACACCTCACATAGTCTGTGTCCTAATACACCTCACATAGTCTGTGTCCTAATACACCTCACATAGTCTGTGTCCCAATACACCTCACATAGTCTGTGTCCTAATACACCTCACATAGTCTGTGTCCTAATACACCTCACATAGTCTGTGTCCTAATACACCTCACATAGTCTGTGTCCTAATACACCTCACATAGTCTGTGTCCTAATACACCTCACATAGCCTGTGTCCCTATACACCTCACATAGGCTGTGTCCCTATACACCTCACATAGTCTGTGTCCTAATACACCTCACATAGTCTGTGTCCCTCTACACCTCACATAGTCTGTGTCCCAATACACCTCACATAGCCTGTGTCCTAATACACCTCACATAGCCTGTGTCCTAATACACCTCACATAGCCTGTGTCCCAATACACCTCACATAGCCTGTGTCCCAATACACCTCACATAGACTGTGTCCTAATACACCTCACATAGTCTGTGTCCTAATACACCTCACATAGTCTATGTCCTAATACACCTCACATAGTCTGTGTCCTAATACACCTCACATTGTCTGTGTCCTAATACACCTCATATAGGTTGTGTCCCAATACACCTCACATAGCCTGTGTCCTAATACACCTCACATAGTCTATGTCCTAATACACCTCACATAGTCTGTGTCCTAATACACCTCATATAGTCTGTGTCCCAATACACCTCACATAGCCTGTGTCCTAATACACCTCACATAGTCTGTGTCCCAATACACCTCACATAGTCTGTGTCCTAATACACCTCACATAGTCTGTGTCCTAATACACCTCACATAGCCTGTGTCCCAATACACCTCACATAGCCTGTGTCCCAATACACCTCACATAGACTGTGTCCTAATACACCTCACATAGTCTGTGTCCTAATACACCTCACATAGTCTATGTCCTAATACACCTCACATAGTCTGTGTCCTAATACACCTCACATTGTCTGTGTCCTAATACACCTCATATAGTCTGTGTCCCAATACACCTCACATAGCCTGTGTCCTAATACACCTCACATAGTCTATGTCCTAATACACCTCACATAGTCTGTGTCCTAATACACCTCACATAGTCTGTGTCCTAATACACCTCACATAGTCTGTGTCCTAATACACCTCACATAGGCTGTGTCCTAATACACCTCACATAGTCTGTGTCCTAATACACCTCACATAGGCTGTGTCCTATTACACCTCACATAGCCTGTGTCCTAATACACCTCACATAGCCTGTGTCCCTATACACCTCACATAGCCTGTGTCCCTATACACCTCACATAGTCTGTGTCCTAATACACCTCACATAGGCTGTGTCCTAATACACCTCACATAGTCTGTGTCCTAATACACCTCACATAGTCTGTGTCCTAATACACCTCACATAGTCTGTGTCCCAATACACCTCACATATGCTGTGTCCTAATACACCTCACATAGTCTGTGTCCTAATACACCTCACATAGTCTGTGTCCTAATACACCTCACATAGCCTGTGTCCTAATACACCTCACATAGCCTGTGTCCCTATACACCTCACATAGGCTGTGTCCCTATACACCTCACATAGTCTGTGTCCTAATACACCTCACATAGTCTGTGTCCCTCTACACCTCACATAGTCTGTGTCCCAATACACCTCACATAGCCTGTGTCCCAATACACCTCACATAGCCTGTGTCCTAATACACCTCACATAGCCTGTGTCTCAATACACCTCACATAGCCTGTGTCCCAATACACCTCACATAGACTGTGTCCTAATACACCTCACATAGTCTGTGTCCTAATACACCTCACATAGTCTATGTCCTAATACACCTCACATAGTCTGTGTCCTAATACACCTCACATTGTCTGTGTCCTAATACACCTCATATAGTCTGTGTCCCAATACACCTCACATAGCCTGTGTCCTAATACACCTCACATAGTCTATGTCCTAATACACCTCACATAGTCTGTGTCCTAATACACCTCATATAGTCTGTGTCCCAATACACCTCACATAGCCTGTGTCCTAATACACCTCACATAGTCTGTGTCCCAATACACCTCACATAGTCTATGTCCTAATACACCTCACATAGTCTGTGTCCTAATACACCTCACATAGCCTGTGTCCTAATACACCTCATATAGTCTGTGTCCCAATACACCTCACATAGCCTGTGTCCTAATACACCTCACATAGTCTATGTCCTAATACACCTCACATAGTCTGTGTCCTAATACACCTCACATAGTCTGTGTCCTAATACACCTCACATAGTCTATGTCCTAATACACCTCACATAGTCTGTGTCCTAATACACCTCACATAGTCTTTGTCCTAATACACCTCACATAGGCTGTGTCCTAATACACCTCACATAGTCTGTGTCCTAATACACCTCACATAGGCTGTGTCCTAATACACCTCATATAGTCTGTGTCCTAATACACCTCACATAGCCTGTGTCCTAATACACCTCACATAGGCTGTGTCCTAATACACCTCACATAGTCTGTGTCCTAATACACCTCACATAGTCTGTGTCCTAATACACCTCACATAGTCTGTGTCCCAATACACCTCACATATGCTGTGTCCTAATACACCTCACATAGTCTGTGTCCTAATACACCTCACATAGTCTGTGTCCTAATACACCTCACATAGCCTGTGTCCTAATACACCTCACATAGCCTGTGTCCCTATACACCTCACATAGGCTGTGTCCCTATACACCACACATAGTCTGTGTCCTAATACACCTCACATAGTCTGTGTCCCTCTACACCTCACATAGTCTGTGTCCCAATACACCTCACATAGCCTGTGTCCTAATACACCTCACATAGCCTGTGTCCTAATACACCTCACATAGCCTGTGTCCCAATACACCTCACATAGCCTGTGTCCCAATACACCTCACATAGACTGTGTCCTAATACACCTCACATAGTCTGTGTCCTAATACACCTCACATAGTCTATGTCCTAATACACCTCACATAGTCTGTGTCCTAATACACCTCACATTGTCTGTGTCCTAATACACCTCATATAGTCTGTGTCCCAATACACCTCACATAGCCTGTGTCCTAATACACCTCACATAGTCTATGTCCTAATACACCTCACATAGTCTGTGTCCTAATACACCTCACATAGTCTGTGTCCTAATACACCTCATATAGTCTGTGTCCCAATACACCTCATATAGCCTGTGTCCTAATACACCTCACATAGTCTGTGTCCCAATACACCTCACATAGTCTATGTCCTAATACACCTCACATAGTCTGTGTCCTAATACACCTCACATAGCCTGTGTCCTAATACACCTCATATAGTCTGTGTCCCAATACACCTCACATAGCCTGTGTCCTAATACACCTCACATAGTCTATGTCCTAATACACCTCACATAGTCTGTGTCCTAATACACCTCACATAGTCTGTGTCCTAATACACCTCATATAGTCTATGTCCCAATACACCTCACATAGCCTGTGTCCTAATACACCTCACATAGGCTGTGTCCCAATACACCTCACATAGTCTGTGTCCCAATACACCTCACATAGCCTGTGTCCTAATACACCTCACATAGTCTGTGTCCTAATACACCTCACATAGTCTATGTCCTAATACACCTCACATAGTCTGTGTCCTAATACACCTCACATAGTCTGTGTCCTAATACACCTCACATAGTCTGTGTCCCAATACACCTCACATAGTCTGTGTCCTAATACACCTCACATAGTCTGTGTCCTAATACACCTCACATAGTCTGTGTCCTAATACACCTCACATAGCCTGTGTCCTAATACACCCTCACATTGCCTGTGTCCCTATACACCTCACATAGGCTGTGTCCCTATACACCTCACATAGTCTGTGTCCTAATACACCTCACGTTGTCTGTGTCCCTATACACCTCACATAGTCTGTGTCCTAATACACCTCACATAGCCTGTGTCCTAATACACCTCACATAGCCTGTGTCCCAATACACCTCACATAGCCTGTGTCCCAATACACCTCACATAGTCTGTGTCCCAATACACCTCAAATAGCCTGTGTCCTAATACAGCTCACATAGTCTGTGTCCTAATACACCTCACATAGTCTATGTCCTAATACACCTCACATAGTCTGTGTCCTAATACACCTCACATAGTCTGTGTCCTAATACACCTCACATAGTCTGTGTCCTAATACACCTCACATAGTCTGTGTCCTAATACACCTCATATAGTCTGTGTCCCAATACACCTCACATAGTCTGTGTCCTAATACACCTCACATAGTCTGTGTCCTAATACACCTCTCATAGTCTGTGCCTTAATACACCTCACATAGGCTGTGTCCTAATACACCTCACATAGTCTGTGTCCTAATACACCTCACATAGTCTGTGTCCTAATACACCTCACATAGGCTGTGTCCTAATACACCTCACATAGTCTGTGTCCTAATACACCTCACATAGTCTGTGTCCTAATACACCTCACATAGTCTGTGTCCCAATACACCTCACATAGCCTGTGTCCTAATACACCTCACATAGGCTGTGTCCCAATACACCTCACATAGCCTGTGTCCTAATACACCTCACATAGTCTGTGTCCTAATACACCTCACATAGTCTATGTCCTAATACACCTCACATAGTCTGTGTCCTAATACACCTCACATAGTCTGTGTCCTAATACACCTCACATAGCCTGTGTCCTAATACACCTCATATAGTCTGTGTCCCAATACACCTCACATAGCCTGTGTCCTAATACACCTCACATAGTCTATGTCCTAATACACCTCACATAGTCTGTGTCCTAATACACCTCACATAGTCTGTGTCCTAATACACCTCATATAGTCTGTGTCCCAATACACCTCACAAAGCCTGTGTTCTAATACACCTCACATAGGCTGTGTCCCAATACACCTCACATAGCCTGTGTCCTAATACACCTCACATAGTCTCTGTCCTAATACACCTCACATAGTCTATGTCCTAATACACCTCACATAGTCTGTGTCCTAATACACCTCACATAGTCTATGTCCTAATACACCTCACATAGGCTGTGTCCTAATACAACTCACATAGTCTGTGTCCTAATACACCTTACATAGGCTGTGTCCTAATACACCTCATATAGTCTGTGTCCTAATACACCTCACATAGCCTGTGTCCTAATACACCTCACATAGGCTGTGTCCTAATACACCTCACATAGTCTGTGTCCTAATACACCTCACATAGTCTGTGTCCCAATACACCTCACATAGTCTGTGTCCCAATACACCTCACATAGTCTGTGTCCTAATACACCTCACATAGTCTGTGTCCTAATACACCTCACATAGTCTGTGTCCTAATACACCTCACATAGTCTGTGTCCTAATACACCTCACATAGTCTGTGTCCTAATACACCTCACATAGCCTGTGTCCCTATACACCTCACATAGGCTGTGTCCCTATACACCTCACATAGTCTGTGTCCTAATACACCTCACATAGTCTGTGTCCCTCTACACCTCACATAGTCTGTGTCCCAATACACCTCACATAGCCTGTGTCCTAATACACCTCACATAGCCTGTGTCCTAATACACCTCACATAGCCTGTGTCCCAATACACCTCACATAGCCTGTGTCCCAATACACCTCACATAGACTGTGTCCTAATACACCTCACATAGTCTGTGTCCTAATACACCTCACATAGTCTATGTCCTAATACACCTCACATAGTCTGTGTCCTAATACACCTCACATTGTCTGTGTCCTAATACACCTCATATAGTCTGTGTCCCAATACACCTCACATAGCCTGTGTCCTAATACACCTCACATAGTCTATGTCCTAATACACCTCACATAGTCTGTGTCCTAATACACCTCACATAGTCTGTGTCCTAATACACCTCACATAGTCTGTGTCCTAATACACCTCACATAGGCTGTGTCCTAATACACCTCACATAGTCTGTGTCCTAATACACCTCACATAGGCTGTGTCCTATTACACCTCACATAGCCTGTGTCCTAATACACCTCACATAGCCTGTGTCCCTATACACCTCACATAGCCTGTGTCCCTATACACCTCACATAGTCTGTGTCCTAATACACCTCACATAGGCTGTGTCCTAATACACCTCACATAGTCTGTGTCCTAATACACCTCACATAGTCTGTGTCCTAATACACCTCACATAGTCTGTGTCCCAATACACCTCACATATGCTGTGTCCTAATACACCTCACATAGTCTGTGTCCTAATACACCTCACATAGTCTGTGTCCTAATACACCTCACATAGCCTGTGTCCTAATACACCTCACATAGCCTGTGTCCCTATACACCTCACATAGGCTGTGTCCCTATACACCTCACATAGTCTGTGTCCTAATACACCTCACATAGTCTGTGTCCCTCTACACCTCACATAGTCTGTGTCCCAATACACCTCACATAGCCTGTGTCCCAATACACCTCACATAGCCTGTGTCCTAATACACCTCACATAGCCTGTGTCCCAATACACCTCACATAGCCTGTGTCCCAATACACCTCACATAGACTGTGTCCTAATACACCTCACATAGTCTGTGTCCTAATACACCTCACATAGTCTATGTCCTAATACACCTCACATAGTCTGTGTCCTAATACACCTCACATTGTCTGTGTCCTAATACACCTCACATAGCCTGTGTCCCAATACACCTCACATAGCCTGTGTCCTAATACACCTCACATAGTCTATGTCCTAATACACCTCACATAGTCTGTGTCCTAATACACCTCATATAGTCTGTGTTCCCAATACACCTCACATAGCCTGTGTCCTAATACACCTCTCATAGTCTGTGCCTTAATACACCTCACATAGGCTGTGTCCTAATACACCTCACATAGTCTGTGTCCTAATACACCTCACATAGTCTGTGTCCTAATACACCTCACATAGGCTGTGTCCTAATACACCTCACATAGTCTGTGTCCTAATACACCTCACATAGTCTGTGTCCTAATACACCTCATATAGTCTGTGTCCCAATACACCTCACATAGCCTGTGTCCTAATACACCTCACATAGGCTGTGTCCCAATACACCTCACATAGCCTGTGTCCTAATACACCTCACATAGTCTGTGTCCTAATACACCTCACATAGTCTATGTCCTAATACACCTCACATAGTCTGTGTCCTAACACACCTCACATAGTCTGTGTCCTAATACACCTCACATAGCCTGTGTCCTAATACACCTCATATAGTCTGTGTCCCAATACACCTCACATAGCCTGTGTCCTAATACACCTCACATAGTCTATGTCCTAATACACCTCACATAGTCTGTGTCCTAATACACCTCACATAGTCTGTGTCCTAATACACCTCATATAGTCTGTGTCCCAATACACCTCACAAAGCCTGTGTTCTAATACACCTCACATAGGCTGTGTCCCAATACACCTCACATAGCCTGTGTCCTAATACACCTCACATAGTCTGTGTCCTAATACACCTCACATAGTCTATGTCCTAATACACCTCACATAGTCTGTGTCCTAATACACCTCACATAGTCTATGTCCTAATACACCTCACATAGGCTGTGTCCTAATACAACTCACATAGTCTGTGTCCTAATACACCTTACATAGGCTGTGTCCTAATACACCTCATATAGTCTGTGTCCTAATACACCTCACATAGCCTGTGTCCTAATACACCTCACATAGGCTGTGTCCTAATACACCTCACATAGTCTGTGTCCCAATACACCTCACATAGTCTGTGTCCCAATACACCTCACATAGTCTGTGTCCCAATACACCTCACATAGTCTGTGTCCTAATACACCTCACATAGTCTGTGTCCTAATACACCTCACATAGTCTGTGTCCTAATACACCTCACATAGTCTGTGTCCTAATACACCTCACATAGTCTGTGTCCTAATACACCTCACATAGCCTGTGTCCCTATACACCTCACATAGGCTGTGTCCCTATACACCTCACATAGTCTGTGTCCTAATACACCTCACATAGTCTGTGTCCCAATACACCTCACATAGCCTGTGTCCTAATACACCTCACATAGCCTGTGTCCTAATACACCTCACATAGCCTGTGTCCCAATACACCTCACATAGCCTGTGTCCCAATACACCTCACATAGACTGTGTCCTAATACACCTCACATAGTCTGTGTCCTAATACACCTCACATAGTCTATGTCCTAATACACCTCACATAGTCTGTGTCCTAATACACCTCACATTGTCTGTGTCCTAATACACCTCATATAGTCTGTGTCCCAATACACCTCACATAGCCTGTGTCCTAATACACCTCACATAGTCTATGTCCTAATACACCTCACATAGTCTGTGTCCTAATACACCTCACATAGTCTGTGTCCTAATACACCTCACATAGTCTGTGTCCTAATACACCTCACATAGGCTGTGTCCTAATACACCTCACATAGTCTGTGTCCTAATACACCTCACATAGGCTGTGTCCTATTACACCTCACATAGCCTGTGTCCTAATACACCTCACATAGCCTGTGTCCCTATACACCTCACATAGCCTGTGTCCCTATACACCTCACATAGTCTGTGTCCTAATACACCTCACATAGGCTGTGTCCTAATACACCTCACATAGTCTGTGTCCTAATACACCTCACATAGTCTGTGTCCTAATACACCTCACATAGTCTGTGTCCCAATACACCTCACATATGCTGTGTCCTAATACACCTCACATAGTCTGTGTCCTAATACACCTCACATAGTCTGTGTCCTAATACACCTCACATAGCCTGTGTCCTAATACACCTCACATAGCCTGTGTCCCTATACACCTCACATAGGCTGTGTCCCTATACACCTCACATAGTCTGTGTCCTAATACACCTCACATAGTCTGTGTCCCTCTACACCTCACATAGTCTGTGTCCCAATACACCTCACATAGCCTGTGTCCCAATACACCTCACATAGCCTGTGTCCCAATACACCTCACATAGCCTGTGTCCCAATACACCTCACATAGCCTGTGTCCCAATACACCTCACATAGACTGTGTCCTAATACACCTCACATAGTCTGTGTCCTAATACACCTCACATAGTCTATGTCCTAATACACCTCACATAGTCTGTGTCCTAATACACCTCACATTGTCTGTGTCCTAATACACCTCACATAGCCTGTGTCCCAATACACCTCACATAGCCTGTGTCCTAATACACCTCACATAGTCTATGTCCTAATACACCTCACATAGTCTGTGTCCTAATACACCTCATATAGTCTGTGTCCCAATACACCTCACATAGCCTGTGTCCTAATACACCTCACATAGTCTGTGTCCCAATACACCTCACATAGTCTGTGTCCTAATACACCTCACATAGTCTGTGTCCTAATACACCTCACATAGCCTGTGTCCCAATACACCTCACATAGCCTGTGTCCCAATACACCTCACATAGACTGTGTCCTAATACACCTCACATAGTCTGTGTCCTAATACACCTCACATAGTCTATGTCCTAATACACCTCACATTGTCTGTGTCCTAATACACCTCATATAGTCTGTGTCCCAATACACCTCACATAGCCTGTGTCCTAATACACCTCACATAGTCTATGTCCTAATACACCTCACATAGTCTGTGTCCTAATACACCTCACATAGTCTGTGTCCTAATACACCTCACATAGTCTGTGTCCTAATACACCTCACATAGGCTGTGTCCTAATACACCTCACATAGTCTGTGTCCTAATACACCTCACATAGGCTGTGTCCTATTACACCTCACATAGCCTGTGTCCTAATACACCTCACATAGCCTGTGTCCCTATACACCTCACATAGCCTGTGTCCCTATACACCTCACATAGTCTGTGTCCTAATACACCTCACATAGGCTGTGTCCTAATACACCTCACATAGTCTGTGTCCTAATACACCTCACATAGTCTGTGTCCTAATACACCTCACATAGTCTGTGTCCCAATACACCTCACATATGCTGTGTCCTAATACACCTCACATAGTCTGTGTCCTAATACACCTCACATAGTCTGTGTCCTAATACACCTCACATAGCCTGTGTCCTAATACACCTCACATAGCCTGTGTCCCTATACACCTCACATAGGCTGTGTCCCTATACACCTCACATAGTCTGTGTCCTAATACACCTCACATAGTCTGTGTCCCTCTACACCTCACATAGTCTGTGTCCCAATACACCTCACATAGCCTGTGTCCCAATACACCTCACATAGCCTGTGTCCTAATACACCTCACATAGCCTGTGTCCCAATACACCTCACATAGCCTGTGTCCCAATACACCTCACATAGACTGTGTCCTAATACACCTCACATAGTCTGTGTCCTAATACACCTCACATAGTCTATGTCCTAATACACCTCACATAGTCTGTGTCCTAATACACCTCACATTGTCTGTGTCCTAATACACCTCATATAGTCTGTGTCCCAATACACCTCACATAGCCTGTGTCCTAATACACCTCACATAGTCTATGTCCTAATACACCTCACATAGTCTGTGTCCTAATACACCTCATATAGTCTGTGTCCCAATACACCTCACATAGCCTGTGTCCTAATACACCTCACATAGTCTGTGTCCCAATACACCTCACATAGTCTATGTCCTAATACACCTCACATAGTCTGTGTCCTAATACACCTCACATAGCCTGTGTCCTAATACACCTCATATAGTCTGTGTCCCAATACACCTCACATAGCCTGTGTCCTAATACACCTCACATAGTCTATGTCCTAATACACCTCACATAGTCTGTGTCCTAATACACCTCACATAGTCTGTGTCCTAATACACCTCATATAGTCTGTGTCCCAATACACCTCACATAGCCTGTGTCCTAATACACCTCACATAGGCTGTGTCCTAATACACCTCACATAGTCTGTGTCCTAATACACCTCACATAGTCTGTGTCCTAATACACCTCACATAGTCTGTGTCCCAATACACCTCACATATGCTGTGTCCTAATACACCTCACATAGTCTGTGTCCTAATACACCTCACATAGTCTGTGTCCTAATACACCTCACATAGCCTGTGTCCTAATACACCTCACATAGCCTGTGTCCCTATACACCTCACATAGGCTGTGTCCCTATACACCTCACATAGTCTGTGTCCTAATACACCTCACATAGTCTGTGTCCCTCTACACCTCACATAGTCTGTGTCCCAATACACCTCACATAGCCTGTGTCCTAATACACCTCACATAGCCTGTGTCCTAATACACCTCACATAGCCTGTGTCCCAATACACCTCACATAGCCTGTGTCCCAATACACCTCACATAGACTGTGTCCTAATACACCTCACATAGTCTGTGTCCTAATACACCTCACATAGTCTATGTCCTAATACACCTCACATAGTCTGTGTCCTAATACACCTCACATTGTCTGTGTCCTAATACACCTCATATAGTCTGTGTCCCAATACACCTCACATAGCCTGTGTCCTAATACACCTCACATAGTCTATGTCCTAATACACCTCACATAGTCTGTGTCCTAATACACCTCACATAGTCTGTGTCCTAATACACCTCATATAGTCTGTGTCCCAATACACCTCATATAGCCTGTGTCCTAATACACCTCACATAGTCTGTGTCCCAATACACCTCACATAGTCTATGTCCTAATACACCTCACATAGTCTGTGTCCTAATACACCTCACATAGCCTGTGTCCTAATACACCTCATATAGTCTGTGTCCCAATACACCTCACATAGCCTGTGTCCTAATACACCTCACATAGTCTATGTCCTAATACACCTCACATAGTCTGTGTCCTAATACACCTCACATAGTCTGTGTCCTAATACACCTCATATAGTCTATGTCCCAATACACCTCACATAGCCTGTGTCCTAATACACCTCACATAGGCTGTGTCCCAATACACCTCACATAGTCTGTGTCCCAATACACCTCACATAGCCTGTGTCCTAATACACCTCACATAGTCTGTGTCCTAATACACCTCACATAGTCTATGTCCTAATACACCTCACATAGTCTGTGTCCTAATACACCTCACATAGTCTGTGTCCTAATACACCTCACATAGTCTGTGTCCCAATACACCTCACATAGTCTGTGTCCTAATACACCTCACATAGTCTGTGTCCTAATACACCTCACATAGTCTGTGTCCTAATACACCTCACATAGCCTGTGTCCTAATACACCTCACATTGCCTGTGTCCCTATACACCTCACATAGGCTGTGTCCCTATACACCTCACATAGTCTGTGTCCTAATACACCTCACGTTGTCTGTGTCCCTATACACCTCACATAGTCTGTGTCCCAATACACCTCACATAGCCTGTGTCCTAATACACCTCACATAGCCTGTGTCCTAATACACCTCACATAGCCTGTGTCCCAATACACCTCACATAGTCTGTGTCCCAATACACCTCAAATAGCCTGTGTCCTAATACAGCTCACATAGTCTGTGTCCTAATACACCTCACATAGTCTATGTCCTAATACACCTCACATAGTCTGTGTCCTAATACACCTCACATAGTCTGTGTCCTAATACACCTCACATAGTCTGTGTCCTAATACACCTCACATAGTCTGTGTCCTAATACACCTCATATAGTCTGTGTCCCAATACACCTCACATAGCCTGTGTCCTAATACACCTCACATAGTCTATGTCCTAATACACCTCACATAGTCTGTGTCCTAATACACCTCACATAGCCTGTGTCCTAATACACCTCACATAGGCTGTGTCCTAATACACCTCACATAGTCTGTGTCCTAATACACCTCACATAGTCTGTGTCCTAATACACCTCACATAGTCTGTGTCCCAATACACCTCACATATGCTGTGTCCTAATACACCTCACATAGTCTGTGTCCTAATACACCTCACATAGTCTGTGTCCTAATACACCTCACATAGCCTGTGTCCTAATACACCTCACATAGCCTGTGTCCCTATACACCTCACATAGGCTGTGTCCCTATACACCTCACATAGTCTGTGTCCTAATACACCTCACATAGTCTGTGTCCCTCTACACCTCACATAGTCTGTGTCCCAATACACCTCACATAGCCTGTGTCCTAATACACCTCACATAGCCTGTGTCCTAATACACCTCACATAGCCTGTGTCCCAATACACCTCACATAGCCTGTGTCCCAATACACCTCACATAGTCTATGTCCTAATACACCTCACATAGTCTGTGTCCTAATACACCTCACATAGTCTGTGTCCTTATACACCTCACATAGTCTGTGTCCCAATACACCTCACATAGTCTGTGTCCTAATACACCTCACATAGTCTGTGTCCTAATACACCTCACATAGTCTGTGTCCTAATACACCTCACATAGCCTGTGTCCTAATACACCTCACATTGCCTGTGTCCCTATACACCTCACATAGGCTGTGTCCCTATACACCTCACATAGTCTGTGTCCTAATACACCTCACGTTGTCTGTGTCCCTATACACCTCACATAGTCTGTGTCCCAATACACCTCACATAGCCTGTGGCCTAATACACCTCACATAGCCTGTGTCCTAATACACCTCACATAGCCTGTGTCCCAATACACCTCACATAGTCTGTGTCCCAATAGACCTCACATAGCCTGTGTCCTAATACAGCTCACATAGTCTGTGTCCTAATACACCTCACATAGTCTATGTCCTAATACACCTCACATAGTCTGTGTCCTAATACACCTCACATAGTCTGTGTCCTAATACACCTCACATAGTCTGTGTCCTAATACACCTCACATAGTCTGTGTCCTAATACACCTCATATAGTCTGTGTCCCAATACACCTCACATAGTCTGTGTCCTAATACACCTCACATAGTCTGTGTCCTAATACACCTCTCATAGTCTGTGTCCTAATACACCTCACATAGGCTGTGTCCTAATACACCTCACATAGTCTGTGTCCTAATACACCTCACATAGGCTGTGTCCTAATACACCTCACATAGCCTGTGTCCTAATACACCTCACATAGTCTGTGTCCTAATACACCTCACATAGTCTGTGTCCTAATACACCTCACATAGGCTGTGTCCTATTACACCTCACATAGCCTGTGTCCTAATACACCTCACATAGCCTGTGTCCCTATACACCTCACATAGCCTGTGTCCCTATACACCTCACATAGTCTGTGTCCTAATACACCTCACATAGTCTGTGTCCCTATACACCTCACATAGTCTGTGTCCCAATACACCTCACATAGCCTGTGTCCTAATACACCTCACATAGCCTGTGTCCTAATACACCTCACATAGTCTGTGTCCTAATACACCTCACATAGTCTGTGTCCTAATACACCTCACATAGGCTGTGTCCTAATACACCTCACATAGCCTGTGTCCTAATACACCTCACATAGCCTGTGTCCCTATACACCTCACATAGGCTGTGTCCCAATACACCTCACATACTCTGTGTCCCAATACACCTCACATAGTCTGTGTCCTAATACACCTCACATAGTCTGTGTCCTAATACACCTCACATAGTCTGTGTCCTAATACACCTCATATAGTCTGTGTCCCAATACACCTCACATAGTCTGTGTCCCAATACACCTCACATAGTTTGTGTCCCAATACACCTCACATAGTCTGTGTCCTAATACACCTCACATAGTCTATGTCCTAATACACCTCACATAGTCTGTGTCCTAATACACCTCACATAGGCTGTGTCCTAATACACCTCACATAGTCTGTGTCCTAATACACCTCACATAGTCTGTGTCCCAATACACCTCACATAGTCTGTGTCCCAATACACCTCACATAGTCTGTGTCCTAATACATCTCACATAGTCTGTGTCCTAATACACCTCACATAGTCTGTGTCCTAATACACCTCACATAGCCTGTGTCCCAATACACCTCACATAGCCTGTGTCCCTATACACCTCACATAGTCTGTGTCCCAATACACCTCACATAGTCTGTGTCCTAATACACCTCACATAGTCTGTGTCCTAATACACCTCACATAGTCTGTGTCCTAATACACCTCACATAGTCTGTGTCCTAATACACCTCACATAGTCTGTGTCCTAATACACCTCACATAGGCTGTGTCCTAATACACCTCACATAGTCTGTGTCCTAATACACCTCACATAGGCTGTGTCCTAATACACCTCACATAGTCTGTGTCCTAATACACCTCACATAGGCTGTGTCCTAATACACCTCACATAGGCTGTGTCCTAATACACCTCACATAGTCTGTGTCCTAATACACCTCACATAGTCTGTGTCCTAATACACCTCACATAGGCTGTGTCCCAATACACCTCACATAGTCTGTGTCCTAATACACCTCACATAGTCTGTGTCCTAATACACCTCACATAGCCTGTGTCCTAATACACCTCACATAGCCTGTGTCCCTATACACCTCACATAGGCTGTGTCCCTATACACCTCACATAGTCTGTGTCCTAATACACCTCACATAGTCTGTGTCCCTATACACCTCACATAGTCTGTGTCCCAATACACCTCACATAGCCTGTGTCCTAATACACCTCACATAGCCTGTGTCCTAATACACCTCACATAGTCTGTGTCCCAATACACCTCACATAGCCTGTGTCCCAATACACCTCACATAGACTGTGTCCTAATACACCTCACATAGTCTGTGTCCTAATACACCTCACATAGTCTATGTCCTAATACACCTCACATAGTCTGTGTCCTAATACACCTCACATTGTCTGTGTCCTAATACACCTCATATAGTCTGTGTCCTAATACACCTCATATAGTCTGTGTCCCAATACACCTCACATAGCCTGTGTCCTAATACACCTCACATAGTCTATGTCCTAATACACCTCACATAGTCTGTGTCCCAATACACCTCACATAGCCTGTGTCCCAATACACCTCACATAGCCTGTGTCCTAATACACCTCACATAGTCTATGTCCTAATACACCTCACATAGTCTGTGTCCTAATACACCTCACATAGTCTATGTCCTAATACACCTCACATAGTCTGTGTCCTAATACACCTCACATAGTCTGTGTCCTAATACACCTCACATAGTCTGTGTCCTAATACACCTCATATAGTCTGTGTCCTAATACACCTCACATAGCCTGTGTCCTAATACACCTCACATAGGCTGTGTCCTAATACACCTCACATAGTCTGTGTCCTAATACACCTCACATAGTCTGTGTCCTAATACACCTCACATATGCTGTGTCCTAATACACCTCACATAGCCTGTGTCCTAATACACCTCACATAGCCTGTGTCCCTATACACCTAACATAGGCTGTGTCCCAATACACCTCACATAGTCTGTGTCCTAATACACCTCACATAGTCTGTGTCCTAATACACCTCACATAGCCTGTGTCCCAATACACCTCACATAGTCTGTGTCCTAATACACCTCACATAGTCTGTGTCCTAATACACCTCACATAGTCTGTGTCCTAATACACCTCACATAGCCTGTGTCCTAATACACCTCACATTGCCTGTGTCCCTATACACCTCACATAGGCTGTGTCCCTATACACCTCACATAGTCTGTGTCATAATACACCTCATGTTGTCTGTGTCCCTATACACCTCACATAGTCTGTGTCCCAATACACCTCACATAGCCTGTGTCCTAATACACCTCACATAGCCTGTGTCCTAATACACCTCACATAGCCTGTGTCCCAATACACCTCACATAGTCTGTGTCCCAATACACCTCACATAGCCTGTGTCCTAATACACCTCACATAGTCTGTGTCCTAATACACCTCACATAGTCTGTGTCCTAATACACCTCACATAGTCTGTGTCCTAATACACCTCACATAGTCTGTGTCCTAATACACCTCACATAGTCTGTGTCCTAATACACCTCACATAGTCTGTGTCCTAATACACCTCACTTAGTCTGTGTCCTAATACACCTCATATAGTCTGTGTCCTAATACACCTCATATAGTCTGTGTCCCAATACACCTCACATAGCCTGTGTCCCTATACACCTCACATAGGCTGTGTCCCAATACACCTCACATAGTCTGTGTCCTAATACACCTCACATAGGCTGTGTCCTAATACACCTCACATAGTCTGTGTCCCAATACACCTCACATAGTCTGTGTCCTAATACACCTCACATAGTCTGTGTCCTAATACACCTCACATAGTCTGTGTCCTAATACACCTCACATAGCCTGTGTCCTAATACACCTCACATAGCCTGTGTCCCTATACACCTCACATAGGCTGTGTCCCTATACACCTCACATAGTCTGTGTCCTAATACACCTCACATAGTCTGTGTCCCTATACACCTAACATAGTTTGTGTCCCATTACACCTCACATAGCCTGTGTCCTAATACACCTCACATAGCCTGTGTCCTAATACACCTCACATAGCCTGTGTCCCAATACACCTCACATAGTCTGTGTCCCAATACACCTCACATAGCCTGTGTCCTAATACACCTCACATAGTCTGTGTCCTAATACACCTCACATAGTCTATGTCCTAATACACCTCACATAGTCTGTGTCCTAATACACCTCACATAGTCTGTGTCCTAATACACCTCATATACTCTGTGTCCCAATACACCTCACATAGCCTGTGTCCTACTACACCTCACATAGTCTATGTCCTAATACACCTCACATAGTCTGTGTCCTAATACACCTCACATAGTCTGTGTCCTAATACACCTCACATAGCCTGTGTCCTAATACACCTCACATTGCCTGTGTCCCTATACACCTCACATAGGCTGTGTCCCTATACACCTCACATAGTCTGTGTCATAATACACCTCATGTTGTCTGTGTCCCTATACACCTCACATAGTCTGTGTCCCAATATACCTCACATAGCCTGTGTCCTAATACACCTCACATAGCCTGTGTCCTAATACACCTCACATAGCCTGTGTCCCAATACACCTCACATAGTCTGTGTCCCAATACACCTCACATAGCCTGTGTCCTAATACACCTCACATAGTCTGTGTCCTAATACACCTCACATAGTCTGTGTCCTAATACACCTCACATAGTCTGTGTCCTAATACACCTCACATAGTCTGTGTCCTAATACACCTCACTTAGTCTGTGTCCTAATACACCTCATATAGTCTGTGTCCTAATACACCTCATATAGTCTGTGTCCCAATACACCTCACATAGCCTGTGTCCCTATACACCTCACATAGGCTGTGTCCCAATACACCTCACATAGTCTGTGTCCTAATACACCTCACATAGGCTGTGTCCTAATACACCTCACATAGTCTGTGTCCCAATACACCTCACATAGTCTGTGTCCTAATACACCTCACATAGTCTGTGTCCTAATACACCTCACATAGTCTGTGTCCTAATACACGTCACATAGCCTGTGTCCTAATACACCTCACATAGCCTGTGTCCCTATACACCTCACATAGGCTGTGTCCCTATACACCTCACATAGTCTGTGTCCTAATACACCTCACATAGTCTGTGTCCCTATACACCTAACATAGTTTGTGTCCCATTACACCTCACATAGCCTGTGTCCTAATACACCTCACATAGCCTGTGTCCTAATACACCTCACATAGCTTGTGTCCCAATACACCTCACATAGTCTGTGTCCCAATACACCTCACATAGCCTGTGTCCTAATACACCTCACATAGTCTGTGTCCTAATACACCTCACATAGTCTATGTCCTAATACACCTCACATAGTCTGTGTCCTAATACACCTCACATAGTCTGTGTCCTAATACACCTCATATACTCTGTGTCCCAATACACCTCACATAGCCTGTGTCCTACTACACCTCACATAGTCTATGTCCTAATACACCTCACATAGTCTGTGTCCTAATACACCTCACATAGTCTGTGTCCTAATACACCTCATATAGTCTGTGTCCCAATACACCTCACATAGCCTGTGTCCTAATACACCTCACATAGTCTGTGTCCCAATACACCTCACATAGCCTGTGTCCTAATACACCTCACATAGTCTGTGTCCTAATACACCTCACATAGCCTGTGTCCTAATACACCTCACATAGCCTGTGTCCCTATACACCTAACATAGGCTGTGTCCCAATACACCTCACATAGTCTGTGTCCTAATACACCTCACATAGTCTGTGTCCTAATACACCTCACATAGTCTGTGTCCCAATACACCTCACATAGTCTGTGTCCTAATACACCTCACATAGTCTGTGTCCTAATACACCTCACATAGTCTGTGTCCTAATACACCTCACATAGCCTGTGTCCTAATACACCTCACATTGCCTGTGTCCCTATACACCTCACATAGGCTGTGTCCCTATACACCTCACATAGTCTGTGTCATAATACACCTCATGTTGTCTGTGTCCCTATACACCTCACATAGTCTGTGTCCCAATACACCTCACATAGCCTGTGTCCTAATACACCTCACATAGCCTGTGTCCTAATACACCTCACATAGCCTGTGTCCCAATACACCTCACATAGTCTGTGTCCCAATACACCTCACATAGCCTGTGTCCTAATACACCTCACATAGTCTGTGTCCTAATACACCTCACATAGTCTGTGTCCTAATACACCTCACATAGTCTGTGTCCTAATACACCTCACATAGTCTGTGTCCTAATACACCTCACATAGTCTGTGTCCTAATACACCTCACATAGTCTGTGTCCTAATACACCTCACTTAGTCTGTGTCCTAATACACCTCATATAGTCTGTGTCCTAATACACCTCATATAGTCTGTGTCCCAATACACCTCACATAGCCTGTGTCCCTATACACCTCACATAGGCTGTGTCCCAATACACCTCACATAGTCTGTGTCCTAATACACCTCACATAGGCTGTGTCCTAATACACCTCACATAGTCTGTGTCCCAATACACCTCACATAGTCTGTGTCCTAATACACCTCACATAGTCTGTGTCCTAATACACCTCACATAGTCTGTGTCCTAATACACCTCACATAGCCTGTGTCCTAATACACCTCACATAGCCTGTGTCCCTATACACCTCACATAGGCTGTGTCCCTATACACCTCACATAGTCTGTGTCCTAATACACCTCACATAGTCTGTGTCCCTATACACCTAACATAGTTTGTGTCCCATTACACCTCACATAGCCTGTGTCCTAATACACCTCACATAGCCTGTGTCCTAATACACCTCACATAGCCTGTGTCCCAATACACCTCACATAGTCTGTGTCCCAATACACCTCACATAGCCTGTGTCCTAATACACCTCACATAGTCTGTGTCCTAATACACCTCACATAGTCTATGTCCTAATACACCTCACATAGTCTGTGTCCTAATACACCTCACATAGTCTGTGTCCTAATACACCTCATATACTCTGTGTCCCAATACACCTCACATAGCCTGTGTCCTACTACACCTCACATAGTCTATGTCCTAATACACCTCACATAGTCTGTGTCCTAATACACCTCACATAGTCTGTGTCCTAATACACCTCACATAGCCTGTGTCCTAATACACCTCACATTGCCTGTGTCCCTATACACCTCACATAGGCTGTGTCCCTATACACCTCACATAGTCTGTGTCATAATACACCTCATGTTGTCTGTGTCCCTATACACCTCACATAGTCTGTGTCCCAATACACCTCACATAGCCTGTGTCCTAATACACCTCACATAGCCTGTGTCCTAATACACCTCACATAGCCTGTGTCCCAATACACCTCACATAGTCTGTGTCCCAATACACCTCACATAGCCTGTGTCCTAATACACCTCACATAGTCTGTGTCCTAATACACCTCACATAGTCTGTGTCCTAATACACCTCACATAGTCTGTGTCCTAATACACCTCACATAGTCTGTGTCCCAATACACCTCACATAGTCTGTGTCCTAATACACCTCACATAGTCTGTGTCCTAATACACCTCACATAGTCTGTGTCCTAATACACCTCACATAGCCTGTGTCCTAATACACCTCACATAGCCTGTGTCCCTATACACCTCACATAGGCTGTGTCCCTATACACCTCACATAGTCTGTGTCCTAATACACCTCACATAGTCTGTGTCCCTATACACCTAACATAGTTTGTGTCCCATTACACCTCACATAGCCTGTGTCCTAATACACCTCACATAGCCTGTGTCCTAATACACCTCACATAGCCTGTGTCCCAATACACCTCACATAGTCTGTGTCCCAATACACCTCACATAGCCTGTGTCCTAATACACCTCACATAGTCTGTGTCCTAATACACCTCACATAGTCTATGTCCTAATACACCTCACATAGTCTGTGTCCTAATACACCTCACATAGTCTGTGTCCTAATACACCTCATATACTCTGTGTCCCAATACACCTCACATAGCCTGTGTCCTACTACACCTCACATAGTCTATGTCCTAATACACCTCACATAGTCTGTGTCCTAATACACCTCACATAGTCTGTGTCCTAATACACCTCATATAGTCTGTGTCCCAATACACCTCACATAGCCTGTGTCCTAATACACCTCACATAGTCTGTGTCCCAATACACCTCACATAGCCTGTGTCCTAATACACCTCACATAGTCTGTGTCCTAATACACCTCACATAGGCTGTGTCCTAATACACCTCACATAGTCTGTGTCCCAATACACCTCACATAGCCTGTGTCCCAATACACCTCACATAGCCTGTGTCCTAATACACCTCACATAGTCTATGTCCTAATACACCTCACATAGTCTGTGTCCTAATACACCTCACATAGTCTATGTCCTAATACACCTCACATAGTCTGTGTCCTAATACACCTCACATAGTCTGTGTCCTAATACACCTCACATAGTCTGTGTCCTAATACACCTCATATAGTCTGTGTCCTAATACACCTCACATAGCCTGTGTCCTAATACACCTCACATAGGCTGTGTCCTAATACACCTCACATAGTCTGTGTCCTAATACACCTCACATAGTCTGTGTCCTAATACACCTCACATATGCTGTGTCCTAATACACCTCACATAGCCTGTGTCCTAATACACCTCACATAGCCTGTGTCCCTATACACCTAACATAGGCTGTGTCCCAATACACCTCACATAGTCTGTGTCCTAATACACCTCACATAGTCTGTGTCCTAATACACCTCACATAGTCTGTGTCCCAATACACCTCACATAGTCTGTGTCCTAATACACCTCACATAGTCTGTGTCCTAATACACCTCACATAGTCTGTGTCCTAATACACCTCACATAGCCTGTGTCCTAATACACCTCACATTGCCTGTGTCCCTATACACCTCACATAGGCTGTGTCCCTATACACCTCACATAGTCTGTGTCATAATACACCTCATGTTGTCTGTGTCCCTATACACCTCACATAGTCTGTGTCCCAATACACCTCACATAGCCTGTGTCCTAATACACCTCACATAGCCTGTGTCCTAATACACCTCACATAGCCTGTGTCCCAATACACCTCACATAGTCTGTGTCCCAATACACCTCACATAGCCTGTGTCCTAATACACCTCACATAGTCTGTGTCCTAATACACCTCACATAGTCTGTGTCCTAATACACCTCACATAGTCTGTGTCCTAATACACCTCACATAGTCTGTGTCCTAATACACCTCACATAGTCTGTGTCCTAATACACCTCACATAGTCTGTGTCCTAATACACCTCACTTAGTCTGTGTCCTAATACACCTCATATAGTCTGTGTCCTAATACACCTCATATAGTCTGTGTCCCAATACACCTCACATAGCCTGTGTCCCTATACACCTCACATAGGCTGTGTCCCAATACACCTCACATAGTCTGTGTCCTAATACACCTCACATAGGCTGTGTCCTAATACACCTCACATAGTCTGTGTCCCAATACACCTCACATAGTCTGTGTCCTAATACACCTCACATAGTCTGTGTCCTAATACACCTCACATAGTCTGTGTCCTAATACACCTCACATAGCCTGTGTCCTAATACACCTCACATAGCCTGTGTCCCTATACACCTCACATAGGCTGTGTCCCTATACACCTCACATAGTCTGTGTCCTAATACACCTCACATAGTCTGTGTCCCTATACACCTAACATAGTTTGTGTCCCATTACACCTCACATAGCCTGTGTCCTAATACACCTCACATAGCCTGTGTCCTAATACACCTCACATAGCCTGTGTCCCAATACACCTCACATAGTCTGTGTCCCAATACACCTCACATAGCCTGTGTCCTAATACACCTCACATAGTCTGTGTCCTAATACACCTCACATAGTCTATGTCCTAATACACCTCACATAGTCTGTGTCCTAATACACCTCACATAGTCTGTGTCCTAATACACCTCATATACTCTGTGTCCCAATACACCTCACATAGCCTGTGTCCTACTACACCTCACATAGTCTATGTCCTAATACACCTCACATAGTCTGTGTCCTAATACACCTCACATAGTCTGTGTCCTAATACACCTCACATAGCCTGTGTCCTAATACACCTCACATTGCCTGTGTCCCTATACACCTCACATAGGCTGTGTCCCTATACACCTCACATAGTCTGTGTCATAATACACCTCATGTTGTCTGTGTCCCTATACACCTCACATAGTCTGTGTCCCAATACACCTCACATAGCCTGTGTCCTAATACACCTCACATAGCCTGTGTCCTAATACACCTCACATAGCCTGTGTCCCAATACACCTCACATAGTCTGTGTCCCAATACACCTCACATAGCCTGTGTCCTAATACACCTCACATAGTCTGTGTCCTAATACACCTCACATAGTCTGTGTCCTAATACACCTCACATAGTCTGTGTCCTAATACACCTCACATAGTCTGTGTCCTAATACACCTCACATAGTCTGTGTCCTAATACACCTCACATAGTCTGTGTCCTAATACACCTCACTTAGTCTGTGTCCTAATACACCTCATATAGTCTGTGTCCTAATACACCTCATATAGTCTGTGTCCCAATACACCTCACATAGCCTGTGTCCCTATACACCTCACATAGGCTGTGTCCCAATACACCTCACATAGTCTGTGTCCTAATACACCTCACATAGGCTGTGTCCTAATACACCTCACATAGTCTGTGTCCCAATACACCTCACATAGTCTGTGTCCTAATACACCTCACATAGTCTGTGTCCTAATACACCTCACATAGTCTGTGTCCTAATACACCTCACATAGCCTGTGTCCTAATACACCTCACATAGCCTGTGTCCCTATACACCTCACATAGGCTGTGTCCCTATACACCTCACATAGTCTGTGTCCTAATACACCTCACATAGTCTGTGTCCCTATACACCTAACATAGTTTGTGTCCCATTACACCTCACATAGCCTGTGTCCCAATACACCTCACATAGCCTGTGTCCTAATACACCTCACATAGCCTGTGTCCCAATACACCTCACATAGCCTGTGTCCTAATACACCTCACATAGTCTGTGTCCTAATACACCTCACATAGTCTATGTCCTAATACACCTCACATAGTCTGTGTCCTAATACACCTCACATAGTCTGTGTCCTAATACACCTCATATACTCTGTGTCCCAATACACCTCACATAGCCTGTGTCCTACTACACCTCACATAGTCTATGTCCTAATACACCTCACATAGTCTGTGTCCTAATACACCTCACATAGTCTGTGTCCTAATACACCTCATATAGTCTGTGTCCCAATACACCTCACATAGCCTGTGTCCTAATACACCTCACATAGTCTGTGTCCCAATACACCTCACATAGCCTGTGTCCTAATACACCTCACATAGTCTGTGTCCTAATACACCTCACATAGGCTGTGTCCTAATACACCTCACATAGTCTGTGTCCTAATACACCTCACATAGGCTGTGTCCTAATACACCTCACATAGTCTGTGTCCTAATACACCTCACATAGTCTGTGTCCTAATACACCTCACATAGTCTGTGTCCTAATACACCTCACATAGCCTGTGTCCTAATACACCTCACATAGCCTGTGTCCCTATACACCTCACATAGGCTGTGTCCCAATACACCTCACATAGTCTGTGTGGTACTCTATTCCCCCAGGTGCTCTGGTCAAAAGAAGTGCACTATATGGGGGATAGGGTGCCATTTGGGACGCATATATTACCTCTACTTCCTCACTCTGACAGGTGAATTAATTCAGCAGGAAATGAATAACTGTTCAAACACACTATTGGGGAATTATGCCGATATTGCAGGAACCATGGCCTGCTAGATTTTAGCAGGACTCTGTCAGTCATGACTGGGCATGCAGGGTCGAGAGTGTTTCATGAGTAACTTAGTACACAAAATGATAATCAATAATTGGAAATTGTTAGGAAATATTATGGCTGATTGATAATGCTAGATAATACATTTAGAGGTGAAGAGCAGAACTGAGTTAATATTCAAACTAATAATGCATGATTATGAATGATCATGAATCACTAACACAGATGATAATGAATGAATGATGATATCTCTAAAGTAATGAACTTATTGCTGATGGACCACCCAATATTGCCTGACCTTATACCTAAGCAGCCAGGGCAGGGTCCCCAAAAGCATCTTTAGGTGAAGTTCATTGTTAGAGCCTTCGTGGGAACATCGTTAAATCTCTGAGCTGTTTCCAAAACCATTGTTACTGAAGTTGCACTTGAAAAGGCTTGATAATTAACGACTGCCTCAGACCACTAGTAGAACAGCTAAGTGCGTCGCTAGATGCTTTTTTTTGCCCTTCCGCGTCACTTTATACACAGATCTCTACTAAACACAAAATCAAGATGTTTACAAATGCAAAGTTGCCAAAGTCTAGGCAATTGTTACAAACAAGCAAAGGATATAGGATGCTTCAAATGAAAACCGAGATGACTGTATTAACAGATACATACAGTAAAGGCTACATAGACCTATATATTTTAATCATATTGAATCAGTTTCTTGTTCATTCAATTGAGTTTTATTATTTAGCTATTTGTACGCTGGTGTTTGTAATTTTTGCCTCAATATATTTCATGATGTGTAACAACATGTGCGCAATGATGTTTTAAATCTTGATTTAGTGCATTATTATTGGTAAAGCATTAGAATAAGCCGCCTCAATATTTGTAGCCGTAGATGATATCTCTTAGGAGCTGATCCGTCGTCTGTATTGTGGAATAATTCTAATGTTAAGGTAAGATTTGAAAGGGAGAACGCTGATCCGAAGAGCAGCGCTGTCTTCAGTATCGACACATGCATCAACGACTCACTTAGCAAACGTTGTCTCTGCGTGGTGTTTTGGGAAACGCATGCTTCATCTTCGGCCGTTGTAGGAATGAGGCATCGTTAAAACACTCGTAAGCCTACAGTACCAGTCAAAAGTTTGGACACACCTACTCATTCAAGGGTTTTTCTTTATTTTGACTATTTTCTACATTGTAGATAAAAGTGAAGACATCAAAACTATGAAATATCACATGGAATCATGAAGTAACCAAGATAGTGTTAAACAAATAAAAATATATTTTATATTTGAGATTCTTCAAAGTAGCCACCCTTTGCTTTGATGACAGCTTTACACACTCTTGGCATTCTCTCAAACAGCTTCATGAAGTTCCCACATATGCTGAGCACTTGTTGGCTGCTTATCCTTCAGTCTGCGCCTCAACTCATCCCAAACCATCTCAATTGGGTTGAGGTCGGGTGATTGTGGAGGCCAGATCATCTGATGCAGCACTCCATCACTCTCCTTGGTCAAATAGCCCTTACACAGCCTGGAGGTGTGTTTTGGGTCATTGTCCCACTAAGCTCAAACTAGATGGGATTGCGTATCGCTGCTGAAAGCTGTTGTAGCCATGCTAGTTAAGTGTGCCTTGAATTCTAAATATACTGCTCAAAAAAATAAAGGGAACACTTAAACAACACATCCTAGATCTGAATGAAAGAAATCATCTTATTAAATACTTTTTTCTTTACATAGTTGAATGTACTGACAACAAAATCACACAAAAATAATCTATGGAAATCCAAATTATCAACCCATGGAGGTCTGGATTTGGAGTCACACTCAAAATTAAAGTGGAAAACCACACTACAGGCTGATCCAACTTTGATGTAATGTCCTTAAAACAAGTCAAAATGAGGCTCAGTAGTGTGTGTGGCCTCCACGTGCCTGTATGACCTCCATACAACACCTGGGCATGTTCCTGATGAGGTGGCGGATGGTCTCCTGAGGGATCTCCTCCCAGACCTGGACTAAAGCATCCGCCAACTCCTGGACAGTCTGTGGTGCAACGTGGCGTTGGTGGATGGAGCGAGACATGATGTGCCAGATGTGCTCAATTGGATTCAGGTCTGGGGAACGGGCGGGCCAGTCCATAGCATCAATGCCTTCCTCTTGCAGGAACTGCTGACACACTCCAGCCACATGAGGTCTAGCATTGTCTTGCATTAGGAGGAACCCATGGCCAACCGCACCAGCATATGGTCTCACAAGGGGACTGAGGATCTCATCTCGGTACCTAATGGCAGTCAGGCTACCTCTGGCGAGCACATGGAGGGCTGTGCGGCCCCCCAAAGAAATGCCACCCCACACCATGACTGACCCACCGCCAAACCGGTCATGCTGGAGGATGTTGCAGGCAGCAGAACGTTCTCCACGGCGTCTCCAGACTCTGTCACTTCTGTCACGTGCTCAGTGTGAACCTGCTTTCATCTGTGAAGAGCACAGGGCGCCAGTGGCGAATTTGCCAATCTTGGTGTTCTCTGGCAAATGCCAAACGTCCTGCACGGTGTTGGGCTGTAAGCACAACCCCCACCTGTGGACGTCGGGCCCTCATACCACCCTCATGGAGTCTGTTTCTGACCGTTTGAGCAGACACATGCACATTTGTGGCCTGCTGGAGGTCATTTTGCAGGGCTCTGGCAGTGCTTCTCCTGCTCCTCCTTGCACAAAGGCGGAGGTAGCGGTCCTGCTGCTGGGTTGTTGCCCTCCTACGGCCTCCTCCACGTCTCCTGATGTACTGGCCTGTCTCCTGGTAGCGCCTCCATGCTCTGGACACTACGCTGACAGACACAGCAAACCTTCTTGCCACAGCTCGCATTGATGTGCCATCTTGGATGAGCTGCACTACCTGAGCCACTTGTGTGGGTTGTAGACTCCGTCTCATGCTACCACTAGAGTGAAAGCACCGCCAGCATTCAAAAGTGACCAAAACATCAGCCAGGAAGCATAGGAACTGAGAAGTGGTCTGTGGTCCCCACCTGCAGAACCACTCCTTTATTGGGGGTGTCTTGCTAATTGCCTATAATTTCCACCTGTTGTCTATTCCATTTGCACAACAGCTTGTGAAATGTATTGTCTATCAGTGTTGGTTCCTAAGTGGACAGTTTAATTTCACAGAAGTGTGATTTACTTGGAGTTACATTGTGTTGTTTAAGTGTTCCCTTTATTTTTTTGAGCAGTGTACATCACTGACAGTGTCACCAGCAAAGCACCACCACAACATCACACCTCCTCCTCCATGCTTCACGGTGGGAACCACACATGCGGAAATCATCCGCTCACCTACTCTGTCTCTCACAAAGACACATAGCCTGTGTCCCAATACACCTCACATAGTCTGTGTCCTAATACACCTCACATAGTCTGTGTCCTAATACACCTCACATAGTCTGTGTCCCAATACACCTCACATAGTCTGTGTCCCAATACACCTCACATAGCCTGTGTCCTAATACACCTCACATAGCCTGTGTCCTAATACACCTCACATAGCCTGTGTCCTAATACACCTCACATAGCCTGTGTCCCAATACACCTCACATAGGCTGTGTCCTAATACACCTCACATAGCCTGTGTCCCAATACACCTCACATAGTCTGTGTCCTAATACACCTCACATAGTCTGTGTCTCCTCCTCCATGCTTCACGGTGGGAACCACACATGCGGAAATCATCCGCTCACCTACTCTGTCTCTCACAAAGACACAATGGTCTAATGTCCATTGCTCGTGTTTCTTGGCCCAAGCAAGTCTCTTCGTATTGGTGTCCTTTAGTAATGGTTTCTTTGCAGCAATTTGACAATGAAGGCCTGATTCACACAGTCTCCACTGAACAGTTAAGGTTGAGCTGTGTCTGTTACTTGAACTCTGTGAAGCATTTATTTGGGCTGCAATCTGAACCTATTCTCTGCAGCAGAGATAACTCTGGGTCTTCCTTTCCTGTGGCGGTCCTCATGAGAGCCAGTTTCATCATAGCGCTTGATGGTTTTTGCGACTGCATTTGAAGAAAGTTTTTGAAATGTTCAAGATTGACTGACCTTCATGTCTTAAAATAATGATGGACTGTCGTTTCTCTTTACTTATTTGAACTGTTCTTGCCATAATATGGACTCGGTCTTTTACCAAATAGGGCCATCTTCTGTATACCACCCCTACCTTGTCACAACACAACTGATTGGCTTAAATGCATTATGAAGGAAAGAAATTCCACAAATTGACTTTTCACCAGGCACACCTGTTAACTGAAATGCATTCCAGGTGACTACTGATGAAGCTGGTTGAGAGAATGCCAAGAGTGTGCAACGCTGTCACAGGTTGGCTACTTTGAAGAATTTCCAATATAAAATATGTATTGATTTGTTTAACACTTTTTTTGGTTACTACATAATTCCATATGTGTTATTTCATAGTTTTGAAGTCTTCACTATTATTCTACAATGTAGAAAATATTCAAAATAAAGAAAAACCCTGGAATGAGTAGGTATGTCCAAACTTTTGGCTGGTACTGTATGTTCCATCACTATCGGGAAACTGAGTCCTACTTTGTTCAGTACTTTCGGATTATTAACTATTAACTAATAAGGGATCCGTTATCTTTCTTTCTTTCTTCAGGAGCAGAGCACCATAGCCAAGCTGGGTTTAGAGCTGCGTCTGCTGACTTCAGACGTGGACACAGAGGTGGAGAAGTGGGAGGACCAGGAGCATGACATCGTCCGCCAGGGCCAGAGCTTGTCCAGCATGGCCTACTCCATGCACCTCTTCACCAGGTAGACCGTCTGTCTGTCTGTCTGTCTGTCTGTCTGTCTGTCTGTCTGTCTGTCTGTCTGTCTGTCTGTCTGTCTGTCTGTCTGTCTGTCTGTCTGTCTGTCTGTCTGTCTGTCTGTCTGTCTGTCTGTCTGTCTGTCTGTCTGTCTGTCTGTCTGTCTGGTCTGGTCTGGTCTGGTCTGGTCTGGTCTGGTCTGTCTGGTTGCTTTTGTGTGACAGAAGATTGCAACTCTTTTTACCGCAAGGTACTTTGCACCAGCCAGGTATTGACCACTAGCCAGGTATTGACCACCATCCAGGTATTGACCACTAGCCAGGTATTGACCACCTCTGTATGGATATTGAAGTAGAGGACACAGATGCCATCACAAATCTTGTTGATATGATGTGCATAGTCAATATACATTACATGGCCAAAAGTATGTGGATTTAGCTATTTCAGCCAGACCCGTTCAGACAGGTGTATAAAATCAAGCACATAGCCATGCGATCTCCATAGACAAACATTTGCCGTAGATTTTCCCGTACTGAAGAGCTCAGTGGCTTTCAACTTGGCACCGTCATAGGACGCCACCATTCCAACAAGTCAGTTAGTCAAATACTGTATGTGCCCTGCTAGAGCTGCCCCGGTCAACTGTACAGTAAGTGCTGTTATTGTGAAGTGGAAACGTCTAGGAGCAACAACGTCTAGGATCAACAACGGCTCACAGAACGGGACTGCCGAGTGCGTAGCGCGTAAAAATCGTCTGTTCTCGGTTGCAACACTCACTACCGAGTTCCGAACAGCCTCTGGAAGCAACGTCAGCACAATAACTGTTCGTTGGGAACTTCATGAAATGGGTTTCCATGGCCGAACAGCTGCATACAAGCCTAAGATCACCATGCGCAATGCCAAGCGTCGGCTGGAGTGATGTAAAACTCGGCGCCATTGGACTCTGGAGCTGTGAAAACGCGTTCTCTTGGAGTGATGAATCACACTTCACCATCTGGAAGTCCGATGGACTAATCTGGGTTTGGCGGATGCAAGGAAAATGCTACCTGCCCCAATGCATAGTGGCAACTGTTAAGTGTTGTTGGAGGAGAAATAATGGTCTGGGGCAGTCATGGTTCGGGCTATGGGTGACAATGCCCCCGTGCACAAAGTGAGGTCCATACAGAAATGGTTTGTTGAGATCGGTATGGAAGAACTTGACTGGCCTGCACACAACTACATCGAACACCTTTGGGATGGATTGGAACGCCGACCTGAGCCAGTCCTAATCGCCCAACCTCACTAATGCTCTTGTTGCTAAATGGAAGTCCCCGCAGCAATGTTCCAACATCTAGTGGAAAGCCTTCCCAGAAGAGTAGAGGCTGTTATAGCAGCAAAGGGGGGGACCAACTCCATATTAATGACATGATTTTGGAATGAGATGTTCGACGAGCAGGTATCCACATACCTTTTGGCCATGTAGTGTGCTTCATCAGTTGTTATCATCAGTTAATATATAATTCACTCTGTTCCATTTTTTGTTCATTTCCTGTATCGATTGTGTAGGGGGGAGGGCCTACTGAAGACAACCACGGATCTTTTCCATCAGGCTGAGGTAAAGTACTGTACATGCCCCCTGTCCTCCACTCCACTCATCCCTCTCCTCTCCCTTCATCCTCGTCTACTTCGTACAGGGCTTTAATTGAATCTGTCCCAGGTGCCATTAAGGACAACCACGTCCCTGGGAGAAGACAGAATCAATACTGTATTAAAAGGCCCAAGACAATAATTTGTCTGTGGTAACCAGAGGATGAATAGAGGAGCAGAGTGCCCCGGCCTGCGCTTAATATAGAGAGGGAGCGGGAGAGGGAGAGAGGCAGAGAGAGAGGCAGAGGGAGAGAGGCAGAGAGATAGAGGCAGAGAGAGAGAGAGAGAGAGAGGCAGAGAGAGAGAGAGAGAGAGAGAGAGAGAGGCAGAGAGAGAGAGAGAGAGGCAGAGAGAGAGAGAGAGAGAGGCAGAGAGAGAGAGAGAGAGAGAGGCAGAGAGAGAGAGAGAGAGGCAGAGAGAGAGAGGCAGAGAGAGAGGCAGAGAGAGAGAGAGAGAGGCAGAGAGAGAGAGAGGGAGGCAGAGAGAGAGAGGGAGGCAGAGAGAGAGAGAGAGAGAGAGAGGCAGAGAGAGAGAGAGGCAGAGAGAGAGAGAGAGATCATAGAGACGCAACTATACTTTATATAACTTTACCTTTTCACACAGCAAAATGTAACCTGCAATTATCGTAATTGGCTGCTCACTGATTGGCTGATTGAAATGCACCTTTTGAATTTGAAAACCTACAGTGTGTTCTGGTCTTGTTCACATCCTACCGGCTACTTACCATGCAGCCATTGAGTTTAATTGACAATACTTGGCTGATAGATTTGCCAGACCAGTGTTCAGAATGTTCTGCCAGTGAAGTGAGTCATGCTTTTTGACTTCTCGTTCTCTTTTTCTCTCTTTCTCTTTCTGCAGGTGCTTTCTGAGGAGGGACTCCAGCTGTGTTCTTCACTACACACTTTCTCCACCCAGGTACACATACACGTACGCAACCACACAAAAAACACACAGGAGACAGCTTCTACCCCTAAGCCATAAGACTGCTAAATAGCCAGACAGCTAAATAGTCAATTAATGGTACCCGAACTGCACTGACTCTATCTTGCATTGCCCCTACGCACTCTCACTAGACTTTATATACACACTGTATACACACTTAGTCACACACTACATTGACACGCCCACACAAAACCCACACACATTCACATACACTACATACGGACACACACACGAACACAACACAAACACACATTCTTACACATTACACACACACATGCACACACTCACTTTTAGACTTGTCATTTGCTGCTGCTACTCTGTTCTTCATTGTATTCCTATTATTATCTATCCTGATGCCTAGTCCCTTTACCCTGCCTTTATGTACATATCTACCTCAAATACCTTATTGTTATCTATCCTGATACCTAGTCCCTTTACCCTGCCTTTATGTACATATCTACCTCAAGTACCTTATTATTATCTATCCTGATACCTAGTCCCTTTACCCTGCCTTTATGTACATATCTACCTCAAATACCTTATTATTATCTATCCTGATACCTAGTCCCTTTACCCTGCCTTTATGTACATATCTACCTCAAATACCTTATTGTTATCTATCCTGATGCCTAGTCCCTTTACCCTGCCTTTATGTACATATCTACAGTACCTTATTATTATCTATCCTGATGCCTAGTCCCTTTACCCTGCCTTTATGTACATATCTACCTCAAATACCTTATTATTATCTATCCTGATGCCTAGTCCCTTTACCCTGCCTTTATGTACATATCTACAGTACCTTATTGTTATCTATCCTGATACCTAGTCCCTTTACCCTGCCTTTATGTACATATCTACAGTACCTTATTATTATCTATCCTGATGCCTAGTCCCTTTACCCTGCCTTTATGTACATATCTACCTCAAATACCTTATTATTATCTATCCTGATACCTAGTCCCTTTACCCTGCCTTTATGTACATATCTACAGTACCTTATTATTATCTATCCTGATGCCTAGTCCCTTTACCCTGCCTTTATGTACATATCTACAGTACCTTATTATTATCTATCCTGATGCCTAGTCCCTTTACCCTGCCTTTATGTACATATCTACCTCAAATACCTTATTATTATCTATCCTGATACCTAGTCCCTTTACCCTGCCTTTATGTACATATCTACAGTACCTTATTATTATCTATCCTGATGCCTAGTCCCTTTACCCTGCCTTTATGTACATATCTACCTCAAATACCTTATTATTATCTATCCTGATAGCCTAGTCCCTCTTCACCTTGCCTTTATGTACATATCTACAGTACCTTATTATTATCTATCCTGATGCCTAGTCCCTTTACCCTGCCTTTATGTACATATCTACCTCAAATACCTTATTATTATCTATCCTGATACCTAGTCCCTTTACCCTGCCTTTATGTACATATCTACCTCAAATACCTTATTATTATCTATCCTGATGCCTAGTCCCTTTACCCTGCCTTTATGTACATATCTACCTCAAATACCTTATTATTATCTATCCTGATACCTAGTCCCTTTACCCTGCCTTTATGTACATATCTACAGTACCTTATTATTATCTATCCTGATACCTAGTCACTTTACCCTGCCTTTAAGTACATATCTACCTCAAATACCTTATTATTATCTATCCTGATGCCTAGTCACTTTACCCTGCCTTTATGTACATATCTACCTCAAATACCTTATTATTATCTATCCTGATGTCTAGTCACTTTACCCTGCCTTTATGTACATATCTACCTCAAATACCTTATTGTTATCTATCCTGATACCTAGTCCCTTTACCCTGCCTTTATGTACATATCTACCTCAAATACCTTATTATTATCTATCCTGATGTCTAGTCACTTTACCCTGCCTTTATGTACATATCTACAGTACCTTATTATTATCTATCGTGATGCCTAGTCACTTTACCCTGCCTTTATGTACATATCTACCTCAAATACCTTATTATTATCTATCCTGATACCTAGTCCCTTTACCCTGCCTTTATGTACATATCTACAGTACCTTATTATTATCTATCCTGATGCCTAGTCACTTTACCCTGCCTTTATGTACATATCTACCTCAAATACCTTATTATTATCTATCCTGATGCCTGGTCCCTTTTTTTATTTCACCTTTATTTAACCAGGTAGGCAAGTTGAGAACAAGTTCTCATTTACAACTGCGACCTGGTCAAGATAAAGCAAAGCAGTGTGACACAGACAACAACACAGAGTTACACATGGAGTAAACAATCAACAAGCCAATAACACAATACACAAGTCAATGACACAGTATGAAAAAAAGAAAGTCTATGTACAGTGTGTGCAAAAGGCATGAGGAGGTAGGCAATAAATAGGCCATAGGAGCGAATAATTACAATTTAGCAGATTAACAGTGGAGTGATAAATGAGCATATGATGATGTGCAAATAGAAATACTGGTGTGCAAAAGAGCAGAAAAGTAAATAAAATAAATCAGTATGGGGATGAGGTAGGTAGATTGGGTGGGCAATTTACAGATGGACTATGTACAGCTGCAGCGATCAGTTAGCAGCTCAGGTAGCTGATGTTTAAAGTTGGTGAGGGAAATAAAGGTCTCCAACTTCAGCGATTTTTGCAATTCGTTCCAGTCACTGGCAGCAGAGAACTGGAAGGAAAGGCGGCCAAATGAGGTGTTGGCTTTGGGGATGATCAGTGAGATATACCTGCTGGAACATGTGCTACGGGTGGGTGTTGTTATCGTGACCAGTGAACTGAGATAAGGCGGAGCTTTACCTAGCTTAGACTATAGATGACCTGGAGCCAGTAGGTTTGGCGACGAATATGTAGCGAGGGCCAGCCGACTAGAGCATATAGGTCGCAGTGGTGGGTGGTATAAGGTGATTTGGTAACAAAACGGATGGCACTGTGATAGACTGCATCCAGTTTGCTGAGTAGAGTAATGGAAGCTATTTTGTAGATGACATCGCCGAAGTCGAGGATCGGTAGGATAGTCAGTTTTACGAGGGTAAGTTTGGCGGCGTGAGTGAAGGAGGCTTTGTTGCGAAATCCGATTCTAGATTTGATTTTGGATTGGAGATGTTTAATATGAGTCTGGAAGGAAAGTTTACAGTCTAACCAGACACCTAGGTATTTATAGTTGTCCACATATTCTAGGTCGGAACCGTCCAGGGTGGTGATGCTAGCCGGGTGGGCAGGTGCGGGCAGCGAACGGTTGAAAAGCATGCATTTGGTTTTACTAGCGTTTAAGAGCAGTTGAAGGCCACGGAAGGAGTGTTGTATGGCATTGAAGCTCGTTTGGAGGTTTGTTAACACAGTGTCCAAGGAAGGGCCAGAAGTATACAGAATGGTGTCGTCTGCGTAGAGGTGGATCAGGGTATCGCCCTCATCAAGAGCGACATCATTGATATATACAGAGAAAAGAGTCGGCCTGAGAATTGAACCCTGTGGCACCCCCATAGAGACTGCCAGACGTCCGGACAACATGCCCTCCGATTTGACACATTGAACTCTGTCTGCAAAGTAGTTGGTGAACCAGGCGAGGCAGTCATTAGAAAAACCAAGGCTATTGAGTCTGCCGATAAGAATACGGTGATTGACAGAGTCGAAATCCTTGGCCAGGTCGATGAAGACGGCTGCACAGTACTGTCTTTTATCGATGGTGGTTATGATATCGTTTAGTACCTTGAGCGTGGCTGAGGTGCACCCGTGACCAGCTCGGAAACCAGATTGCACAGCGGAGAAGGTACGGTGGGATTCGAAATGGTCAGTGATCTGTTTATTAACTTGGCTTTCGAAGACTTTAGATAGGCACGGCAGGATGGAAATAGGTCTGTAACAGTTTGGATCTAGGACCGCGGCAGCTTTCCAATCTTTAGGGATCTCGGACGATACGAAAGAGAGGTTGAACAGGCTGGTAATAGGGGTTGCAACAATGGCGGCGGATAGTTTTAGAAAGAGAGGGTCCAGATTGTCTAGCCCAGCTGATTTGTACGGGTCCACGTTTTGCAGCTCTTTCAGAACATCTGCTATCTGGATTTGGGGGAAGGAGAAGCTGGGGAGGCTCGGGCGAGTAGCTGCGGGGGGTCAGAGCTGTTGGCCGGGGTTGGAGTAGCCAGGAGCAAGGCATGGCCAGCCGTTGAGAAATGCTTATTGACATTTTCGATTATCATGGAATTATCGGTGGTGACCGTGTTACCTAGCCTCAGTGCAGTGGGCAGCTGTGAGGAGGTGCTCTTGTTCTCCATGGACTTTACAGTGTCCCAAAACTTTTTGGAGTTAGAGCTACAGGATGCAAATTTCTGCTTGAAAAAGCTAGCCTTTGCTTTCCTGACTGACTGCGTGTATTGGTTCCTGACTTCCCTGAACAGTTGCATATCCTGCATATTTACCCTGCCTTCATGTACATATCTACCTCAAATACCTTATTATTATCTATCCTGATGCCTAGTCACTTTACCCTGCCTTTATGTACATATCTACAGAACCTTATTATTATCTATCCTGATACCTAGTCACTTTACCCTGCCTTTATGTACATATCTACCTCAAGTACCTCGTACCTCTGCACATTGGTCTGGTAATGGTACTCCCTGTATATACTGAACCAAAATATAAACGCAACATGCAACAATTTCAGAGATTTTACTGAGTTACAGTTCATATAAGAAAATCAGTCAATTGAAATCTATGGATTTTACATGACTGGGAATACATGTTGGTCACAGATACCTTACAAAAAAGGTAGGGGCGTGGATCAGAAAACCAGTCTGTATCTGTTGTGATCACCATTTTCCCCATGCAGTGTGACACATCTCCTTTGCATAGATTTAATCAGGCTGTTGATTGTGGCCTGTGGAATGTTGTCCCCCTCTTCAATGGCTGTGTGAAGTTGATGGATATTTGCAGGAACTGGAACATGCTGTCGTACACATCGATCCAGAGCATCACAAACATGCTGAATGGGTGACATGTCTGAGTATGTAGGCCATGGAAGAACTGGGATATTTTCAGTTTCCAGGAATTGTGTACAGATCCTTGTGACATGAAGCTGCGCATTATCATGCCATCATGGGGCACTCTGTTCACAACGTTGACATCAGCAAACCGCTCGCCCACACAACGCCATACACACTGTCTGCCATCTGCCCGGTACAGTTGAAACCGGGATTCATCCATGAAGAGCACACTTCTCCAGCAGCCTGTTGGCCATCGAAGGTGAGCCAAACTGTAGTCAGGTCAAGACCCTGGTGAGGATAATGAGCATGCAGATGAGCTTCCTTGAGACGGTTTCTGACAGTTTGTGCAGAAATTCTTTGGTTGTGCAAACCCACAGTTTAACCTCTTAGGGCTAGGGGGCAGTATTTACACCGCCGGATAAAAAACGTACCCGATTTAATCTGGTTACTACTCCTACCCAGTAACTAGAATATGCATATACTTATTAGATATGGATAGAAAACATCCTAAAGTTTCTAAAACTGTTTGAATGGTGTCTGTGAGTATAACAGAGCTCATACGGCAGGCAAAAACCTGAGAGATTCCTTTACAGGAAGTGGCCTGTCTGACCATTTATTGGCTTTCTTTGACATCTCTTTCCAAAACAAAGGATCTCTGCGGTAACGTGACACTTCCCACGGCTCCCATAGGCTCTCAGAGCCCGGGAAAAAGCTGAAAGTCGTCATTCCAGCCCCAGGCTGAAACACATTATCGCCTTTGTCAAGTGGCCGATCAGGGGACAGTGGGCTTAGGCGCGTGCACTGGTCGCCCCCGTCTTTCTTTTTTTTCCTCTATTTACCGAAACGCAGATTCCCGGTCGGAATATTATCGCTTTTTTACAAGATAAATTGCATAAAAATTGATTTTAAACAGCGGTTGACATGCTTCGAAGTACGGTAATGGAATATTTCGAATTTTTTTGTCACGAAATGCGCCATGCTCGTAACCCTGATTTACCATTTCGGATACTGTCTAGAACGCACGAACAAAACGCCACTGTTAGGATATAACGATGGATTATTTGGGACCAACCAACATTTGTTATTGAAGTAGAAGTCCCGGGAGTGCATTCTGACGAAGAACAGCAAAGGTAATAACATTTTTGTTATAGTAAATCTGATTTTGGTGAAGGCTAAACTTGCCGGGTGTCTAAATAGCTAGCCCGTGATGGCTGGGCTATGTACTTAGAATATTGCAAAATGTGCTTTCACCAAAAAGCTATTTTAAAATCGGACATATCGAGTGCATAGAGGAGTTCTGTATCTATAATTCTTAAAATAATTGATATGCTTTTTGTGAACGTTTATCGTGAGTAATTTAGTAAATTGTTAGTAAATTCCCCGGAAGTTTGCGGGGGGTATGCAAGTTCTGAACATCACATGCTAATGTAAAAAGCTGTTTTTTGATATAAATATGAACTTGATTGAACAAAACATGCATGTATTGTATAACATAATGTCCTAGGTGTGTCATCTGATGAAGATCATCAAAGGTTAGTGCTGCATTTAGCTGTCTTCTGGGTTTTTGTGACATTATATGCTAGCTTGAAAAATGGGTGTCGGATTATTTCTGGCTGGGTACTCTGCTGACATAATCTAATGTTTCGCTTTCGTTGTAAAGCCTTTTTGAAATCGGACAGTGTGGTTAGATTAACGAGAGTCTTGTCTTTAAATAGCTGTAAAATAGTCATATGTTTGAGAAATTGAAGTAATAGCATTTCTAAGGTATTTGAAAATCGCGCCACAGGATTCAACTGGCTGTTACGTAGGTGGGACGATTTGGTGCCACCTGCCCTAGAGAGGTTAACCTTTAACCTCTACTCAACAGCCAGTGTAATCCCGTGGCGCGATATTCAAATACCTCAAAAATGCAAAAACTTCAATTTTTCAAACATATGACTATTTTACACCATTTTAAAGATAAGACTCTCGTTAATCTAACCACACTGTCCGATTTCAAAAAGGCTTTACAACGAAAGCAAAACATTAGATTATGTCAGCAGAGTACCCAGCCAGAAATAATCAGACACCCATTTTTCAAGCTAGCATATAATGTCACATAAACCCAAACCACAGCTAAATGCAGCACTAACCTTTGATGATCTTCATCAGATGACAACCCTAGGACATTATGTTATACAATACATGCATGTTTTGTTCAATCAAGTTCATATTTATATCAAAAACCAGCTTTTTACATTAGCATGTGACTAGCATGTGACTAGCATTCCCACCAAACACTGCCGGTGAATTTACTAAATTACTCACGATAAACGTTCACAAAAAACATAACAATTATTTTAAGAATTATAGATACAGAACTCCTCTATGCACTCGCTATGTCCGATTTTAAAATAGCTTTTCGGTGAAAGCACATTTTGCAATATTCTCAGTAGATAGCCCGGCATCACAGGGCTAGCTATTTAGACACCCAGCAAGTTTAGCACTCACCAAAGTCAGATTTACTATAAGAAAAATGTTATTACCTTTGCTGTTCTTCGTCAGAATGCACTCCCAAGACTTCTACTTCAATAACAAATGTTGGTTTGGTCCCAAATAATCCATTGTTATATCCAAATAGCGGCGTTTTGTTCGTGCGTTCAAGACACTATCCGAAAGGGTAAATAAGGGTGACGAGCATGGCGCATTTCGTGACAAAAAAATTGTAAATATTCCATTACCGTACATCGAAGCATGTCAACCGCTGTTTAAAATCAATTTTTATGCCATTTTTCACGTAAAAAAGCGATAATATTCCGACCGGGAAAGCGTGTATACGTACAAAGAGAGAGAAAATAAAAACATCTCGTGCACGAGCCTGAGTCTCAGAGTACTCTGACCAGCCACTATCCAAACGCGATAATGTGTTTCAGCCTGGGGCTGCCTCGATATCATTCAGCTTTTTCCCGGGCTCTGAGAGCCTTTGGGAGCCGTAGGAAGTGTCACGTTACAGCAAAGATCCTCAGTCTTCAATAAAAAGAGCCAAGATGAACAACAACTTGTCAGACAGGCCACTTCCTGTTCAGAATCTTCTCAGGTTTTTGCCTGCCATATGAGTTCTGTTATACTCACAGACACCATTCAAACAGTTTTAGAAACTTTAGGGTGTTTTCTATCCAAAGCCAATAATTATATGCATATTCTAGTTACTGGGCAGGAGTAGTAGCCAGATTAAATCGGGTACGTTTTTTATCCAGCCGTGTCAATACTGCCCCCTAGCCCTAACAGGTTAATCAGCTGTTCGGGTGGTTGTTCTCAGACGATCACGTAGGTGAAGAAACCAGATGTGGGCTGGCGTGGTTACACGTGGTCTGCGTTTGTGAGGCCGGTTGGATGTACTGCCAAATTCTCTAAAACGAGGCGGCTTATGGTAGAGAAATTAACATTCAATTATCAGGAAACAGCTCTGGTGGATATTCCTGCAGTCAGCATGCCAATTGCATCTAACTGCAGCAATCTGTGGCATTGTGTGACAAAGCTGCACATTTTAGAGTGGCCTTTTATTATCCCCAGCACAAGGTGCATATGTGTAATGATCATGAGGTTTAATCAGCTTATAATATGCCACACCTGTCAGGTGGATGGATTGTCTTGGCAAAGGATAAATGCTCACTAACAGGGATGTAAACACATTTTTACACAATTTGAGAGAAATAAGCTTTTTGTGCATTTTTGGGATCTTTTATTTCAGCTCATGAAACATGGGATCAACACATATTGCGTTTATATTTTTGTTCAGTGTACCTCCATTCTTGCAAGTTATTTTATTGCTTGCTATTTCCTCTTATGTTACTCTGCATCGTTGTGAAGGTCTCATAAACAAGCATTTCACAGTCAAGTCTACACCAGTTGTATTCAGCACGTGACAAATAACATTTGATTTGATTCTCCACCCAGGTAGCCTACTGCACGACCGTAAATCACATACACAGGGCAGGAAATTAATCCTGTTAACCAGTTTCAGTTTCCTCTGTACTCAAATCAAAGAAACAAGTTAGTATGCCTCCCTCTCTCCAAAGTGCCCAGGTCCTGGAGTTTAATTAAATGCCCCCCTCTGACAGACATTAATGACTGCCATCCGTCTCTGGGGAAAGTGGCAATGTGGTTATCAGCATTGGCTAACCCTGTTCTCTGGAGAGGGCACCCAAACACTAATACACACACGTGTGCAGGCAAATGTGCATATGCACACACACACACACACACACACACGGCACACAAACTACTAATACATAATAAACACATCCAGCACTTCAGCTCAGCAGCGTTTGATTAATTACTTCAAACAAACATTGGCTAATCGATTCCCCACCACTCTGGAATGAAGCAGGCTTGTGCAGCTGCACAAGTTATTTATGCTAATTAGCCTTAACATTTTCAATTGAAACACTTTTATTAGTATTATTACCAGAGGTTGTGAATGGTACTACAGAGATCTATTCTAATGTACGATAATATCATTCACATTTTTGGCCCAAGTAAGAGACTTTAGGCACTGTTAGATTTGAATGCATCTACTCCATCCTAACCTTCTATACCTTTCCTGTGCTTTTGTCTCCCTTTTTTATTTTTGTGATCACATTTTTACCTGGATTTTTATATAACTAAATGTGTCTTTATGATCACATTTTCACTTTAATTTTTCTAAAACTACATTTCATTTTTGGTGATCACATTTCTACTTTTATTTTCATATAACTTAACATCTTTATTTTGTCATCAAATTTTGACATACTAAATATTTCTCTCCTGATCCCTCTTCAACAGCTGATGGATGAAGAGAAGGTGGTAGTGCTGTCGGAGATGGAGAAGCTTATGGGCTTATGTCAGCAGCTGCAGATGGGGGTGAGGACGCCAGTACAGGGCAAGACTGCCACCTTCCAGAAGGTACTATTATTGATATACATTTACATTTTTTTTTTTTTTACATTTTAGTCGTTTAGCAGACGCTGTTATCCAGAGCGACTTACAGTAGTGAATGCATACATTTCATACATTTTTTTTTCTTTTCGTACTGGTCCCCCGTGGAAATCGAACCCACAACCCTAGCGTTGCAAACACCATGCTCTACCAACTGAGCCACACAGGACCATATATTAGCTGTATATAATATGTTGAACTATGGTGTTGTTGTCAATGACTGGATTTGTTTTTGTAATGAAATCCACTTTTAGTTAAGTTCTATGTTACAATAGTCCGCAAAGGATTAGTTTATTAATTAGATTTGTCATACAGAATACAATACAAATATTGCCAGGAGAGCACATGACTATAAATATGGTTCTACCATGTTGAAATAAACCATTGTCCAAAATCTAGCTTGCCTACTACTCACTTAAACTGCATACTGTGTATACTAATTGTACTACATACTGTTTAGAACATACTGTTTAGTAAAAAACAAATGTGGTAAGCAACAAATATCAGGAAACAAGGCCCATCCTACAGAGAATGTGTCATCTAATGCGCAATCTAAGCTTGATGCCCTCAATCTCACACAAATTATCAATGAACCCAACAGGTACAACCCCAAATCCGTAAACACGGGCACCCTCATAGATATCATCCTAATCAACTTGCCCTCCAAATACACCTCTGCTGTTTTCAACCAAGATCTCAGAGATCACTGCCTCATTGCCTGCATCCGTAATGGGTCTGCGGTCAAACGACTACCCCTCATCACTGTCAAACGCTCCCTAAAACACTTCAGGGAGCAGGCCTTTCTAGTCGACCTGGCCCAGGTATCCTGGAAGGATATTGACCTCATCCCGTCAGTAGAGGATGCCTGGTTATTCTTTAAAAGTGCCTTCCTCACCGTCTTAAATAAGAATGCCCCATTCAAAAAATTTAGAACCAGGAACAGATATAGCCCTTGGTTCTCTCCAGACCTGACTGCCCTTGACCAGCACAAAAACATTCTGTGGCCTTCTGCATTAGCATCGAACAGCCCCCGTGATATGCAACTTTTCAGGGAAGTTAGGAACAAATATACACAGGCAGTTAGGAAAGCTAAGGCTAGCTTTTTCAAGCAGAAATTTGCATCCTGTAGCACAAACTCAAAAAAGTTCTGGGACACTGTAAAGTCCATGGAGAGTAAGAGCACCTTCTCCCAGCTGCCCTCTGCACTGAGGCTAGGAAACACTGTCACCACAGATAAATCCACTATAATTGAGAATTTCAATGAGCATTTTTCTACGGCTGGCCATGCTTTCCACCTGGCTACCCCTACCCCGATCAACAGCCCTCCACCACCCACAGCAACTCGCCCAAACCTCCCCCACTTCTCCTTCACCCAAATCCAGATAGCTGATGTTCTGAAAGAGCTGCAAAATCTGGACCTGTACAAATCAGCCGGGCTAGACAATCTGGACCCTCTCTTTCTAAAATGATCTGCCGAAATTGTTGCAACCCCTACTACCAGCCTGTTCAACCTCTCTTTTGTATCGTCTGAGATTCCCATAGATTGGAAAGCTGCCGCGGTCAACCCCCTCTTCAAAGGGGGAGACACTCTAGACCCAAACTGCTACAGACCTATATCTATTCTACCCTGCCTTTCTAAGGTCTTCGAAAACCAAGTTAACCTGTTGGGGATAGGGGGCAGTATTTACACAGCCGGATAAAAAACGTACCCGATTTAATCTGGTTACTACTCCTGCCCAGTAACTAGAATATGCATATAATTATTGGCTTTGGATAGAAAACACCCTAAAGTTTCTAAAACTGTTTGAATGGTGTCTGTGAGTATAACAGAACTCATATGGCAGGCCAAAACCTGAGAAGATTCCATGCAGGAAGTGGCCTATCTGACAAATTGTGTTTCATCTTGGCTCTTTTTATTGAAGACTGAGGATCTTTGCAATAACGTAACACTTCCTACGGCTCCCATAGGCTCTCAGAGCCCGGGAAAAAGCTGAATGATATCGAGGCAGCCCCAGGCTGAAACACATTATCGCTTTTGGCAAGTGGCCAATCAGAGTACTATGGGCTTAGGCACATGCCCGAGTCGACCGAATGCTTTCTTTCGTCTGTTTACCTAAACGCAGATTCCCGGTCAGAATATTATCGCTTTTTTATGAGAAAAATTGCATAAAAATTGATTTTAAACAGCGGTTGACATGCTTCGAAGTACGGTAATGGAATATTTAGAATTTTTTTGTCACGAATTGCGCCATGCTCGTCACCCTTATTTACCCTTTCGGATAGTGTCTTGAACGCACGAACAAAACGCCGCTGTTTGGATATAACAATGGATTATTTTGAAGTAGAAGTCCTGGGAGTGCATTCTGACGAAGACAGCAAAGGTAATAACATTTTTCTTATAGTAAATCTGACTTTGATGAGTGCTAAACTTGCTGGGTGTCTAAATAGCTAGCCCTGTGATGCCGGGCTATCTACTGAGAATATTGCAAAATGTGCTTTCACCGAAATGCTATTTTAAAATCGGACATATCGAGTGCATAGAGGAGTTCGGTATCTATAATTCTTAAAATAATTGTTATGCTTTTTGTGAACGTTTATCGTGAGTATTTTAGTAAATTCACCGGCAGTGTTCGGTGGGAATGCTAGTCATATGCTAGTCACATGCTAATGTAAAAAGCTGGTTTTTGATATAAATATGAACTTGATTGAACAAAACATGCATGTATTGTATAACATAATGTCCTAGGGTTGTCATCTGATGAAGATCATCAAAGGTTAGTGCTACATTTAGCTGTGGTTTGGGTTTATGTGACATTATATGCTAGCTTGAAAAATGGGTGTCTGATTATTTCTGGCTGGGTACTCTGCTGACATAATCTAATGTTTTGCTTTCGTTGTAAAGCCTTTTTGAAATCGGACAGTGTGGTTAGATTAACGAGAGTCTTATCTTTAAAATGGTGTAAAATAGTCATATGTTTGAAAAATTGAAGTTTTTGTATTTTTGAGGAATTTGAATAACGCGCCACGGGATTACACTGGCTGTTGAGTAGGTGGGACGCAAGCGTCCCACCTAGCCCATAGAGGTTAACAAACAGATTATCGACCATTTCGAATCCCACCGTACCTTCTCCGCTAATCAATCTGGTTTCAGAGCTGGTCATGGGTGCACCTCAGCCACGCTCAAGGTCCTAAACGATATCATAACCGCCATCGATAAGAGACATTACTGTGCAGCCATATTCATCGACCTGGCTAAGGCTTTCGACTCTGTCAATCACAACATTCTTATTGGCAGACTCAACAGCCTTGGTTTCTCAAATGATTGCCTCGCCTGGTTCATCAACTACTTCTCTGATAGAGTTCAGTGTGTCAAATCGGAGGGCCAGTTGTCTGGACCTCTGGCAGTCTCTATGGGGGTGCCACAGGGTTCAATTCTCGGGCCGACTCTCTTCTCTGTATACATCAATGATGTCGCTCTTGCTGCTGGTGATTCTTTGATCCACCTCTACGCAAATGACACCATTCTGTATACCCCTGGCCCTTCTTTGGACACTGTGTTAACTAACCTCCAGACGAGCTTCAATGCCATACAACTCTCCTTCCGTGGCCTCCAACTGCTCTTAAATGCAAGTAAAACTAAATGCATGCTCTTCAACCGATCGCTGCCCGCACCTGCCAGCCCGTACATCACTACTCTGGACGGTTCTGACTTAGAATATGTGGACAACTACAAATACCTAGGTGTCTGGTTAGACTGTAAACTCTCCTTCCAGACTCACATTAAACATCTCCAATCCAAAATGAAATCTAGAATCGGCTTCCTATTTCGCAACAAAGCATCCTACACTAATGCTGCCAAACATACCCTCGTAAAACTGACCATCCTACTGATCCTCGACTTCGGCGATTTCATTTACAAAATAGCCTCCAACACTCTACTCAACAAATTCGATGCAGTCTATCACAGTGCCATCCATTTTGTCACCAAAGCCCCATATACTACCCACCACTGCGACCTGTATGCTCTCGTTGGCTGGCCCTCGCTTCATACTCATCACCAAATCCACTGGCTCCAGGTCATCTACAAGTCTCTGCTAGGTAAAGCTCCGCCTTATCTCAGCTCACTGGTCACCATAGCAGCAACCACCCGTAGCACACGCTCCAGCAGGTATATCTCACTGGTCACCCCCAAAGCCCATTCTTCCTTTGGCCGCCTCTCCTTCCAGTTCTCTGCTGCCAATGACTGGAACGAACTGCAAAAATCACTAAAGCTGGAGACTCTTACCTCCCTCACTAGCTTTATTCACCAGCTGTTAGAGCAGCTCACAGATCACTACACCTGTACATCGCTCATCTGTAAATAGCCCATCCAATCTACCTCATCCCCATACTGTATTTATTTATTCATCTTGCTCCTTTGCACCCCAGTATCTCTACTTGCACATTCAACTTCTGCACATTCTACCATTCCAGTGTTTAATTGCTATATTGTAATTACTTCGCCACCATGGCCCATTTATTCCCTTACCTCTCTTATCCTACCTCATTTGCACATGCTGAATATAGATTTTTCTACTGTATTATTGATTGTATGTTTGTTTATTCCATGTGTAACTCTGTGTTGTTGTATGTGTCGAACTGCTTTGATTTATGTTGGCCAGGTCGCAGTTGCAAATGAGAACTTGTTCTCAACTAGCCTACCTGGTTAAATAAAGGTGAAATAAATAAATAAATAAAAGCGAGCGTGAGAGAATGCACTGAAAAGAAACCGACAAAGGAGTATTGATGAACTGCAATGAAAAGAGACAGTCAACCCATTCTTAATACAGCATTGGCAGCATTGGGCAAACATTTGTTACTGCTTTACAGACAGAGGTCAATCATAAAAACATTATTGTAAAATTAAACCCTATAATGACACTGAGCTTAATGAACCTCGTAAAATCTGTTGGACAGTGATGAACTGACACTGGTCACCTTGTACTAATGGGAAAGGTTACAATCAGGATGAGAGAATAGAGAATAACATGGTGTTCATCCCAAATGGCATCCTATTCCCTATATAGTGTGCACTGCTTTGAACAGGGCCCATAGGATTCTGGTCAAATGTAGTGCATTATGTTGGGAATAGGGTGCCATTTGGGACACAACCATTGGGCTTCTCTGATTAATGTGGATCTGTTAGATAGGCATTGGCTTTCCCCTCAAGTTGTCATTAGCCAGACAGATCGGTCCTCTCTGTCCGTCACAAGGGAGTTAAGGGTGTTTTAATCAGGCATAGGTCATTGCTGAAAACTCTTTTTAAATGGAGCAGGAGATGGGGGTTGTGTGTGTTTGGTGTGTCTAGTGTTGGTTTAGAAACACTCTGTAGTAGAGGTCGACCGATTATGATTTTTTTTCAACGCCGGTGCCGATTATTGGAGGACCAAAAGGGTCCGATGCCGATTAATCGGCCAATTTTTTTCCCCATTTATTTATTTGTAATAATGACAATTACAACAATACTGAATAAACACTTATTTTAACTTAATATAATACATACAGTATCTCACAAAAGTGAGTACACCCCTCACATTTCTATAAATATTTGAGTGTATCTTTTCATTTGACAACACTGAAGAAATGACACTTTGCTACAATGTAAAGTAGTGAGTGTACAGCTTGTATAACAGTGTAAATTTGCTGTCCCCTCAAAATAACACAACACACCGCCATTAATGTCTAAACCGCTGGCAACAAAAGTGAGTACACCCCTAAGTGAAAATGTCCATATTGGGCCCAAAGTGTCAATATTTTGTCTGGCCAGCATCATTTTCCAGCACTGCCTTAACCCTCTTGGGCATGGAGTTCACTAGAGCTTCACAGGTTGCCACTGGAGTCCTCTTCCACTCCTCCATGACGACATGACAGAGCTGGTGGATGTTAGAGACCTTGCACTCCTCCACCTTCCGTTTGAGGATGCCCCACATTGTAGCAAAGTGTCATTTCTTCAGTGTTGTCACATGAAAAGATATACTCAAATATTTACAAAAATGTGAGGGGTGTACTCACTTTTGTGAGATACTGTAAATACTATCAATTTAGCCTCAAATAAATAATGAAACATATTCAATTTGGTTTAAATTATGCAAAAACAAAGTGTTGGAGAAGAAAGGAAAAGTGCAATATGTGCCATGTAAAAAAGCTAATGTTTAAGTTCCTTACTCAGAACATGAGAACATATGAAAGCTGGTGGTTCCTTTTAACATGTCTTCAATATTCCCAGGTAAGAAGTTTTAGGTTGCAGTTATTATAGGAATTATAGGACTATTTCTCTCTATACGATTTGTATTTCATATACCTTTGACTATTGGATGTTCTTATAGGCACTTTAGTATTGCCAGTGTAGCTTCCGTACCTCTCCTCGCTCCTACCTGGGCTCGAACCAGGAACAACAGCCACCCTCGAAGCAGCGTTACCCATGTAGAGCAAGGGGAACAACCACTCCCAAGTCTCAGAGCGAGTGACATTTGAAAAGCTATTATCGCGCACCCGGCTAACTAGCTAGCCATTTCACATCGGTTACACCAGCCTAATCTCGGCAGTTGATAGGCATAAACAGCGCAATGCTTGAAGAATTGCGAAGAGCTGCTGGCAAACGCACGAAGGTGCTGTTTGACTGAATGCTTACGAGCCTGCTGCTGCCTACCATCGCTCAGTCAGACTGCTCTATCAAATATCAAATCGTAGACTTAATTATAATATAAAACACAGAAATACGAGCCTTTGGTCATTAAAATGGTCGAATCCGGAAACTATAATTTTGAAAATGAAACGTTTATTATTTCAGTGAAATACGGAACCGTTCCGTATTTTATCTAACGGGTGGCATCCCTAAGTCTAAATATTCCTGTTACATTGCACAACCTTCAATGTTATGTCATAATTATGTACAATTCTGGTAAATTAATTACGGCCTTTGTTAGGAATAAATGGACTTCACAGTTCACAATGAGCCAGGCGGCCCAAACTGCTGTATATACCCCGACTGCTTGCACGGAACACAAGAGAAGTGACACAACTTCCCTAGTTATAAGAAATTCATGTTAGCAGGCAATATTAACTAAATATGCAGGTTTAAAAATATATACTTGTGTATTGATTTTAAAGAAAGCATTGATGTTTATGGTTAGGTACATTGGTGCAACGACAGTGCTTTTTTCGCAAATGCGCTTGTTAAAACCTGTTAAGGACAGATGTTCCGCTACACCATTTTAAAGATAAGACTCTCGTTAATCTAACCACATTGTCCGATTTCAAAAAGGCTTTACAGCGAAAGCAAAACATTAGATTATGTCAGGAGAGTACCCTGCCAAAAATAATCACACAGCCATTTTCAAAGCAAGCATATATGTCACAAAAACCAAAACCACAGCTAAATGCAGCACTAACCTTTGATGATCTTCATCAGATGACACTCCTAGGACATTATGTTATACAATACATGCATGTTTTGTTCAATCAAGTTCATATTTATATCAAAAACCAGCTTTTTACATTAGCATATGATGTTCAGAACTAGCATACCCACCGCAAACTTCCGGTGAATTTACTAAATTACTCACGATAAACGTTCACAAAAAGCATAACAATTATTTTAAGAATTATAGATACAGAACTCCTTTATGTAATCTCGGTGTCAGATTTTAAAATAGCTTTTTGGCGAAAGCACATTTTGCAATATTCTGAGTAGATAGCGTGGCCATCACAGGCTAGCTAATTTGACACCCACCAAGTTCGGTGCTCACTAAACTCAGAATTACTATAAGAAAAATTGGATCTTTGTCAGAATGCACTCCCAGGACTTCTACTTCTACAACAAATGTTGTTTTGGTTCGAAATAATCCATAGTTATATTGAAATAGCTCCGTTTTGTTCGTGCGTTGAGGTCACTATCCGAAGGGTGACGCGCGAGCGCATTTCGTGACAAAACATTTCAAAATATTCCATTACCGTACTTCGAAGCTGTCACGTCCTGGCCAGTATAAGGGTTAATTGTTATTGTAGTTTGGTCAGGACGTGGCAGAGGGTATTTGTTTTATGTGGTTCAGGGTGGTGTGTCAGTTAGGAGGGTGTTTGATTTATTATTTCCGGGTTTTGAGTTATGGTCTATGTTTATGTATTTCTATGTGTAGTCTAGTGAGTGTGTTTCTATGTTGAGTTAATTGGGGTGGACTTCCAATTGAAGGCAGCTGTTTGGTGTTGCCTTGATTGGAAGTCCTATATTAGTTGGGTGTGTTTGTCTTGTATTTGTGGGAGATTGTTTTTGCATTGCGTGTTTTTGTTAGCCTGCAAAACTGTCATTTGTTGTGCTTATTGTTTTCTTGTTTTTTTCGTGTTCAACGTTTGTTAATAAATTAAGAAAATGAACACCAACTCTGCTGCATATTGGTCCACCTTTTCGGACGACGATTTCGCTATATCGTCCTCCGACGAAGAAAGCCGTGACAGAATCTCCCACCAAACCAGGACCAAGCAGCAGAGGAAGGAGCAGAGGAGTTGTGATTTGGACAATCGGGAGAGATGGACATGGGAGCAGGTTATGGCCGGAGAAGGCCCATGGAGTAAGGCTGGTATGGACCGGGAACGTTTCCGAGGGACACGACTGGCGTATAAGCACGAGAGGCACCCCCAATAAAAAAAATTGGGGGGGGGCACACGGGTAGTTTGGCTAGGCCTAGGAAGAGCCGGAAGCCAGCTACCCGTGGTTATATGGAGGAGCGTATGAGGTGGAGAGCGCCATGTTTCGCTGAGGAGCGCACTATCTCACCCATACGCACGCACAGTCCGGTGCGCGTTATTCCAGCCCCTCGCAGGTGCCGTGCTAGAGCGGGCATCCAGCCTGGTAGGAGAATGCCTGCGCAGCGCATCAGGTCGCCGGTACGCCTCCGAGGACCAGGCTACCCAACTCCCGCTCTACGCACGGCTACCATCAGGCCCCTGCACAACCCAGTCCGCCCTGTACAAGCACCCCGCTCGTGCAGGGCTACTAGTTCCATCCATCCAGGACGGGTTGTGCAGGAGGTAAGATCAAGACCGCCTGTGCGCCTCCATAGCCCTGGGTTTCCAGCTCCTGTCTCTCGTGCGGACCCGGAAGTGCGTCAACCCAGTCTGACTCAACCTGTTCCCGCTCCTCGCACTAGCCTGGAGGTGCGTGTTCCCAATCTGGTACGCCCAGTACCAGCACCACGCACCAGGCTTCAAGTGCGTAAACCCAGCCTCGCCAGTCAACAGTCACCAGAGCTGCCCGCCAGTCAACAGTCACCGGAGCTGCCCGCCAGTCAACAGTCACCAGAGCTGCCCGCCAGTCAACAGTCACCGGAGCTGCCCGCCAGTCAACAGTCACCAGAGCTGCCCGCCAGTCAACAGTCACCAGAGCTGCCCGCCAGTCAACAGTCACCAGACTGCCCTGAACTGCCGGAGTGGCCAGACTGCCCTGAACTGCCGGAGTGGCCAGACTGCCCTGAACTGCCGGAGTGGCCAGACTGCCCTGAACTGCCGGAGTGGCCAGACTGCCCTGAGCTGCCGGAGTGGCCAGACTGCCCTGAGCTGCCGGAGTGGCGAGACTGCCCTGAGCCGCCGGAGTGGCCAGACTGCCCAGACTGTCCCGAGCTGCCAGACTGCCCAGACTGTCCCGAGCTGCCAGACTGCCCAGACTGTCCCGAGCTGCCAGACTGCCCAGACTGTCCCGAGCTGCCAGACTGCCCAGACTGTCCCGAGCTGCCAGACTGCCCAGACTGTCCCGAGCAGCCAGACTGTCCCGAGCTGCCAGACTGTCCCGAGCTGCCAGACTGCCCCGAGCTGCCAGACTGCCCCGAGCTGCCAGACTGCCCCGAGCTGCCAGAGTGGCCCGACTGCCTGGAACGGCCAGAACCGGAGCCACCTCCTGATATAGGTGGGTTGGGGAGGGGGGGTGTAGCACAGTGCCGTCGTTGACGGCAGCCACCCTCCCTTCCCTCCCTTTTAGTAGAGGGGAAATTTGTTTTGTTGTTTGAATAAATTGCATAAAAATTGATTTTAAACAGCGGTTGACATGCTTCGAAGTACGGTAATGGAATATTTAGAATTTTTTTGTCACGAAATGCGCCATGCGCACAACCCTGATTTACCATTTCGGATAGTTTCTGGAACGCACGAACAAAACGCCGCTATTCGGATATAACGATGGATTATTTTGGACCAAACCAACATTTGTTATTGAAGTAGCAGTCCTGGGAGTGCATTCTGACGAAGACAACAAAAGGTAATCAAACTTTTGTAATAGTAAATCTGATTTTGGTGAAGGCTAAACTTGCCGGATGTCTAAATAGCTAGCCCGTGATGGCTGGGCTATGTACTTAGAATATTGCAAAATGTGCTTTCACCAAAAAGCTATTTTAAAATCGGACATATCGAGTGCATAGAGGAGTTCTGTATCTATAATTCTTAAAATAATTGTTATGCTTTTTGTGAACGTTTATCGTGAGTAATTTAGTAAATTGTTAGTAAATTCCCCGGAAGTTTGCGGGGGGTATACTAGTTCTGAACGTCACATGCTAATGTAAAAAGCTGTTTTTTGATATAAATATGAACTTGATTGAACAAAACATGCATGTATTGTATAACATAATGTCCTAGGTGTGTCATCTGATGAAGATCATCAAAGGTTAGTGCTGCATTTAGCTGTCTTCTGGGTTTTTGTGACATTATATGCTAGCTTGAAAAATGGGTGTCTGATTATTTCTGGCTGGGTACTCTGCTGACATAATCTAATGTTTTGCTTTCGCTGTAAAGCCTTTTTGAAATCGGACAGTGTGGTTAGATTAACGAGAGTCTTGTCTTTAAAATGCTGTGAAATAGTCATATGTTTGAAAAATTGACGTTTTCAGATTTTAGAGGAATTTGTATTTCGCGCCAAGCCCATCGTTGGATATTGGAGCAGGTGTTCCGCTAGCGGAACGTCTAAATGTAAGAGGTTAAAGAGGTGGGGTTTCAGGTGTCTCCGGAAGGTGGTGATTGACTCCGCTGTCCTGGCGTCGTGAGGGAGCTTGTTCCACCATAGGGGTGCCAGAGCAGCGAACAGTTTTGACTGGGCTGAGCGGGAACTGTGCTTCCTCAGAGGTAGGGGGGCCAGCAGGCCAGAGGTGGATGAGCGCAGTGCCCTCGTTTGGGTGTAGGGACTGATCAGAGCCTGAAGGTACGGAGGTGCCGTTCCCCTCACGGCTCCGTAGGCAAGCACCATGGTCTTGTAGCGGATGCGAGCTTCAACTGGAAGCCAGTGGAGAGAGCGGAGGAGCGGGGTGACGTGAGAGAACTTGGGAAGGTTGAACACCAGACGGGCTGCGGCTTTCTGGATGAGTTGTAGGTTTTAATGGCACAGGCAGGGAGCCCAGCCAACAGCAAGTTGCAGTAATCCAGACGGGAGATGACAAGTGCCTGGATTAGGACTTGCGCCGCTTCCTGTGTGAGTCAGGGTCGTACTCTGCGAATGTTGTAGAGCATGAACCTACAGGATCGGGTCACCGCCTTGATGTTATTGGAGAACGACAGGGTGTTGTCCAGGGTCACGCCAAGGTTCTTAGCACACTGGGAGGAGGACACAATGGAGTTGTCAACCGTGATGGCGAGATCATGGAACCGGCAGTCCTTCCCCGGGAGGAAAAGCAGCTCCGTCTTGCTGGGGTTCAGCTTGAGGTGGTGATCCGTCATCCACACTGATATGTCTGCCAGACATGCAGAGATGTGATTCGCCACCTGGTTATCAGAAGGGGGAAAGGAGAAGATTAATTGAGTGTCGTCTGCATAGCAATGATAGGAGAGACCATGTGAGGATATGACAGAGCCAAGTGACTTGGTGTGTAGCGAGAATACTTAGCCCAGAGACTGCAGACCTCTCATTCCACTTTCTGGCACCTTCTGAGAGCCAATGGAAACCTTAGAAAATGTCACGTTACAGCACAGATGCTGTATTTTCGATAGAGAGGCTACAGAAGGACAATAAATTGTCAGACAGGGCACTTCCTGTATGGAATCTTCTCAGGTTTTGGCCTGCCATATGAGTTCTGTTATGCTCCCAGACACCATTCAAACAGTTTTAGAAACTTCGGAGTGTTTTCTATCCAAATGAAATAATTATATGCATATTCTCATTTCTGGGCAGGAGTAGTAACCAGATTAAATCGGGTACGTTTTTTATCCGGCCGTGAAAATACTGCCCCCTATCCCAAACAGGTTTTAAATCATCACCCGTTTCTCGAAGTAGGCTGTGATTCGATGAGAAATTAACAGGCACCGCATCGATTATATGAAACGCAGGACACGTTAGATAAACTAGTAATATCATCAACCATGTGTAGTTAACTAGTGATTATGTTAAGATTGATCGTTTTTTATAAGATAAGTTTAATGCTAGCTAGCAACTTACCTTGGCTTCTTGCTGCCCTCGCGTAACAGGTAGTCAGCCTGCCACGCAAGCTCCTCGTGGAGTGCAATGTAAGGCAGGTGGTTAGAGCATTGGACTAGTAACCGGAAGGTTGCAAAAACGAATCCCAGAGGTGACAAGGTAGAAATCTGTTGTTCTGCCCCTGAACAAGGCAGTTAACCCCCGTTCCTAGGCCGTCATTGAAAATAAGAATGTATTCTTAATTTGACTTGCCTAGTTAAATAAAAGGTGTAAAATATATATATATATATATATATATATATATATATACACTGCTCAAAAAAATAAAGGGAACACTTAAACAACACAATGTAACTCCAAGTCAATCACACTTCTGTGAAATCAAACTGTCCACTTAGGAAGCAACACTGATTGACAATACATTTCGCATGCTGTTGTGCAAATGGAATAGACAACAGGTGGAAATTATAGGCAATTAGCAAGACACCCCCAATAAAGGAGTGGTTCTGCAGGTGGTGACCACAGACCACTTCTCAGTTTCTAGGCTGATGTTTTGGTCACTTTTGAATGCTGGCGGTGCTTTCACTCTAGTGGTAGCATGAGACGGAGTCTACAACCCACACAAGTGGCTCAGGTAGTGCAGCTCATCCAGGATGGCACATCAATGCGAGCTGTGGCAAGAAGGTTTGCTGTGTCTGTCAGCGTAGTGTCCAGAGCATGGAGGCGCTACCAGGAGACAGGCCATTACATCAGGAGAGTGGAGGAGGCCGTAGGAGGGCAACAACCCAGCAGCAGGGCCGCTACCTCCGCCTTTGTGCAAGGAGGAGCAGGAGAAGCACTGCCAGAGCCCTGCAAAATGACCTCCAGCAGGCCACAAATGTGCATGTGTCTGCTCAAACGGTCAGAAACAGACTCCATGAGGGTGGTATGAGGGCCCGACGTCCACAGGTGGGGGTTGTGCTTACAGCCCAACACCGTGCAGGACGTTTGGCATTTGCCAGAGAACACCAAGATTGGCAAATTCGCCACTGGCGCCCTGTGCTCTTCACAGATGAAAGCAGGTTCACACTGAGCACATGTGACAGAGTCTGGAGATGCCGTGGAGAAAGTTCTGCTGCCTGCAACATCCTCCAGCATGACCAGTTTGGCGGTGGGTCAGTCATGGTGTGGGGTGGCATTTCTTTGGGGGGCCGCACAGCCCTCCATGTGCTCGCCAGAGGTAGCCTGACTGCCATTAGGTACCGAGATGAGATCCCCAGACCCCTTGTGAGACCATATGCTGGTGCTGTTGGCCCTGGGTTCCTCCTAATGCAAGACAATGCTAGACCTCATGTGGCTGGAGTGTGTCAGCAGTTCCTGCAAGAGGAAGGCATTGATGCTATGGACTGGCCCGCCCATTCCTCAGACCTGAATCCAATTGAGCACATCTGGGACATCATGTCTCGCTCCATCCACCAACGCCACATTGCCCCACAGACTGTCCAGGAGTTGGCGGATGCTTTAGTCCAGGTCTGGGAGGAGATCCCTCAGGAGACCATCCGCCACCTCATCAGGAGCATGCCCAGGCGTTGTAGGGAGGTCATACAGGCACGTGGAGGCCACACACACTACTGAGCCTCATTTTTACTTGTTTTAAGGACATTACATCAAAGTTGGATCAGCCTGTATTGTGGTTTTCCACTTTAATTTTGAGTGTGACTCCAAATCCAGACCTCCATGGGTTGATAAATTGGATTTCCATTGATTATTTTTGTGTGATTTTGTTGTCAGCACATTCAACAATGTAAAGAAAAAAGTATTTAATAAGATTATTTCATTCATTCAGATCTAGGATGTGTTATTTTAGTGTTCCCTTTATTTTTTTCAGCAGTGTATATATTCAAAAAAATCGGCATATCGGTGGCCAAAAATACCGATTACCAATTGTTATGAAAACTTGAAATCGGCCCTAATTAATCGGCCATTACGATTAATCGGTCGACCTCAACTCTGTAGTGAGAGGTTTAGAAACACTCTGTAGTGAGACAACTTAGATGGTAATTCTTAGATTCTTACTAGTGACCCATCTATACATCAGCTTTCCAATGTATACATACCATTATTTGTTTTACCATTATCTGTATCTTTATGTTGTAATCATAATTATTACATTCTATCAGACCACCATCCTTGATATGTTTTTGAAATCTTTGTCTGTCTAGGTGGATTCCTCCATTCAGAACACTAGAGCCATCATTACTGTGGTGATCTACCTCCTGCCAGTCTGTAACAAGATTGTCAGAAAGGTGAGAGGTCACAGTTGACATCAGCTCATCTACCAAGTGGTTCAAGTGCATCCTCTTACCAATGTTTACTGGGGTTTGAGTACACTTTTTTTTAAAGTACAGATGAATATATAAATGGTGGTCATTTTCCAATGTTTTATTACTCTACCTTATCCTGTGTCTGTGTCTCCAGTATAAGTCAGAGAGAAGCAATCTGGGTTCTCCACAAAGCTGGAGGGAGAGGCAGTCGTCCACGCCCGTCAAAGACGACGTGCTCAACGGCAAGAACAGCAACGGCTTCGGGGTCAAATCCCTGGAGCAGCATATGGCCAACCTCACCTTCCTGGAGAGCAAGTAGTCCAGTCCAGCGACCTTTGATCCCTAACCTGTATCACCTATCAGAGTTGGAGCATACCATTGTCGACCTCCAGGGGGCGACATACATGAAACCTCACTCATGCAGACATAATGGCAGTGCACCCACCCCACTCACACGTGCCTCTGTCAGTGTAATCAGCCCATTCGCTTTGTGGTGTAACTGTTACCTGTAGCACATCTCAGACAAATACAGCAGATGTATGAACAAATATTAAAAAAATATGTTGTAATGAAATCCATCGCCAGTGCATGATGCCATCACCTGACAGGTCTTTTAATCTTCTTTTATCAATCCCTGTGATTTGGGCTGTTAAACCAGCTTTCTGATTGCCTGGTCCCAGATCAGTTTTGGCTGTCTTATCAACTCCTATGGCCATTGTCGTGAGGAGTTGGCAGGACAGCCCAAACAGATCTGGTAGCAGACCAGCTTTCTGCTGTTTCTCTCACTGTTGTACGCCAACCAAATCCCATCATGGTTTAGTAATTATTGAGTGAAATCAATGCTCTCACTTTGATGCCAAATAAGAGACTAAATGGATAGTTTAATCAGGGTATTATGACACTTGGCTTGCTAATAGACTGAAACATAAGGCTCTTATTATTGCTCCATTTCAGCAGAGGCGGAGACAATTTTATCCAATTGACTTTCTACTGTCTTTGGAGTATTGAGTCATATTCAGTGTTTGTGGTATACTGTTTTATCCATTTTTCAGAAGACATCTAAAAGATTGCTGGCCTAGCGCATGAGTCAAATCAACTGTGGTTTTGTAGCTGTTCCTTATGAAGTGTACTTGTAATTAAGTGTACTTGTAATTAAGTGTATGTCCCAAATGGCACCCTATTGAGTGCACTACTTTTGACCAGCGCCCATAGGTCTCTGGTCAAAAGTAGTGCACCTGGTTTCGCAAAATATTTTGGCCCGCGACCCCATTTTGGTCAGAATTTTGAAAAAAATTATGTAATCAATGTCTGTTTACTTTTTTAATTGGGGCAATGACAGTATTACAAATCAGTCTGACACTACTTCTGACAGTATTTAAATCTAAAGTATGGTTTGAATTGACTGAAATGCATCAGAAAAGTATTGGGAAGTTCAGAAGATTATCAGGCAATCATTATGTAAGATCTGTGTAGAAGTACATCATGTTATTTTTCCCCCGGTCTGATTTAGTCCCTGTTCTAATTAATCCTGTGTGGCTTGTGGGCATTGTAGGTGTTCCTGAGTCTTATCTTCCAGTGATGGGGTCATAATATTTTGTAGCTTAAACGGTTCAAAAGACTGAGCCACATTTGTAGGAAGAAAACAGAAACCTTATAACTGCATCTAGTGGCTACTGGAGGTTACTGATGTGACCCCTGTTCTATGAACCAAGCACAATTTCATATTTTTTTTCAGTTTCTCTCGTGACCCCTAGTTTGGAAAAGGGTGTCATTTGGGACGCAGGCTAAGACTGCCTTGTGGGCTATTGTGTATTACAGTGTATTATTATGGTACTTGAAGCAGATATATACAGGTAACTGCCAAAAATAAAGGAAACACTTGAGTAAATGACAGATACAAAGTATATTGAAAGCAGGTGCTTCCACACAGGTGTGGTTCCTGAGTTAATTAAGTAATTAACATCCCATCATGCTTAGGGTCATGTATAAAAACATCCAGTTGCCCAGTATTTTGGCTACCATGGCTAGAAGAGATCTGTGACTTTGAAAGAGGGGTCTCAAGGAGCACAGGGGCGTGTGTCTCATTCACCAGATCTCAACCCAATTGAACACTTATGGGAGATTTTGGAGCGACGCCATCAACAAAACACAAAATGATGGAATTTCTAGTGGAAGAATGGTGTCGCATCCCTCCAATAGAGTTCCAGACACTTGTAGAACCTATGCCAAGGTGAATTGAAGCTGTTCTGGCGGCTCATGGTGGCCCATTAAGACACTATGTTGGCGTTTCCTTTACTTTGGCAGTTACCTGTAGCTATAGCCACTGAGGTGACAATTCTGGTACTACTAAACCTGAATGATTAGTGTGAAGACTGCATAACCATATAAAGCTTTAGAGTTGATTGTGTATGGCTGTAGCTAATATCTTCTGTTCAGTAAAGAAACCACATATGTGCAGAAACAGATGTACTTTTGGACCATCTATCCTTTTGACAGTTGAATGATTGATAAACAGAACACAAATCTAAATAAACATTATTTTTCTTAAAACAGGGTTGATTGTGTCATTTATTAAGGTATGTACAGTACACAAAAAATACATATTTATCTAACAGAACAAAAACCTGGGCTTGTTTGTTACATAGTCACTTAATAACTGACATAATGGAAATATCTTAGACTTCCTCCTTTGAAAATAAATCTCACGTTCCATCAACGATCATAATAAAGAACAAAACATTTTAAAATGGTATCTCATAAAACTTAACTGGCTCTGAATTTCTTCATGTTACATCAAAGCAAACAAAACAGTATTTGCCCTGGACTGCCTACAGGTAAGGTAGAGGCTAGAGAACTTAAAAGGCACAGTGCATTAACTCCAGCACCCCAGATATCTGCACTGTCATCCACCATGGGCATGAGTCCATATCTGGACAGGGGTATGCTGTGCTGTGATATAAGTACCTAGGTCTGGCTAGGCCTGAGACGAGGGACCCCCTCCAACAGTGCTGCCCCAGGAAAGGTCACTCACTCCAGCTGGGCTGAGGAGAGTGTGAGGAGTCCCTGTAACCTCATTCCTCAGCATGGCTGTGGCTCTGGCTGGGTGCTTCTGGTCCGTTTAGAGACAACGCTCTCGTATTCCTCTCTGCTAAGGAGACCATTAGTGACCGTCTTGCTCTCCTCTATTTTAGGGAGGATGACTGCAATGTATCCCTCAGTGGAAGGCTGGTCAAATACACATGAAAGACAGGTAGGACAGTTAGCCATGCTAATGGTAATGTGATTTACCATCTCAATGGGGTATATGTAAATGGCGAACATTAGATTAACCAAAAATGTGTTTTAACTGGTATGAAGCTTATGGAAATGTTCCTCACCTTTCCCAGTAAAAGTTCTGGTCTTTCCAGAATATCCTCATTGACCTCCAATAGCCGACCCCTTATGCAGCTGAAAAGATTAACCAGGATTATATTTCAGGCTAATTTAAAAAGATCTGAGAGTAGTGAATGGCACTAACCATAAAGGGTGGATTATCTGCAGAGGTGAAAATCATAATACAAGAGCAGCAAAGGTTGTAATCACCTGTAAATGGTGTACTCCACACCATCTGTACATGTTATTCTACACAAAGGAGCGAACTCTGTGAGGAACTGTCCTCCCTGGAAAAGAGGAAGATACGTGTTAGTTTGACAGTCACAAGTCAGAAAATCAAAGGATATCAATACCATAGTATATGTAATAGTAGTGTAAAATATAATAATAGTCCTAATACGCCAGAGTATCCTTACGGCAGGCAGCCTCGCCGTTAAGAGCTTTGGGCCAGTAACCGAAAGGTAGCTGGTTCAAATCCTGAAGCAGACTAGGTGAAAAGTCTGTGCCCTTGCTCAAGGCACTTCACCCTAATTTCTTCTGTAAGTTGCAGTGTCTGCTAAATGACTAAAATGTAATAATATACCAGACTATATTAACAACAACAACAAAAATCACTTCAGTTTTAGCAGAGATTTGTTTTGATGCCACCACACCTCCATCTTGGCACTCCCACACCATTGTAAAAAATATTTAACTATAGAAATGCATTTACTAATGTCTACATTTGTTTTTAGTAGTGCTGAGCGGTTAACTGAAAAGTAGGTTGAATTATTTGAATTCCATGTCTTTCATTTTTTTAATGTGAGCTCGATGCTCACATTTCAGTTTCTCAAGAGATAAATCAGATCGAGCCTGAACTGTGAGATGTAGTAGGGAGTTGTAGTTTCCATCAGGCCAATATTAGCGCATATAACTTGGTAATTAACTACAATACCCATAATACATTGTGCATCTACTTATCCGGCCTGCTACATTAGGTTAGTGTGCTGCAGCCCGGAGAGAAGAATGGCAATTGTGAGGGGATATAGAGAGCAGCTGTTGCTTCAAGGTATCTCTACCTGAAAATACATGATCTAAGTGAATGACAGTTGGTATTCAGTAGTCATAAAAGTGCGCCTTATTACCTTTGAAGAACTAAAAATGTTTTGATTTTGTCAGGCAGCAGCTCTATAGAGATGAGATGATGACTTGGAATGAAATAATAAAGTCATAAAATAAAAAATCTAATATACACAACTTAAATATTTTAAAGTAAAGTAATGTGATTAATTATGGTTAATAAGTGATAAGCAATTGATTGTTGGTTAATTGTTTTATTCTGTATTGTTACAGCATTCAACCTAAATAATCGAAACCGAACCGACTTCAAGAAGTACTAATCGCTCAGCACTTTTTTGGGGCCATGTTTATTCTATTGCATACTTTTAAATTATATTACAGTAGGTGAGCTAAACATAAAAAAATGCTAAATGAAAGTGTATATTAAAACATTTTCCTTCAAGTATTTTTTTTGGTAGTAATGTTACCCTCCCCACTACAAAAAAAAAATAAGAAATTAAATAGCCTACATGTAACTTTGTCCTTGAAACAACTGAATGAAATATGGAGGACTACTTTTCTGAGGACTGCCAATATGGCCAACCCATGGCTTCAAAGCCTCTCCATGGCCAAAACATAGCATCAGCAAACCAGGATTTATAAACATCATTGGTACATACTCTCTTTGACTTCCCAGACACTCTGTTATGCAGGCGACTGCAGCCAGCGCTGATCTGATAGTTGATGCTCTTGATTGACCTCCCGTTCTGAAGGATAGGGTGACTCTCTGCCAGGGTGATGACACAGATTCTGCCAAAAGAGATCCACAGGAACACATTAGCGCCATGTTTAAATTGACAGAAAATAAATCATGTTGTCTGTGGAGGTAACAAAGCAAATCGTTGATTAACTTTGGGACAACATCGGGAGTGTTGTGTCCCAAAGCAACGCATTGATGAACTGCAGTTTTGTTTATGAGCTGCACATTGGCAATTTTAAGTAGGAAATGAACACATTATCTTAGCCAGCTACCTGTTTGAATGCTGAAGAACGCACTGGTCTTCACAATCCTTGCCCTTAATATCTAAGCACAAAGAAGAATACATCGTTCGTTACAACTTTATTCATCATAAAAAATAAGCCAGTGGTCCGCAACCATGGACAAGGAGGGATACGGGTTTGAAGTTTTTGGGACCAGCCCAGTTCTTAAAGAAATTAGTCAACTGCAAATTCTATGAAAATACATCGCAAAAGCTGTCAGACTAGCTACCATACCCAAAGCCAAAACACACGTGTTGGTCTCATGTCGACACCCAGTGTCAGTGGTCAACACTGGTAACGTTAGCTAAAATATGTGTAGTTAGCTAATATATTACCTGTTTTATACCATCGAGTGTAATACCGATCGATGACAGAGGGTGCCTTATTATGCTCCATGTCTTCCATTGATACAAGTACTAAAGGGCATTAGCTAGCTAGCTAAATAAAAGACAAATGTTTGACAGATAAATGTACAAATGCTTCGATTTCGTGACGGAGTGTAAACACTGTTACACACTTCGGGTCCGTCCTTTTCAAAAATCCGGAAGACTTTCAAATTGAAATTCCAAAAGTTCCGAGAACCTTTTAATCCGTTATGAAATTACTTGACGTCAACCAAAGATTTATGTATACCCATGGTTGGGTAGGCTGCGTTCTAAATGTAAATCCGTTACAATTACTAGTTACCTGTCCAAAATTGTAATCAGTAAAGTAACTTTGGGATTACCCAAACTCAGTAACGTAATTGGATTACTTTCAGTTACTTTCCCGTAAGAGGCATTGGAAGACAAAAATTAATATTACCAATTAAACGACATCTATTGTAGAATAAATCAATGTTAGAGTGTACATAGCTTGCCATAAACGGATGTTGCATTTTACTTTATGGTTATGTAGGCTTCTTCTAAATCATCTTTTTTACTACAGATATTAATATGATTTGGCTATAGCTTTACATTAAAAACCAAAGTCGGTCAGATTTCCATTAATTACAATTCATTTATTAACCCTTTATATTCAAGAATAGCACTTGGAAATATGGAAATATAGATTAGCCAAATTGTAATTAGTCTACTCTTGTCACGTCCTGACCAATATTTAGCTATTAGTTGTATTATATTTGGTCAGGACGTGGCAGAGGTATATTTGTTTTGTAGTATGGGGTTTTGTGTGTGGTGTAGTGGGGTGTGTTAGTGGTTGGTATAGGTTCTAGGGTTGTTTTTCTATGTATAGTTAATTGGGGTTGGACTCCCAATTGAAGGCAGGTGTGTTAAGTTGCCTTTGATTGGGAGTCCTATATATTAGGGTGTGTTTGTCTTTGTGTTTTGTGGGTAGTTGTATTTTACACTGCATTATTTATGCCTGTAAAACTGTCCCTAGTCTTATTTCGTTTTCTTGTTTTTCCCTCCGTGTTCACATTCGTTTAATAAATCAAGATGATGAGCACTAACTCCTCTGCGTATATGTCCACGTTCTCCGACGATGATTTCGCAATATCGCCTAGCGATGAAGAAATCTGTGACAACTCTGTTTTTGATTTTGTTGATTGGGGTCATTGTTTCGAGAAATACTGCTGTTATAGAATGGCATGCTTTGAGCACTACCGAAAAGTGCTATTTGCATGTGAAAAATGTATGCCATAGTCTGCATTTGCTATAGGCCTATTGTTTGTTGGTGACACTTTGAATACTCGATCATTTGCAGCAATTTGTCTATCAAAAGGGCGCGAGTTTGAGGATGTGCCCGTTAGACCTATGGACATACGTTTTTGAATCAGCACGAATTAGATTGAGCAATAAAAGCCCCACAGTATGGAGAACAATACCACGGAGGAGTTGGGAGAACCTCTGTCAAACTTTTATTCCAAAGGATGGGATCTGCACTATGCAGCTGTTGCAAGAGCGCATTTTTCACTGGCTGTCTACTGGTCGCAAAAACAATGCTTGATAGGCAGTTTAAACTTGTTCAATTCAACCATTATTGGGTAAAAATACTCATATAGCCTACATTTGTGAACAGCCATCCACAATCCGTAAGGCGCAAATGGCTAAATGAGTGAGCAGCAGTGTGATTCACCTCAATGCGCTATGTAGACATCAAATCAAATTGTATTAGTCACATGCGCCGAATACAACGGGTGTATTCTTACAGTGAAATAATTTGTTTGCAAAAATCCTTTTTTAATTTAAAAGTAATCCTAAAGGTAATCATCTATTTTTTCAAAAGTATCTAATTTGATTACAATATTTTTCCTGGTAAATAATGGATTAGAGTTACAGTTTTTTTTGTAATCCGTTACTCCCCAAGCCTTTATATACCCTAGATCAGTGGTTCCCAAACTTTTTATAGTCCCGTACCCCTTCAAACATTCAACTTCCAGCTGTGTACCCCCTCTAGCACCAGGGTCAGCGCACTCTCAAATGTTGTGTTTTGCCATCATTGTAAGCCTGCCACACACTATACGATACATTTATTAAACATAAGAATGAGTGTGAGTTTTTGTCACAACCCGGCCGGTGGGAAGTGACAAAGAGCTCTTATAGGACCAGGGCACAAATAATAATATAATAATCAATAAGTTTGCTCTTTATTTAACCATCTTACATATAAAACCTTATTTGTTCATCGAAAATTGTGAACAACTCACCACAGATTAATGAGAAGGGTGTGCTTGAAAGGATGCTCATAACTCTGCAATGTTGGGTTGTATTGGGGAGAGTATCAGTCTTAAATAATTTCCCAAACACTGTCTGTGCCTGTATTTAGTTTTCATGCTAGTGAGGGCCGAGAAACCACTCTCACATAGGTGCGTGGTTGCAAAGGGCATCAGTGTCTTAACAGCGCGATTTGCCAAGGCAGGATACTCTGAGCTCAGCCCAATTCAGAAATCTGGCAGTGGCTTCTGATTAAATTACATTTTCACAGAACCGCTTGTTGCAATTTCGATGAGGTTCTCTTGTTTTCTCTCGCCTGAGTAGCCTCGTTTCACTGGCAAAAATAAAATTATACCATCTGTGGCGTCGGGAGCAACTGCTTGCACGCGCGTTACCACTCCACTATGTCTCCCTGTCATGGCTGTTGCGCCATCAGTACAGATACCAACATGAGCAGCAGCTACGTTTGGCTACATACGGAACGTTAGTGACATTCCCGTGACAGAGTAACTAGCGTACTGGTGTTCTTCCATGCCGTCCATGGGAGGGGTGCGTCACTTGAGTGGGCTGAGTCACTGACGTGGTCTTCCTGTCTGGGTTGGCGCCCCCTCCTTGGGTTGTGCCGTGGCGGAGATCTTTGTGGGCTATACTCGGCCTTGTCTTAGGACGGTAAGTTGGTGGTTGGAGACATCCCTCTAGTGGTGTGGGGGCTGTGCTTTGGCAAAGTGGGTGGGGTTATATCCTGCCTGTTTGGCCCTGTCCGGGGGTTTCATCGGATGGGGCCACAGTGTCTCCTGATCCCTCCTGTCTCAGCCTCCAGTATTTATGCTGCAGTAGTTTATGTGTCGGGGGGCTAGGGTCAGTCTGTTACATCTGGAGTATTTCTCTTGTCTTATCCGGTGTCCTGTGTGAATTTAAATATGCTCTCTCTAATTCTCTCTTTCTCTCTTTCTTTCTTTCTCTCGGAGGACCTGAGCCCTAGGACCATGCCTCAGGACTACCTGGCATGATGACTCCTTGCTGTCCCCAGTCCACCTGGCCGTGCTGCTGCTCCAGTTTCAACTGTTCTTCCTGCGGCTATGGAACCCTGACCTGTTCACCGGACGTGCTTGTTGCACCCTCGACAACTACTATGATTATTATTATTTGACCATGCTGGTCATTTATGAACATTTTAACATCTTGACCATGTTCTGTTATAATATCCACCCGGCACAGCCAGAAGAGGACTGGCCACCCCTCATAGCCTGGTTCCTCTCTAGGTTTCTTCCTAGGTTTTTGGCCTTTCTAGGGAGTTTTTCCTAGGGAGTTTTTCCTAGCCACCGTGCTTCTTTCACATGCATTGCTTGCTGTTTGGGGTTTTAGGCTGGGTTTCTGTACAGCACTTTGAGATATCAGCTGATGTACGAAGGGCTATATAAATAAATTTGATTTGATTCGATTTTTGATTTGATTTGATTGGATTGGATGTTAATTATTTGACGAGGCTACCTGTATTTGACATTGTGTTGTTATTTCGCTGGACACTAGATGGTTTAATGTTGTTTATGGCAGTGAAACAAGGCTACTCAGGCGAGAAAAAAACCTCACCCAAATGTATAGCCCCGTTGGAAAATATAAATGGACTGCTTGAAAATGTGAAGCAAAAAAAAAAATATATATATTTTTTTAAATGAACATGTTTTTGAATCACATTTTTATTTGGCTACCCCCAACGGCATTGTCAGGTTGGGAATACCTGCCCTAGATGACTGACAGGGGAGCTGTTTTGAAGCCACCGCGCTCCCATCTTGGCACTCCCCCACTTTGTAAAAAATATTTAGGAAGTTATGGCAATCCATTTATTAATGTCTACATTTGTTTTTGCCACTTTTATTCTATTACAGACACTTAAATGCATACTTTTAAATTATATTATGCTTTTTCTGGGGAGTGCCAATATGGCCGACCGGTGGCCTCAAAGCCTCTCATTGGCCAAAACATAACATCAGCAATCCAGGGTTTATTTATATACATCATTGATGTCAACAGGTGTTATCTTGCTATAATCTTAAAGATCGACTGCCCCTTAAAAGCAACTTCTCGTTTTAAAATCAGCCTATGTGGCATTGAAATGAGTCAGAAACATTTATTCTACTGTCAAAATTGACTACAACTTGTAAATGGGATAATTTTGGTCATAAAGTCAGTCTCATCAAAAAATGAGATTTGTGAGATGATAGGAAAAAATAGTATGTCACGGAATGAAGGGTAGGCTACCGTAACAGTTTTCATTGGGTTGGGTTTACTTCCAATCCTGCACACAAGCCCACCAGTGTACATGGGACAATATTTTTAAATGTCAATAGCTCCAAATTTCAATGACTTAAAAAACATCAAACCCACTAGAAATGGTAGAAATTCATGTACAAATATTGAAAGCATTAAATAAGACAACTAAAAGATTTGCAACATGAAAATATTGTCCCATTTACATATTGTCCCATTTACATATTGTCCCATTTACATCTCCACTGGGATTCTCTGCCTCTAACCCTATTACAGGGGCTGAGTCGCTGGCTTACTGGTGCTCTTCCATGCCGTCCCTAGGAGGGGTGCGTCACTTGAGTGGGTTGAGTCACTGACGTGGTCTCCCTGTCTGGGTTGTAACAACCCTTGGGTTGTGCCGTGGCGGAGATCTTTGTGGGCTATACTCGGCCTTGTCTCAGGATGGTAAGTTGGTGGTTGAAGATATCCCTCTAGTGGTGTGGGGGCTGTGCTTTGGCAAAGTGGGTGGAGTTATATCCTGCCTGTTTGGCCCTGTCTGGGGGTATCATTGGATGGGGCCACAGTGTGTCCTGACCCCTCCTCTCAGCCTCCAGTATTTATGTTGCAGTAGTTTATGTATCTGGGAGCTAGGGTCAGTCTGTTATATATGGAGTTTTACTCCGAGCTTATCCGGTCTCCTGTGTGAAATAAAATATGCTCTTTCTTTCTTTCGACCTGAGCCCTAGGACCATGCCTCAGGACTACCTAGCATGATGACTCCTTACTGTCCCCAGTCCACCTGGCCATGCTGCTGCTCCAGTTTCAACTGTTCTGCCTGCGGCTATGGAACCCTGACCTGTTCACCGGACGTGCTACCTGTCCCAGACCTGCTGTTTTCAACTCTCTAGAGACAGCAGGAGCGGTAGAGATACTCTCAATGATCGGCTATGAAAAGCCAACTGACATTTACTCCTGAGGTGCACCCTCGACAACTACTGTGATTATTATTATTTGACCATGCTGGTCATTTATGAACATTTGAACATCTTGGCCATGTTCTGTTATAATCTCCACCCGGCACAGCCAGAAGAGGACTGGCTACCCCTCATAGCCTGGTTCCTCTCTAGGTTTCTTCCTAGGTTTTGGCCTTTCTAGGGAGTTTTTCCTAGCCACCATGCTTCTACACCTGCATTGCTTGCTGTTTGGGGTTTTAGGCTGGGTTTCTGTACAGCACTTTGAGATATCAGCTGATGTAAGAAGGGCTATATAAATACATTTGATTTGATTTGCATTGTGTAATTTATTGATGGTCCCTAACTAGCCCCAGAGACAGGCTATCAATTGTCAAACCAATTTTGCCACAGTCGCACACCAGCCAGCTGAAACTAATTGGTGAAAGAAGTTGGCTAGCAACAGCTAGCCTAGGCGACTTCAAGACACAAGACCTGGTTAGACTGTTTCAAGTTTTCTAAAAGGGTGAGTGACCGTAGCTGTGTGCTGTTTTGGCAGAGTGAATGTACAAACGCTTGCCACGTGCGAACACACACAAGAGACACCCACAAGCAAAGGGAACCAGACACAAGGGAACCAGACCGCGGAATTCAAGCGAACCGAACTCAGACTACCTCTCAAGATTAACCGAACCGCACTAAATTCATAAAAATTACCTGAAAGGGACCGTGTGAAAACACCCTTAGGTTCGATGTTGCTGGAGTGCAGTTTCCTACATGATCCCTCAAACATGCTGTCAGTTTCTCATGCCCTTCAAACTCAACTTGATGTGATTACTAATGAATCCAACCACTAAAACTGGGTTAAATCCAAAATGCACATATACAGGTGTTTCATCAATTAATAATTCCCTTCACAATCAACACTTCCCAATAGTTGTCACATCAGTGGCTATTACATAATATATTTACACATATATTTACACATTTGTCTTCACTTCTTCCCTAGGGAAGGCTGATGCAGAGAATCTTAGCAGAGGGTAAAACTGCTGACACTATTTCACATCTCCATCAGTATTCTCCTGAGAAGATACAGTATAGACCAACCTTTTCAAACTTCCGAGGTCCATCCATTTTAAATCATGATAAATGAGGATGCCAGATCCCACATGGACAGGTAGGTAATTAAGGTTTTGCAATTTCACCTCTTTTCTTAAATCAATGTCAAGCTCTTTAGAATGAATCTGAATGAACACTCGCACTTTTCTAATTTTCTGGGTCAAGTTTTCTGTACATTCAGCTGGTTTTGTTGTAGAGTAGGTCTACTGTGTAATAGCTCACATAGGCACCCAGCCGTTTGATTGACGTTTCCCGAGATGTCTGAAAGGATAGCTTTCAACTTGTGCAACCCCTGACCTCTCTCCTCCAGCAAAGTGTGCTTGGATCATTATTGTGCCTTTTACTCTCTGTTATAATGCCACTAGATGTCACTGTAACACAACCTTGGAGAGGTTAGTTCATGGCAAATCCATCAGGGTAATACAAGCCATACACATGCTAGTTAGTCACAGTCTCTACAGTTTTACTTGATGATTAATCGTGGCTGATCTTCCGAATGTAGGCTCCTACTGACTGATGTGTTTTGCTCTGATTCTGTTAACGGTATTACAATTTCAAAAAAATATTTCCTGGAAGTTCTTATCAATATCAATAAAACGTTTTATACTCAGCTTTAATGTTTCTCTCAGGCCTCATATAAATATTCCTCCATGCAAATTATTGTCACCGATTACGTAATGATTTCTAAGGGCTAGGGGTGGGACAGAGGGACCATGGGAATGTTTTCCCTTCCTGAGTTTGAGAAATTGAGATTCCAGGCATATCGGACGTGGCTGTTTGACTATGTGGACCATTTGGAGGGAACAGTTATTTTTTTCTTGCACAAGGCAGCTTAAGTGAAATGTACTCACTTTGGCCACGAGAGAGAGAGGGGGGGAGGGAGGGGGCGGGGGATGGAGAATAGAGAGAGAGGAAGAGAGGTACAGGTCATATAGTTTTTCCATGTATCGGCTAACAGGAAACTGTGGCTGAAACTGCCTACTAAATACACTTTTCCATTACTCTTCCCTGTGGTAGTGTGAAGTCTGTAATTGATTCAGAAAAAAAATACAAAACTGCAGCTGAGACAGTGGACATAAATATAAATAATGCATTGGATCTGGTTTAAAAAACAAAAACAAAAAACGGTTACATCCAATGACTGAAATACTACAATACTTCCCTCCAAGTCTCCCAGTCTGGGTTGGTGTGACAGAAATAAGACTGTATTTAGTCTCTGTGAGAGGATGATGATGTTCATCTCTCGACTGGCTGTAAGTCAATTGCTCAACAAGGTGCGTTACAAAGACATCTGTCACTACAGGAACAACAATTATTGTCTTAGAGTGTCTGTGGAAGTGCTTAGGTCATAGAGGATCCTGTATTGAGAAGGCATAGTTTAGTCACCTCTTACACTCGCACTGTCTAGGGGATGGTGGTGAAGCCACAGCCTGACAACAGTTCCTCAATGGATTGAGTTGCTTAGTTTTACACACTGAAAAATAAGTTGAACTGTGTGTGTTTGTTATCCTAACTGGCAGGTTAGGATAAGGGCCTTGGTCAGGGAGGTGACCAAGAACGCGATGGTCACTCTGACAGAGCTCCAGAGTTCCTCTGCAGACATGGTTGTCCTTCTGGAAGGTTCTCCCATCTCTGCAGCACTCCACCAATCAGGCCTTTATGGTAGAGTGGCCAGATGGAAGCCACTCCTCAGTAAAAGGTACATGAGAGCCCGCTTGGAGTTTGCCAAAAGGCACCTAAAGACTCTCAGACCATGAGAAGCATGGTCTGAGGAAACCAACATTCAACTCTTTGGCCTGAATGCGAAGAGTTACATCTGGAGGAAACCTGGCACCATCCCTATGGTGAAGCATGGTGGTGGCAGCATCATGCTGTGGGGGTGTTTTTCAGCAGCAGGGACTGGGAGACTAGTCAGGATTGAAGGATAGATGAATGGAGCAAAGTACAGAGAGATCCTTGATGATAACCTTCTCCAGAGCGCTCACGACCTAAGACTGGGGTGAAGGTTCACCTTCCAACAGGACAACGACCCTAAGCCAAGACAATGCAGGAGTGGCTTCGGAACAAGTCTCTGAATGTCCTTGAGTGGCCTAGCCACTAGTCAGGATTGAAGGATAGATGAATGGAGCAAAGTACAGAGAGATCCTTGATGATAACCTTCTCCAGAGCGCTCACGACCTAAGACTGGGGTGAAGGTTCACCTTCCAACAGGACAACGACCCTAAGCCAAGACAATGCAGGAGTGGCTTCGGAACAAGTCTCTGAATGTCCTTGAGTGGCCTAGCCAGAGCCAATGCAGGTCGTGAGCGCTCTGAACCTGATCTAACATCTATGGAGAGACCTGAAAATGGCTATGCAGCAATGCTCCCCATCCAACCTGACAGAGCTTGAGAGGATCTGCAGAGAAGAATGGGAGAAACTCCCCAAATACAGTTGTTCCAAGCTTGTACCCAAGAAAACTCGAGGCTGTATTTGCTGCCAAAGGTGCTTCAACAAAGTACTGAGTAATGGGTCTGAATACTTATGTAAATGTGATATTTAAGTTTTTTTATTTGTAATAAATTAGCAAAAATGTATAAAAAACAGTTTTTGCTTTGTCATTATGGGGTATTGTCGGTAGATTGATGAGGGGAAAAAACAATTGCTCCCGAGTGGCGCAGCAGTCTAAGGCACTGCATCTCAGTGCTAGAGGCGTCACTACACTGACCTGTTCACCGGACATGCTACCTGTCCAGGACCTGCTGTTTTCGGATCTCTCTCTCTCTATTGCACCTGCTGTCTCTAACTCTGAATGCTCGGCTATGTAAAGCCAACTGACATTTACTCCTGAGGTGCACCCTCTACTACCACTGTGATTATTATTATTTGACCCTGCTGGTCATCTATGAACGTTTGAACATCTTGGCCATGTTCTGTTATAATCTCAACCCAGCACAGCCAGAAGAGGACTGGCCACACTTCATAGCCTGGTTCCTCTCTAGGTTTCTTCCTAGGTTCTGGCCTTTCTAGGGAGTTTTTCCTAGCCACCTTGCTTCTACATCTGCATTGCTTGCTGTTTGGGGTTTTAGGCTGTGTTTCTGTACAGCACTTTGTGACATTGGCTGATGTAAGAATAGCTTTATAAATACATTTGATTGATTGACTACAGACCCTGGTTCGATTCCAAGCTGTATCACAACAGGCCGTGATTGGGTGTCCCATAGGGCGGCACACAATTGGCCCAGCGTCGTCCGGGTTAGGGTTTGGCCGTGGTAGGCCGTCATTGTAAATAAGAATCTATCTTGCCTAGTAGTTAAATTAAGATAAACATTTAGGAAATAAATAAAGAATAAGGCTGTAACCTAACAAAATGTGGAAAAGGTCAAGGGGCCTGAATACTTTCTGAAGGCACTGTATATATACAGTACCAGCCAAAAGTTTGGACACACCTACTCATTACAGGGTTTTTCTTTATTGTTACTATTTTCTACATTGTAGAACAATAGTGAAGACTTCAAAACTATGAAATAACACATATGGAATTATGTAGTAACCAAAAAAGTGTGAAACAAATCCAAATATATTTTATATTCCTCAAAGCAGCCACCCTTTGCCTGGATGAAAGCTTTGCAGACTCTTGGCATTCTCTCTGTCACGATAATTGTCAATCCCAATGATGATAACTCAACAATCACTTAAGCCTTGACCAATTCACCCGAGGTTGTAAATTCCGGGTTCAAAATAACAATTAGGCAAAGTCTCAGATACTGCAAAAGGTTAGTTGTTCTTTATTCAGAGAGCTCTGAAGTAAAAAATGCAAACACAGTCATTTTATAACTCCCACCCCCACCTACATACGCCCACACACCCACACACACACACACACACAGTTTATCACTTTTCTAACAGTCTGGCAGTTTCTAGCCGTTCCTCTCCTCCCTAGATTAGAGGGGCCTTGGAAGGGCCCTCTTTCCTGTTGTCAGTTTTCAGAGTTACAACCAGGTCATGTGTAGTTCAATTGTCTTTTGTTTTCTCATATTTCTCACCCGTAACTTGTCTCACACACACATTATTGGATTATAGTCATAATTCTTATACATTTCACACCGTTAAATACGTTTCAGGGTGGAATTCTTTAGTCATTACTTTAAACATATAAATTCCTTTATCACTCTCAACCAGATTCATGAGGTAGTCACCTGGAATGCATTTCAATTAACCTATTGGGGTGTAGGGGGCAGTATTTTCATGGCCCGATGAAAAATGTACCCAATTTAAACAGGTTACTACTCTGGCCCAGAAACTAGAATATGCATATTATTAGTAGATTTGGGTAGAAAACACTCTGAAGTTTCTAAAACTGTTTGAATGGTGTCTGTGAGTATAACAGAACTCATATGGCAGGCAAAAACCTGGGAAAAAGTCAACCAGGAAGTGGAGGATCTGAGAATTGTAGTTCTTTCTAGTCCCTTTCGAAACTACAGTATCTGTGGGGTTACGTTGCACTTCCTAAGGCTTCCATTAGCTGTCAAAAGCCTTCAGAAAGTTTTTTCAGCATTCTCCTTTCACTGGGCAGATAATATGAGCTCAGTTACTGAGTGGATTGCCTGGCAACAAAGGGATTGGATATGCACGGTCCCGCGAGGGCGCTGTTCCTTCTTTTTCTCCTTGAATGAATATGCTATTGTCCGGTTGGAATATTATCACAATTTTACATTAAAAATACCATAAAGATTGATTTTAAACAGCGTTTGACATGCTTCTAAATACGGTAATGGAACATTTTGACTTTTCGTCTCTGGTACAGCGCTCGAGCGTTATGCCTTTGGATAGTGCTCTGAACGCACAAACAAAACGTAGGTATTTGGACATAAATATGGATTATTTCGAACAAAAACAACATTTATTGTGGAAGTAGCAGTCCAGGGAATGCATTCTGACGAAGATCAGCAAAGGTAAGATAATATTTCTAATACTAATTCTGAGTTTAGGTGGCCCCAAACTTGGCGGGTCTCTGTATAGCTTGCTGTGATGGCTGAGCTATGTACTCAGAATATTGAAAAATGTGCTTTTAAAATCTGACACAGCGGTTGCATCCAGGAGTAGTCTATCTAGAATTCTTTAAATAATTGTTATGTATTTTGTCAACGTTTATGATGAGTATTTTTGTAAATTGATGTGCACATTCACCGAAAGTTTTGGTGGGAATACATTTTCTGAACATCACGCGCCAATGTAAAATGCTGTTTTTGGATATAAATATGAACTTTATCGAACAAAACATACATGTATTGTGTAACATAATGTCCTAGGAGTGTCATCTGATGAAGATCGTCAAAGGTTAGTGCTTCATTTAGCTGTGTTTTGGGTTTTATTGACACATGTCCTTGCTTGGAAAATGGCTGTGTGATTATTTTTGTCTATGTACTCTCCTAACATAATCTAATGTTTTGCTTTCGCTGTAAAGCCTTTTTGAAATCGGACAATGTGGTTACATCAAGGAGAAGTGTATCTTTAAAATGGTGTAAAATAGTTGTATGTTTGAGAAAGTTGAATTATGACATTTTGTTGTTTTGAATTTGCCGCGGTGATATTTCACTGGCTGTGTCCCGCAGGTGGGACGCTAGCGTCCCACGTAGCCCATAGAAGTTAACAGGTGTGCCTAGTTAAAAGTTCAGTTGTGGAATTTCTTTCCTTCTTAATGTGTTTGAGCCAATCAGTTGAGTTGTAACAAAGTAGAGGTGGTATACAGAAGATAGGCCTATTTGGTAAAAGACCAGTCCATCATTACTTTAAGACATAAAAGGTCAGTCAATCCGTAAAATTTCACCAACTTTAAAAGTTTCTTCAAGTGCAGTCGCAAAAAATATCAAGCTCTATGATGAAACTGTCTCTCATTAAGACCGCCACAGGAAAGGAAGACGCAGAGTTACCTCTGCTGCAGAGGATAAGTTCATTAGAGTTACCAGCCTCAGAAATTGCAGCCCAAATAAATGCTTCACAGAGTTCAAGTAACAGACACATCTCAACATCAACTGTTCAAAGAAGACTGCGTTAATCAGGTCTTCATGGTCGAATTGCTGCAAAGAAACCACTACTAAAGGACACCAATAATAACAAGAGACTTGCTTGGGCCAAGAAACACGAGCCATGAACATTTGACCAGTGGAAATCTGTGTTTTGATTGATGAGTCCAAATTTGAGATGTTTGGTTCCAACCGCCGTGTCTTTGGGAGATGCAGAGTTGGTGAACAGATGATCTCCGCATGTGTAGTTTTCACGAGAAGCATGGAGGAAGAGGGGGTCCTTTGCTGCTGACACTGTCAGTGATTTATTTAGAATTCAAGGCACACTTAACAAGCATGGCTACCACAGCATTCTGCAGTGATATGCCATTCCATCTGGTTTGCGCTTAGTGGGACTATCATTTGTTTTTCAACAGGACAATGACCCAACACATCTCCAGGCTGTGTAAGAGCTATTTGACCAAGAAGGAGAGTGATGGAGTGCTGCATCAGATGACCTGTACTCCAGAATCACCCGACCTCACCACATTGAGATGGTTTGGGATGAGTTGGACCGCAGAGTGAAGGAAAAGCAGCCAACAAGTGCTCAGCATTTGTGTGAACTCCTTCAAGACTGTTGGAAAAGTATTCCAGGTGAAGCTGGTTGAGAGAATCCCAAGCGTGTGCAAAGCTGTCATTAAGGTGGCTACTTTGAAGAATTTAAAATATAAATATATTTTGATTTGTTTAACACTTTTTTGGTTACCACATGATTCCATATGTCTTATTTCATAGTTTTGATGTCTTCCCTATTATTCTACAATGTAGATAATATTAAAAATAAAGAAAAACCCTGTAATGAGTAGGTGTGTCCAAACTTTTGACTGGTACTGTATATATTTACACACAAATCAATCACTCCAATGCGTAATTGACTGATGATGATGAGTTGACTCGGATCTCAAGTGGCTGCAGCTGCAGACTTGCAGCAGCCGGCAAGGCTTCTTCCTCTAGCTCCACGTCAGCTACTGTTGCAACATGGTTGTCTCCTTGTTTGCCTCGCTCCCTAGATGGAGTGACGTTCTCTGGCTCGCTATAAGCCAGTCAGTACTCTAGTGTACATACCTCATATACCCAGCTAAACATTTGCCTGATAAGGGATCAGCAGAGCTTTATCATCAAGGGAACAGAGCACAGTTTCTGTGGTTGTCAAGTTTTAATGTCAAGTGCACAAGTACAGTGAAATGCCTTTCTCGCAAGCTCTAAACCCAACAATGTAGTAATCAATATCATGATCATAAACAGCTGGTCGCAGAGTCTTATCACGGTCTGGTTAATTCAATAAAGCTGCTCAGTGGAAAACAATCCTTTCCTGATCTTAGTCAGTAATCATCTGAAATATGGTTTAGATCAGAAGTCTCTGAGGATACATTTACAAGTATGGAAGACCTGTCGCCCGGTCATCAGGTACTGATTTGATCAATTTATTATTGTTATTTTATTTATTTTTTATATTCTTTACCAGGCAAGGCAATTGAAAATTGCTGGAACATAAAGTCAATTGTTGGACTTCTAAGTGTTTGATATGGCTGGTCTGTCCCTGCTTGTTGTACTATACATAAATAACAATCATTATCTTGAAAGGTCAACATTCCGAAGTTCTAGACCCCCACACATTCTTCGAAACCTGAGAAAATAGATTTTTCGTCCTTCCAGAGGAACAACTCCGTTTTTTATTGGCTTTTCTTGTTGGAAAAGAGAGACGCCTGCATATTGACGTTATCAAAAGGACAATATAGTTACTATGCTAAAGTGTACATTAAAAGTTAAGAAGACACTTCATTCACTTGAATATTTCAGTTAAAGCTTTTGGATTATTTCATGTTGGCACCTGCACATCTCTGTGGATGTAGGAGCTTATTCCATTACGTAGAGTTACGGGAGGACAGCATTTGGTCCCAAAAGATTGTTATTCCTAGTTGGAAAAAGGAACACCTGAAACAAGCTGCTACCAACCATGGTTGCCTGGGGCACCAAGAACCTCCAAACAGACCAGATCAAGAATGTCTCTCTCTGATGGCATCACAGGAGGAAAGCACTACTGAAGTGTGAATAAACCAGCCACACTTTGCTCTTGTTCTGTTGTCAGTGACACAAAAATACACTATATATACAAAAGTATGTGGACACCCCTTCAAATGAGTGGATTCTTCAATTACAGCCACAACCGTTGCATGACAGCTGTACAAAATTGAGCACACAGCCATGCAATCTCCATAGACAAACATTGGCAGTAGAATGGCCTCACTGAAGAGCTCAGTGACTTTCAACATGGCACCATCATGGGATGCCACCTTTCCAAAAGATGTCTGCCCAGCTAGAGCTGCCCTGGTCAACTGTATGTGCTGTTATTGTGAAGTGGAAACGTCTAGGAGCAACAACAGCTCAGCCGGGAAGTTTAAGGCCACACAAGCTCACAGAATGGGACCGCCGAGTGCTGAAGTGCGAGTTCCAAACTTCCTCTAGAAGCAACGTCAGCACAAGAACTGTTCGTCGGGAGCTTCTTGAAATGGGTTTCCATGGCCCGAGCAGCTGCGCACAAGGCTAAGATCACCATGCGCACTGCCAAGCATCGGCTGGAGTGATGTAAATCTCGCCGCCATTGGACTCTAGAGCAGTGGAAACGTGTTCTCTGGAGTGATGAATTCCGCTACATCATCTGGCAGTCCAACGGACAAATCTGGGTTTGGCGGATGCCAGGAGAACGCTACCTGACTGAATGCAGAGTGGCAACTGTAAAGTTTGGTGGAGGAGGAATAATGGTCTGGGGCTGTTTTTCATGGTTCAGACTAGGCCCCTTAGTTCCACTGAAGGGAAATCTTAATGCTACAGCATACAATGACATTCTAGACGATTCTGTCCTTCCAACTTTGTGGCAACAGTTTGGGGAAGGCCCTTTCCTTTTTCAGGATGGAAAAGCAAGGTCCATACAGAAATGGTTTGTTGAGATTGGTGTGGAAGAACTTGACAGGCCTGCACAGAGCCGTGACCTCAACCCCATCGAACAACTTTGGGATGAATTGGAATTCCGACTGCGAGCCAGGCCTAATCGCCCAACATCAGTGCCCGATCTCACTAACGTTCTTATGGTTGAATGGAATCAAGTCCCCGCAGCAATGTTCCAACATCTAGTGGAAAGCCTTCCCAGAAGAGTAGAGGCTGTTGTAGCAGCAAAGGGGGGACCAACTCCATATTAATGACATGATTTTGGACTGAGATGTTTGATGAGCAGGTGTCCACATACTTCTGGTCATGTAGTGTATGTTCCACTCTCAACAGTGATTGCATGCATTTTCCTGAAAATGACAGTGTGACTCGTTCACACATCACACAGCAGCATGAGACAGCTACCACATGTCTCTGATGACCAGAGCCATGTATCTAAATCTATGGCTCTGTTGATGACCTTAAAACAGATAATCACACATCTATTGTGACAGAAAAAGCCAAAATCCCAGTGCTTCTGTGTGTAATGCTACAAAAGCTCTAGTCATGTTAGTACTGATTCTAGTATCTAGAGCAGGGCTCTCCAACCCTGTAGGTTTTCACTCCAACCCCAATTGTAACTAACCTGATTAAGTTTATCAACCAGCTATTATTAGAATCAGGAGCGCTAGATTAGGGTTGGAGCGAAAACCTACAGGACGATAGATCTCCAGGAACAGGGTTGGAGTTAACCTACAGGACGGTTTCTCTCCAGGAACAGGGTTGGAGTTAACCTACAGGACGGTAGCTCTCCAGGAACAGGGTTGGAGTTAACCTACAGGACGGTAGCTCTCCAGGAACAGGGTTGGAGTTAACCTACAGGATGGTAGCTCTCCAGGAACAGGGTTGGAGTTAAAACCTACAGGACAGTAGCTCTCCAAGAACAGGGTTGGAGAGCCCTGGTCTAAAGAGTTTCTCCCAAGTTTGGTGGAAACCTGGTTACCAGTTTCTATAGAATGGGACCCCCAGTCTGATAGTTCAAGACAAACCATAAATTGTCGACTTTTCCTCTGTCCTGGTCTGTACCCCCTCTATCCTCCTCTGTCCTGGACTGTATCCCCTATATCCTTCTCTGTCCTTGTCTGTATCTCCTATATCCTCCTCTATTCTGGTCTGTATCCTCTATATCCTCCTCTGGTCTGGTCTGTATCCCCTCTATCCTCCTCTGTCCTGGTCTGTATCCCCTATATCCTCCTCTATCCTGGACTGTATCCCCTATATCCTCCTCTGTCCTGGTCTGTGTCCCCTATATCCTTCTCTGTATCCTCTCTATCTCCTCCATCCTCCTCTGGCCTGTATCTCCTCTATATTTCCTCCATCCTCCTCTGGTCTGTATCTCCTCCATCCTCTTCCATACTAGCCTCTCAGGACAGACTTAACAGCGGATTTGTTTAGATGTGCCAGCTCTACTAAAAGGCTTCTATAGAATGTGGTTCTCATCTGGGTAAAGTCATATCCCCTTCCAAAAAATGTGACAGCATAAAGGTTTTCAGTTGGAATTAGCTTTGGTTAGATGTGATTCTGGGTGCTGAGATTCGCTCCATACTGATGACAGCGCTCTTGTCAAAACAAATTAATAACTCACTGTTGGAGCCTTGAAGGACTCTGTGGCTGCAATTTGGAGACAGAGGAGGGCCTTCTGATTTACAGAGCAGGGCACGGGCCAGAAGGGGGACAAACACTTCTGTACTCGGCCTTCAAATCAAATTGTATTAGTCATATTGTATTAGAATACAACAAGTGTAGACCTTACTTACGAGCCCCTAACCAACAATGCAGTTTAAAAAAAATACGGATAAGAATAAGAAATAAAAGTAACAGGTAATTAAAGAGCAGCAGTAAAATAACAATAGCGAGACTATATACAGGGGGGTACAGAGTCAATGTGCAGGGGCACCGGTTAGTAGATGTAATATGTACATGAAGGTAGAGTTATTAAAGTGACTATTCATAGATGATAACAACAGAGAGTAGCAGCAGTGTAAAAGAGGGGGGGGCAATGAAAATAGTCTGGGTAGCCATTTGATTAGGTGTTCAGGAGTCTTATGGCTTGGGGGTAGAAGCTGTTTAGAAGCCTCTTGGACCTAGACTTGGTTCTCCGAGCAGTTGCCATACCAGGCAGTGATGCAACCAGTCAGGATGCTCTCGATGGTGCAGCTGTAGAACATTTTGAGGATCTGAGGACCCATGCCAAATCTTTTCAATCTTCTGAGGGGGAATAGGTTTTGTTGTGCCCTTTTCATGACTGTCTTGGTGTGCTTGGACCATGTTAGTTTGTTGGTGATGTGGACACCAAGGAACTTGAAGCACTGAACATGCTCCACTGCAGCCCCGTCGATGAGAATGGGGGCATGCTTGGTCCTCTTTTTGCTGTAGTTCACAATCATCTCCTTTGTCTTGATAACGTTGAGGGAAAGGTTGTTGTTCTGGCACCACAAGGCCAGGTCTCTGACCTCCTCCCTATAGGCTGTCTCGTCGTTGTCGGTGATCAGGCCTACCACTGTTGTGTCATCGGCAAACTTAATGATGGTGTTGGAGTCGTGCAGTCATGAGTGAACTGGGAGTACAGGAGGGGACTGAGCACGCACCCCTGAGGGGCCCCTGTGTTGAGAATCAGCATGGCGGATGTGTTTTTACCTACCCTTACCACCTGGGGGCGGCCCGTTAGGAAGTCCAGGATCCAGTTGCAGAGGGAGGTGTTTAGTCCCAGGGTCCTTAGCATAGTGATGAGCAGAGTTGAACGCTGAGCTGTAGTCAATGAATAGCATTCTCACATAGGTGTTCCTTTTGTCCAAGTAGGAAAGGGCAGTGTGGTGTGCAATAGAGATTGCATCATCTGTGGATCTGTTGGGGCAGTATGCAAATTGGAGTGTGTCTAGGGTTTCTGGGATAATGGTGTTGATGTGAGCCATGACCAGCCTTTCAAAGCGCTACGGGTGCTACGGGTCAGTGGTCATTTAGGCAGAAAACCTTAGTGCTCTTGGGCACAGGCACCTTAGTGGTCTGCTTAAAATATGTTGGTGTTTGTTGCGCACACCTCTTGGAGGAGGGAACGTAACACCCTGCTACACTCAACTCCCCGTGGAGTGAAAGAAGTATGGGATTGCAGGTGTGAGTAAGAATGACAGAGGCAGAGAATGTGTGCATAGACAGAGTACATACTACAAGTATATGTATGCCCGCAGGCCTCTTGCCTAAGCACTCCCAAGGTGCCTTCCCTTTCTCCCTGGGAACAAAAACAGAATAATTACTAACGTAACGTGAACAATTTCAATAATCAAACACAGTCCTTTTGACATCAACATACCTCAGCAGGACCGACTACAAAATACTTTACAAAACCAACCCAGGACATCCAAGAAGCTCTCTCTCCAACAAAGTAACACTGGCTTTTATCCAGCTGCAGAAGGCGTTTGTAATTGCCGACAGCTGTATACCCTAACAAGAGGGCGGAATCAGAACTCCAATCGTCGATGGGGCCAACCAATCAGCTGCTTCGAATCCAGGAAGCCATTTCCTGAAATAGACACATACATATACACAAACAAACCCAAAACACAGAAACTGGGGAACGTAACAGTGTTACAGACACGGACAGGGAGGGGTTAATAATGTCAGTGAAGACACTTGACAGTTGGTCAGTGCATGCTCACAGTACACGTCCTGGTAATCCGTCTGGCCCTGCGGCCTTGTGAATGTTGACCTGTTTAAAGGTCTTACTCACATCGGCTGCGGAGAGCGTGATCACACAGTCTTCCGGAACAGCTGGTGCTCTCATGCATGTTTCAGTGTTATTTGCCTCGAAGTAAGCATAGAAGCAGTTTATCAAGTCTGGTAGGCTCGTGTCACTGGGCAGCTCTCGACTGTGCTTCCCTTTGTAGTCTGTAATGGTTTGCAAGCCCTGCCACATCCGACGAGCAGCCGGTGTAGTACGATTTGATCTTAGTCCTGTATTGACACTTTGCCTGTTTGATGGTTCGTCGGAGGGCATAGCGGGATTTCTTATAAGCTTCCGGGTTAGAGTCCCACTCCTTGAAAGCGGCAGCTCTAGCCCTTAGCTCAGTGTGGATGTTGCCTGTAATCCATGGCTTCTGGTTGGGGTATGTACTGTACGTACGGTCACTGTGGGGACGACGTCATCGATGCACTTATTGATGAAGCCAATGACTGATGCGATGCACTCCTCAGTGCCATTGGCGGAATCCCGGAACATATTCCAGTCTGTGCTAGCAAAACAGTCCTGTAGCTTAGTATCTGGTTCATCTGACCACTTTTTATTGATCTAGTCACTGGTGCTTCTTGCTTTAATTTTTGCTTGTAAGCAGGAATCAGGAGGATAGAATTATGGTCAGATTTGCCAAATGGAGGGCGAGGGAGAGCTTTGTATGCGTCTCTGTATGTGGAGTAAACTAGGTCCAGAGTTTTTTCCCCTTTGGTTGCACATTTAACATGCTGATAAAACAGATTTAAGTTTCCCTGCATTAAAGTCCCCGGCTACTAGGAGCGCCGCCTCTGAGTGAGCGTTTTCTTGTTTGCTTATGGCAGAATACAGCTCTTTCAATGCTATCTTAGTGTCAGCCTCTGACTGTGGTGGTATGTAAACAGCTACAAGGAGTATAGATCAAAACTCTCGGTAGATAATGTGGTCTGCAGCTTATCATGAGAAACTCTACCTCAGGCGAGCAATAGCGCGAGACTTCCTTAGATATCGTGCACCAGCTGTTGTTTACAAAAATACGTAGACCGCCGCCCTTGTCTTACCAGACGCCGCTGTTCTATCCTGCGTATAATGTATAACCAGCCAGCTGTATGTTGATGGTGTTGTCGTTCAGCCACGACTCCGTGAAGTATAAGATATTACAGTTTTGAATGTTCCGTTTGTAGTTTAATCTTCTGCGTAGGTCATTTATTTTATTGACCAAAGATTGCATGTTTGCTAGCAGAATGGAAGGAAGTGGGGGTTTATTCGATCGCCTTCGAATTCTCAGAAAGCAGCCCGCCCTCCGGCCCCTTTTTCTCTGCCTCCTCTTCATTCAAATCACGGGGATCTGGGCCTGTTCCCGAGAAAGCAATATATTGTTCGCGTCGGGCTCATCAGACTCGTTAAAGGAAAAAAAGTATTCTGTCAGTCCGTGGTGAGTAATCGCAGTTCTGATGTCCAGAAGTTATTTTCGGTCATAAGAGACGGTAGCAGCAACATTATGTACAAAATAAGTAAAAAAATAAGTTACAAACAAAGCAAATAAACAAACAAAAAAAATATTGGTTGGGAGCACGGAAAACGTCTGCTTTCTTCTCCGGCGCCATTTTATTCCTCTTCCATCCTCACACCTGGTTTTCATCAAGAAGAAAGATCTGTTAGTCAGTCAATGTGGTTATCTGTCCCTGGCGGGACACACACACACACTAATTTTCACCCAACCTGGTCTGAGGTAGGCTCACTGCTTTGACCCTCCAGCCGTTCTTTGCCTTATCTGAAAAGCTTCAAGTCAATCCTATCTTTCTGACATATTTTGTGAAGATAAATGGGATGTGGGCTATGAAAAATAACAGTATGTACCAGGTACCATAAGGCACAAACTACCTGCTGGGATCATCATGTACACTCTTAGAAAAAAGTTGCTATCTAGAACCGTAAAAGGTTATTCGGCTGTCCCCATAGGAGAATCCTTTGAAAAAACATTTTTGGTTTTAGGCAGAACCCTTTTGGTAAAGCTAACTGGAACCTAAAAAGGTTATTCTATGAGGACAGCCAAATAACTATTTTGCAACCATTTTTCTAAGAGTGTATATACAAACACAAACTTAACATCTGATCCTTGAGTATGCTTTAGAGCCAGTGCCTTGGTTATGGACTGCAAACTATAACAAATTATACTTAGTACAGAATGTTCACTATGTGTGCATTCATATACAGTAGGTACAAGCTAAACAATGAATTATCTGGCCACACGTTCTGCTCATGTTCATTTATCTCTTTCTTCATTTGCAACCCATCTGGAGCACAGCTGTTTATGTACTCTTTATGGAAAGAGAGAGTGTCTCCAGGAGACTCCATCCTCTTGATAACCTGTAGTCTGCGTACTGTCTGGGATGTTACCGGTCATAACTCTAGTGCCGTTTGAAGGACGGTACCACGTACTATCCAACCCAGACAGGTCTATCTGGTTCGTTGGAACCTAAAACATCCTCCCTTAATCAGCTCATCTCAGAAATTCTTAGAAAACTGCATATATCTTGACTTTCCCTGTGGAAACGTATTCCATTAAATGGTCTCTTTTTGACATTGTCTCTCTTTTGTCTTTAAGTTGAAGTATTTTCTTCCATATGAATGCACTTAGCTAGCTACAAATAGTCAAATAGGCCTTCCATATTTTGAAATGTTGTGACCAAACATATGGTGAGTGATGTCATGGTCATACAATATAAAGGACATTTAAATAGTTTATTTCTCTCAGTAAGGAACAATTAAAACAATTAAAGCAATGACTCATTGTTTGTCCCCTTTGAGTTTATTTTTAAGTGGTGTTTGTAGTTCTTGGTAGTTATCTTGGTTTATTTTCTCTCATAAGTGGAACATTAAAGCGGAACCTGCAAGCAATTTCAGTGCTGGGAGAATGCTGCAACATTTAGACCACACCCCGCAGAGCAGACAGGATCATTTGCATATCATTTCCTTCTCTCTCTGCGTGTGAACTGAGCGTTTACAGGAAACCTTGTTGACATTCTACCCAGTGACGAGCGTTAGGTACAATTCTGTATTCTTAATAGTGCTTCTACATCTGCATTGCTAGGCTGTGATTCTGTATAAGCACTTTGTGACATCTGCTGATGTTAAAAGGGCTTTATAAATACATTTTATTGATTTGATTAATACTGTATTATTTTCTTTCGGAGAGTGTGATATCACTGTTTTGTAGATGGCTGGTGTGTAAATGCATTCACTGTCCTGTCAATTGTGTGTGTGTGTGTGTATTCAGCACTACAGAACGGGCCTGTTTTTGTGATATTCCAGTGTCCTATAGGCTACACTATAAAGGGCCATAGAAACCCAATAAGAGACAGCAGGCTGACTTCCACTGACCACACTGAGCTGATGGCTATTAGTTCTCTGTGTAGAGCTAAAGGTACATAAGTAACAGTCATAAGTAACTCACTGTACATAAGTAACAGTCATATGAATAGAAACTGAACTTTGACATATGTAGCCCACGCTTCAGGGTGATCCTTACATGTTTAATGGAATGAGAAAAGACACCCAGGGGTTTCGTTTAGAACTCCCCAAACTCTGTTGAGGTTCTGGAATTACATTGGCTCTTCTGGAGTCTGGAATTTTTTGTTAGTTTTCCTCTGACTCTCTTGACAGAGTTGGACATGGTTGTATGTGTTGGCTAAGGCTTTTTGTTTGATTTGAAAATACAGCTTGTCATGTGTTGCTGAAAGAGTTTAAAATGTTGTACATTTCAGGAAAGTCATCCTACAACAGGTTGATCGAATTAAGATCCTACATCTGTATTGGGCAATGATTGAACAATGAACTATATTTGAACTCACTAGCAGCTGCAAGTTCCAAATACATACTGCTGATGAATGTTGTAGATTATTCTAAGGTTGCTATGTACAGTATATCTTAGGTCAGCTAACAGTCAATAGCCTTCCACACAGAGTTTATTCTGTTTGTTTGTCAATATTATTAATTTCAATGTCAAGTGTAGAGGACAGGGGAATGTATGTTGGCTTCCAATTAGCCCTACTTACTGGACACAGACGCCATTTCAACTTCTAGTTTTGATTTACATTTGGTTGAGTTATCAACAAATGTAAATTCTACGTGAAATCATGTCATTGCATGAAAACAATACGAAATTCCCTTACGTTGATGACTTTGACTCAACATCATCACATATCATTTTTGTTGTTGAAATTATTAGAAAACAACGTTGATTCAACCAGTTCAGCAGAGAGGAAGTGGTGAGGTTTAAATTAAGAGTGGAAAATAACACTTCATACTTATTTAGCTAGCGAGGCTATAGCTATAGGGTTCTGGTATATATATATACATACATACAGTACCAGTCAAAAGTTTGGACACACCTACTCATTCCAGGCCTTTTCTTTATTTTTACTATTTTCTACATTGTAGAATATTAGTGAAGACATCAAAACTATGAAATAACACATATGGAATCATGTAGTAACCAAAAAAGGTATATTTTAGATTCTTCAAAGTAGCCACCCTTTGCCTTGATGACAGCTTTGCACACTCTTGGCATTCTCTCAACCAGCTTCACCTGGAATGCTTTTCCAACGGTCTTGAAGGAGTTCCCACATATGCTGAGCACTTGGCTGCTTTTCCTTCACTCTGCGGTCCAATTCATCTCAAACCATCTCAGTTGGGTTGAGGTCGGGTGACTGTAAAGGCCAGTTCATCTGATGCAGCATTCCATCACTCTCCTTCTTGATCAAATAGCCCTTACACAGCCTGGAGGTGTGTTGGGTCATTGTCCTGTTGAAAAACAAATGATAGTCCCACTAAGCGCAAACCAGATGGGATGGCGTATCGCTGCAGAATGCTGTGGTAGCCATGCTGGTTAAGTGTGCCTTGAATTCTATATAAATCACCAACAGTGTCACCAGCAAAGCACCATCACACCTCCTCCTCCATGCTTCACGGTGGGAACCACACATGCAGAGATCATCCGTTCACCAACTCTGCGTCTCACAAAGATACGGTGGTTGGAACCAAAAATCTCAATTTGGACTTCCAATGGTCTAATGTCCATTTTTCGTGTTTCTTGGCCCAAGCAAGTCTCTTCTTCTTATTAGTTTCCTTTAGAAGTGGTTTCTTTGTAGCAATTCAACCATGAAGGCCTGATTCACGCAGACTCCTCTGAACAGTTGATGTTAAGATGTGTCTGTACTTGAACTATGTAAAGCATTTATTTGGGCTGTGATTTTTGAGGTGGGTAATTCTAATGAACTTATCCTCTGCTGCTCTGGTCTTCCTTTTCTGTGGCGGTCCTCATGAGAGACAGTTTCATCATAGAGCTTGATTGTTTTTGCGACTGCACTTGAAGAAACTTTTAAAGTTGGTGAAATTTTCCAGATTGACTGACCTTTATGTCTTAAAGTAATGATGGACTGTTGTTTCTCTTTGCTTATTTGAGATGTTCTTGCCATAATATGGACTTAGGCCTATCCTCTGTATACCTATCCTCTGTATACCACCCCTACCTTCAACTGATTGGCTCAAACGCATTAAGAAGAAAAGAAATTCCACAAATTGACTTTTAACAAGGCACACCTGCTAATTGAAATGCATTCCAGGTGACTACCTCATGAAGCTGGTTGAGGGAATGCCAAGACTGTGCAAAGCTGTCATCAAGGCAAAGCGTGGCTACTTTGAAGAATCTTTGAATGTATTTCATTGTTTTGTACATGCAGGACTTCAGCTGAGATTGTTCTTTACAGAGTCAAGTATATAATTCTCTCTGTCGATAACATCTAATGGTATAACTTCTAATAGTAACTGTATCTACTGGTTAAATGGGAGAGAGTTAATAGCAGTGCTGCCTGCCAGCAGTAATCTTCTCTGATTGATTGAGAGATTCAAGGGGCTGTTATTGTTATGTAACATAATAGATGAAAAGCATTGAATATTTAAATGAATTTTGAAACTTTGCCCCAGAAGCATTTAACTGCAGTGCACTCCCACATAATATGAAGGAATGTGTCTAACTGATTTAGGGGACACAGTGAACCGTTTGGAGTTGGGGCCAATTTAACCGTAAAACGTTATGTCTCCCCAGCCTGGTGAATCCTGAGCCGGAACCACCAGAGCTGCCCGCCAGTCAACAGTCACCAGAGCTGCCCGCCAGTCAACAGTCGTCAGAGCTGCCCGCCAGTCAACAGTCGTCAGAGCTGCCCGCCAGTCAACAGTCGTCAGAGCTGCCCGCCAGTCAACAGTCGTCAGAGCTGCCCGCCAGTCAACAGTCGTCAGAGCTGCCCGCCAGTCAACAGTCGTCAGAGCTGCCCGCCAGTCAACAGTCGCCAGAGTGGCCAGACTGCCCTGAACTGCCGGAGCGGCCAGACTGCCCTGAACTGCCGGAGCGGCCAGACTGCCCTGAACTGCCGGAGCGGCCAGACTGCCCTGAACTGCCGGAGCGGCCAGACTGCCCTGAACTGCCGGAGCTGCCAGACTGCCCGAGCTGCCGGAGCGGCCAGAGTGGCCCGACTGCCCGGAACGGCCTGCACCTGAGCCACCTCCAGGATAGGTGGGTTGGGGAGGGAGGGTGTAGCACAGTGCCGTCGGTGACGGCAGCCACCCTCCCTTCCCTCCCTTATTGTTTAGGTGTTCCTTTTTGTTGGGGATTTTCTTGTGTTTTCCTTTTTTAGGTGCATCCCGGGGTCTGCACCTTGAGGGGGGGGTACTGTCACGTCCTGACCAGTAGAGGGTGTAGTTGGGTCAGGACGTGGCAGAAGGGAGTGAGTGTTTTTATTGTTTCATTGATTTTGGCCGTGTGACTTCCAATCAGGCACAGCTGTAGAGGGTTGTGGTTGATTGGGAGTCACACATAAGTTGCCTACGTTTCCTTTGTGTGGTGTGGGTAATTGTTCTTGTCATTGTGGTAGTACCTGACAGGACTGTGTTGGCTGTCAGTTTTTGTTGTTTTTGTGAAATGCATAGTGTTCGTGACATTAAATATGACGAACCCTAACTCCGCCGCATTTTGGTCCACTTCTTCCATAGACAGCCGTTACAATATAGAAAAAAGGAGTTGCCTGGTAATGTGTTTGCATCTTTAAATCTTGGAATGTTCTCAAACCATTGCTGTCCATGATATCGGTAAGGGTACGGATTCCACATCTGGAGCATTGGGGTGATGCAAAAGACCGCCTTCCAGATCGCAAGGCATTATTGTGAAATATTGGAGTATGGGCATGCCATTTTGATTCCCAGTTACATTGTTTTTCAATTTTGCGGCAAATAGAAATTGTGTGAGCAATAATATGACCAAAGCATAGTTTACATTGTTTAAGGGACATATCAGTGAAGACCACCTCTTCCAGGGCAATAGGAGCCACCACCTTTCTGTATATACTCAGCCAGGGTGTGTCTAAACCAATTTGATGCCTACCCTTCTCATGTGAAAAGGAAAAGTGAAGAAATAGGGCTACGTCCCAAATGGCACCCTATCTTTTAACTGTGGCCCACACATTAGGGCTTCGGTCAAAGTAGTGCATGTAGGGTACAGGGTGCCATTTGGGTCACAGTATAGGACCTGATGTAATTAAGATAAGGGGAAACAGCGCAATCTTCATGATTGAGGAAAGCAAACATTTATCTGGATTTTGTCAAGGCACGTCAGGGTTGAGCATCCAGAGCCTGATGTTGTCAGACGTTTGGACAGCTGGGTCTGCTCTGCTCTGGCTCTGCTCTGGCTCTGCTCTGGCTCTGCTCTGGCTCTGCTCTGGCTCTGCTCTGGCTCTGCTCTGGCTCTGCTCTGGCTCTGCTCTGGCTCTGCTCTGGCTCTGGGGCTTCTGAGCTAAGGATGTGGCTAGATTAGAAAGGCCTGATTATATAACGCTAACTGTTGCTAGCTCAACACAGCTCTCACTGCCTCTGGACGAGAGAGGGTCTAAAGAGATGAGAAAGAGGGGGCGAGGGGGATAAAGATAGAGACTTATGGTGTGACACTGGCTCCATCAGCACTATTTTGTTTTCCTTCTCATTCAGGGAAAATCCGTCATGTATTGTTTCACCATGTTTTCCTTGGTGCCTTAGATCCAGTGTAACATCAAACAGACCTCAGGAATGGAACGGTGGAATCAGAACTGTAAGACAGGAGAGAGTGTAGTTTGTTATGTCTCCACAGCCTTTCTAGTCACATCTGAAACAGGGTCGACCTTGAGGTTTTTCCCGGGATAGAAGAGAACGTGTTCTCCTGTGAGGGTGTCCAGTTCTTCAGTTTGTTAATGTTGAACTTATTCTCTTCCGCTCTCTTCCCCGTTGTGTGCCCTTGTTTTGGTTGACACATTCTCAAGGCTGTGTGATCATTGGCAGAGTAGTGAGGTATTCCTTTACAAATCTGCATTTGTTAAACACTTAAACACTTCCATGATATCTGGGAAATGCAGTAATTTCTTGTTAGATGTTTGCTTGTGAAAATATGAAATCCATGGGAAAGGGCTTGGCCTGTTTTCACATTACAAGGACATTTGTTTCTAAATAACTCATAGTATAAGTATAAGTCTATTTACTCTGGGTGCTACCACACGTATAAACTCATATTGGAAGTTTATATGAAATCAAGACTGTATTTCAAGGTTCAGAGATCAGCTTGAGTCTGCATCACCAGGCAGGCGATGCTTTAGCAATGACGCTAGCTAATGCATTGTGTTATGCCCCGCTCATAATGCAAAGTACAGCCGCCGATGGACACACACACACACACACACACACACAAAATAAGCTTTATTTGTTTGCCTTGCAGATGTTTAATGGGGATATTAAAAGCAAAGAAAACAAATATTTGATCCTGTTATGAATTCAATAAAGACAATGTGCTAAACTTGTCTCAAGGAGTCAGAGATCCTACAGGTGGCTAAAAAATCTCATGAAATGTAATTAATCATATGGGCCATGTTGCTGACTTTGTAACACCAACGGGCTCCAGATACAACATTTACAGCCTGACAAGTTCAGAGGTAATGATCTTGAGGCTTTTGGTCTTTTCTGGCTTTCACTGGTGATTGTCTTGAGGAAAGTGAAAGAACGGACAGTCACAACAGGCACTGTTGTATCTGTCACATTATGGCGCCTGTGAGTGCACGGGGGGGAATGTTGTGATCTCTATACATCTCTATGTAAGATAAAAATGTAAACTTCTTAATAATGTCTAAAATATAAACTATTTTGGGTTAAGCCAGAAGAATTCACTGTACAAACTTTATTGAGTCATTTATAGCAGTCTGATCAGCATGGATAAGGTTTCTCCTTAGAGAATTACATGACTACACAGTTTGCATTGTCAGACATGGTTATCATTGCTGTCTTCTGTATGACCAGAGTTACCCACAGAGATAGAGCCTTAAAGGAAGTACTTAAAGGGATATTGCGAGATTTTGAGATTTCAGTTTTTTTTCTACTTACTTAGAGTCAGATACCATTTTGATGTCTCTGCTTGCAGTTTGGAAATGATTGAAGTTAGCATATCGTAACTTTATTGTAATTGCTGGTAGTCTCCCAGTACAATAGCCAGCTCCCCCTTCAAAAGCAGGGAAACAGACCTTCTAACTACTCGAAAGCTGGGTGGTTGGTCATTTGTAGTTTTACAAAGCTATACATAGTAATCCATCCTTTATACATTTGTTCATTTGACTGATAATCATAAGAATCAAGATTCAATCCACTTCCTCGTTCTGTCCAGTTGTCGAGATCGCACCGTTGTGTCTGTCCCATTATGGTGCCTGTGAGTGCACGGGCAGTGCCATTGAGACAGGTACAATGTTGTAATCTCTATACATCTCTATGTAAGATAATTGCATCAGAGAATTGATTAGTTAACATCCTCAGATATCAGACACTGGGCACAACTGGGCACAACTGGTTGAATCAACATTGTTTCAATGTAATTTGTCAACATATTGTGACATGGAATCTATTTGGAAAACACATTGGATTTAAAAAAAGTAATCAACGTAAACTGTTGTTTTGAGCTTGAAATTTCAACCAGAGGATTATGTCATCATGGTAACCAAATTTCAACATATACAAACCAACGTCCAGATTTTTTATTTCCACTATAAGATTAAAAAAAATTGTCTGGGCTGGACCTCCAGCTAGAGAATTGATCTATGTACAGCTACCCTTTGGTCTCCCAATCCATGGTTTTAACCAAACCAAGCACTGCTTAACTATGATATTTTTCAATGACTATTGTCAATGTGCTATCGTGAGAATGATTGTTGAGAAATTTCCACTTAAAAACAAATGACATTCACTGTTGCTATTGAAGTTATTCCAGAGGGTAGGCTTAACAGAGCAAATTAAATGTGGCCATACTCAATCAGTAACTATGATATTTAGGCCTATATAACATTTGCAAAGTCATCAACAGCAATTGTTTGAATTCAACCCAGAATTCAGCTAAATAATAGACAATACAATAGACCTAGGATTTGAAGCTATTTTTGATTTCACATCTAATGATATTAAGTGATATTGAATTGTGTTTGGTTGTCAACGCAACCAAATATCAACATTTGAAGCAGATGTATCTTCTGCTTGGATAGTTCCATCTGTGCCACTGACTTAGTCTGGCTTTAATTACAGTTTGTCTACAAATTCAAAATGTGTATGTTGGATTCACGTTTCCATCTTCACCAAAAATCTAAGTTAAAGAATTGGGCAAATTCAAGTCAAACTTTATTTAAAGTGCATCAACGTCTCCAACTCAACCAAAAATAAAAGTTAAATAATGGGATTAAGCCAGTGGCTCAAATGGAACTATCCAGGCTATCCTTTAAATGTTTATGTTTGGTTGAGTAACACATCCATGGCCACATTTGGAGGATACTGTAACTATATGTTTCTTCTTACGTAACCATAAAAAGCCTGCATCTTCACGATAGCATGCAGAGGTCATCGCAGGTCTGTGGAGATCTTCACAATTGCTGTAAAAATCTGTGCAGAATCTCGAACGACATTGCTCACTTGCAACATGCACTTTTAATGTAATCTCAACTGCAATCTGCAATTTGGTGCATACTTGAAGCCCTGGGTTACACACAAGAGGACAAATTGTTCTCAGCAGTCATCTTCTAACGTGATGTTTTATCAACTTATTATGGCTTCTCTGGACATAACTCTCTATATCCCTTCCAGAATTAACCTTATGTTATGGCTAGTCTCTTGTGACAGACGAGCTGGTCAGACCAGCGCACACACAATATTTGGTTCTGGGTGCCGAGATTAATATGAGAATGAACTTTTATTTATATGAGCAACTTGTACACTCAACTGAAATCAGTTTGCAAGGGTTAGGCAAAAGGTTCTGAAACTGTAACAATTTACATTGACATGCTGACAGACACACACATCCATAAATTACACATTTGCACACAGTAGACATCCATAACATAGCATTCAAGTCTTACATCGATCAACTGTCATGACGCTAACATGTTTTGTACTCTGGCAGGACACTCGGTCAGTGCTCTGGATTCCAGACGGACTTCAAATTCACAGTTGATTTACCCCACGGGAAATTCCTTCTCAGATCAATCCCAAAGGCTCAGATAAGGACAAATGTGTGCTTTGGAGGAAAAATAGTATCTCATAACAGATGTTAATATCCTAAATAGAGTAGCTGGCCTCTAAGTCTCTTAGTCCTTCTTTTAAACATATTTGTTGTGTGCTTTTTGTTATTTAGATAGGACAGTGAAGAGGAGACAGGAAAGATAGCAGTAGTTGAGAAGGGCAGTGGTTCAGATTCAAACTCATGCCAGCACTTCTCAAATCTCTCCTCTGGGACCCCCAGATGTTTCACAATTTAGTTGCAGCCCTGAACTAGCTCACGTGATTCACCTAGTCAAGGGCATGTTGATAAGTTGAAAAGTGTAATCAGGTGTGCTAGCTCTAGAATAGATAAAATACATGGAAAGTCTGGGGGTCCCTGAGGAGAAGTTTGAGAATGTAACGTTATGACTATAACTACGGTTCCCTGAAGGAGGGAAATAAGGTACAACATACAATGTGGAGTCTCACTCTCTCGACATTGGTTGACGTATATACAATTGCACCTGACAAGGCCAATGAAATCCGCACCTCGCTGGAAGACCCGCCTAGTGACTTTCCACTGTCCCAGCTGTAAGCACCCTGTGGGCTACACTGGGATTAGTGACATCCAAGTGATAAAACCTTACAAAAGTGTGTGGTGATGCCCAACTCGCACAAATATCTCCTGTAGTCAACCCTTTAAACAACGGCCAAAATGCTGCCAGCCCCCTGGTGGAGTGGGTGCGTACTCCACTAGGTAACCCTTGTCCCTTGCTGTTTTATGGCAGGAGATAGCCTCCACAATCCAGTGGGAGAGACACTGCTCCCAGAGTGCCCTGCAGCTGAGCTGGATTAGCAAAACAGACAAAAAGCTGGTCACACAACCAGATATCCCAGGTTGTTCAATGTATGTGCGTAGAACTTGCACCAGACACAGGGCATGTAACCTCTGTTGCTCTTCAGAAGCAAATGGAGGAGGCAAAAAGGGAAACACCTCAAAAGCTAAGGACTTGTAGGGCATGGCCATTACTTTTGGGGCAAAGGCCACATTTGGACACAAAGTCACCTTAGAGTCGACCGGGGCGAACTGAGTACAGGAAGGGTGTACACCTTACAGGAACTGCAACACCAGTGGGTGAGCACCTGGTGAGGCTCAGTCAATTCCCACATGCTGAGATAGCGGTCATATATACTTTTAAAGTGGAGAATGCTTTTAAAGCTCCTGTAGAAACATACGTATTTCCCAGAGCCCTGAAAATGAACCAGCCCTTTATCTTGGCACCAGAGCTCAAACACTTGCCACTTATACTCATACAGCCCTCTCATGGAGGGAGCACTTGCTGACTGAATGTTAGCAATAACATTCAGCGGTAAACCTCTAGCCATCAGATCAGCCCTCTCAGGGGCCAGGTCCATAGTAACCAAATCTCAGGCCTCGCGTGCCAAACCTGCCCGTGCGTCTGGAACAACAGATCCCTGCGCTGCCAGGAGTTGCCATGGGTCTCCGCCTAAAAGGCAAACAATAACAATCTCCATGAACCAAGGCTGCCTGAGCCACAGGGAGCTACAAGTTTCAATGATAAACCTTCCCGGCGCACCCTCTCCAATGTGGGCTGAATCAGAACCACTGGCGGAAACGTGTAAAGGAGGATCTAAGGCCACTGGTGTGCCAGAGCGCCCGTTCCCAACAGGTCACTCGGATCCCTCATCGTTTTCTCGTAATGCTTAAAGATCTACGTCGGCCCTGCTGAACATTTCCCATATTAGGGAGACCACCCAGGGGTGAACCCTCCACTCCTGAGAGAGAGGGCCCCACCTGGATAAAAGATCTGCACCTCAACTAGACACCTCATAGGGACTACTGAGCTACAGGCAGGAATCAGCAATGCATCTCAGTAATGAGGGAGGGGCACCCACTTGTGGACAGAGACTTAGCTTAAGCCAGGCTAGCTAGCCTCTTTGATAGCAGCGAGTCCGTTTAGAATCACCAAGCAACTTAACAGTATGAATACTAAACAAGAGAGCTACCCCAGCAACTCCACCGTGGCGAGGCAGGAATAGCTAGTAATAGCTAGCTCATCTCGGCTTGGGGTGTGATAATATTTCCCCATAGTGTGTTGACTGACTGAAAGAAAATGTAACGTTATGACTATAATTACTGTTCCCTGAAGGAGGGAAATGAGGTACAACACCTGTTTGGCCCAGCACCACCTATTCCTGTGCTCGGTGAAAAGTGGTATTAAATTGAAGGAATGAATCTGAGCCTCACGTTTATCACCTGTGGAAGGCGGGACTTCCAGTGAGGTGTGGATTTCATTGGCCTTGTCAGGCGTGATTATACATCCTTCAACCGAAGAAGCGAGAGTGCAACTCCCCTTTAATATGTTGTACCGAAGTTAACTGACTGAAAGGGAACCACTAGCCTAGGTTATATATGTGTGCTGGGGTTTGCAGAACTAAGTGTTGCACCATCCAGGCCACTACATATCATAGTCCTCATCTAAGTCCATATGGCTGAGGCTGTGGTCGGGGATCACACAGACAGATTTGCTCTTCTTCTTCCGGTTCTTCTTCTGCTGTCCTGGGTCATGATCCCCGACCAGAGAGAGGTAAGAGGCCATGCTGTTTCTGACACCGTAGCTCACCATGGCATTCCTGTTCTCCTGGCCCTGCGCAGCCCCTGCGCTGATCAGATCTTTCCTGTTGATTGGTTCATATATATAGAGAGAGGGGTGATTAGAACATGTTTCAGCCAATCATGCAGAGTCACATCTTCCCAGTTTTCCCACAAGCCATGTTTTCCATTGGCCAGAAAGCAGGACTACTATTTGATTGCAGAGATATGAGAGCTGCAACGAATGATACTAAACTATGGGTCTGTACCTGTCTATTTTCTTCCAGTCAAAGTTGTTGTGTCGCATCGCTACAGGGGGTGGCTGAGAGGTGATGTCTATGGGGCTGATAGTCCTAGACAGACACGGGCCAGTGAGAACACAACACAGACCATCTGCAGAGTCTAGGAGATCAGAGATGGACTGTGTTAGACACAGACACATACACTGTATGTAATCAAAAACAAAAACATACTGTATGCTCACAAGCGCTCATGACATGAATGTTACCTTACAAGCACAAGCACACACATACACACAAACTCTGCCTTCTAAAACATTCATATGGTCTAGTTAGGAGGTGCATGCGCATACCGATAAGAAGCATTGGGTGTGAGTAGCTCCGTTTTGTACCGACAAAACTGTGGTTATAGGTAAAAGCCAGACAATTAAACCTTTAAAATCCATAGATCAATATATCCCAAAGCAACTGGGAGAGAGTGAGCGGTCAGTTATGTACAACAGCAAACCAATCAGTTTTTATTTTCACCTAACAATATCACCCCTCCCCTAATTGGAGTAAACCAATGAACAACAACACTTGGGCTTCTACTTCCAGCTTATACATACTATATACATTTTACGGTCACAGTATTTAGTACATGAGTTATTTTTTGTTTGTTTTTAGTCCCATCCTTCAGCTACCCTCAACCCCTCCCATCTATCTGTGAAGAACATTTCTATTTGCCATATATTTTCAACTGTGCTTTGATGTTTCACAAAAGTTCTGAATCTATTTCGATTTTACGGACATAAACTCAGCAAAAAAATAAACGTCCTCTCACTGTCAACTGCATTTATTTTCAGCTAACTTAACATTTGTAAATATTTGAATGAACATAACAAGATTCAACAACTGAGACATAAACTGAACAGGTTCCACAGACATGTGACTAACAGAAATTGAATAATGTGTCCCTGAACAAAGGGGGGTCAAAATCAAAAGTAACAGTCAGCATCTGGTGTGGCCACCAGCTGCATTAACCTGTTGGGTCTAGGGGGCAGCATTTGCACGTCTGGATAAAAAAAATGTACCCGATTTAATCTGGTTACTAATCCTACCCAGTAACTAGAATATGCATATACTTATTATATATGGATAGAAAACACTCTAAAGTTTCCAAAACTGTTTGAATGGTGTCTGTGAGTATAACAGAACTCATTTGGCAGGCAAAACCCTGAGACATTTTCTGACAGGAAGTGGATACCTGATGTGTTGTATTGACTTTAAACCTATCCCATTGAAAAACACAGGGGCTTAGGAATATTTTGGCACTTCCTATTGCTTCCACTAGATGTCACCAGCCTTTACAAAGTGTTTTGAGTCTTCTGGAGGGAGATCTGACCGAACAAGAGCCATGGAACGATGATGTCCCATTAGACACCTGGCGCGCGAGTTCATGTTGGGTACCCTCGTTCCAATACGTTATAAAAGAGTATGCATTCGTCCACCTTGAATATTATTCATGTTCTGGTTAAAAAAGGCCCTAATGATTTATGCTATACAACGTTTGACATGTTTGAACGAACGGAAATATATTTTTTCCCCTCGTTCATGACGAGAAGTCCGGCTGGCTTACATCATGTGCTAACGAGACGGAGATTTTTGGACATAAATGATGAGCTTTTTTGAACAAAACTACATTCGTTATGGACCTGTGATACCTGGAAGTGACATCTGATGAAGAGAATCAAAGGTAATGGATTATTTACATAGTATTTTCGATTTTAGATCTCCCCAACATGACGTCTAGTCTGTATCGCAACGCGTATTTTTCTGGGCGCAGTGCTCAGATTATTGCAAAGTGTGATTTCCCAGTAAGGTTATTTTTAAATCTGGCAAGTTGATTGCGTTCAAGAGATGTAAATCTATAATTCTTTAAATGACAATATAATATTTTACCAATGTTTTCTAATTTTAATTATTTAATTTGTGACGCTGACTTGACTGCCGGTTATTGGAGGGAAACGATTTCCTCAACATCAATGCCATAGTAAAACGCTGTTTTTGGATATAAATATGAACTTGATAGAACTAAAAATGCATGCATTGTCTAACATAATGTCCTAGGAGTGTCATCTGATGGAGATTGTAAAAGGTTAGTGCATCATTTTAGCTGGTTTTATGGTTTTGGTGACCCTGTCTTTGACTTGACAAAACATTACACACAACTCTTGTAAATGTACTGTCCTAACATACTCTAAATTTATGCTTTCGCCGTAAAACCTTTTTGAAATCGTAAAACGTGGTTAGATTAAGGAGATGTTTATCTTTCAAATGGTGTAAAATAGTTGTATTTTTGAAAAATTTGAATTTTGACATTTATTTGGATTCAAATTTGCCGCTCTTGAAATGCACCTGCTGTTGATGGAGTGCACCACGGGTGGCACGCTAGCGTCCCACCTAGCCCCAAGAGGTTAAGTACTGCAGTGCATCTCCTCCTCATGGACTGCACCAGATTTGCCTGTTCTTACTGTGAGATGTTACCCCACTCTTCCACCAAGGCACCTGCAAGTTCCCAGACATTTCTGGGGGGAATGGCCCTAGCCCTAGCCCTCACCCTCCGATCCATCAGGTCCCAGACGTGCTCAAGGGGATTGAGATCCGGGCTCTTAGCTGGCCATGGCAGAAGACTGACATTCCTGTCTTGCAGGTAATCACGCACAGAACGAGCAGTATGGCTGGTGGCATTGTCATGCAGGAGGGTCATGTCAGGATGAGCCTGCAGGAAGGGTACCACATGAGGGAGGAGGATGTCTTCCCTGTAACGCACAGCATTGAGATTGCCTGCAATGACACAAGCTCAGTCCGATGATGCTATGACACACAGCCCCATACCATGACGGACCCTCCACCTTCAAATCGATCCCGCTCCAGAGTACAGGTCTCGGTGTAACGGTCATTCCTTCGACGATAAACGCGAATCTGACCATCACCCCTGATGAGACAAAACCGCGACTTGTCAGTGAAGAACACTTTTTGCCAATCCTGTCTGGTCCAGCGACGGTGGGTTTGTGCCCATAGGCGACGTTGTTGCCGGTGATGTCAAGTGAGGACCTGCCTTACAACAGGTTTACAAGCCCTCAGTCCAGCCTCTCTCAGCCTATTGCGAACAGTCTGAGCACTGATGGAGGGATTGTGTGTTCCTGGTGTAACTTGGGCAGTTGTTGTTGCCATCCTGTACCTGTCCCGCAGGTGTGTTGTTCGGATGCACCAATCCTGTGCAGGTGTTGTTACACGTGGGTGCCACTGCGAGGACGTTCAGCTGTCCATCCTGTCTCCCTGTAGCGCTGTCTTAGGCGTCTCACAGTACGGACATTGCAATTTATTGCCTTGGCCACATCTGCAGTCCTCATGCCTCCTTGCAACATGCCTAACACACGTTCATGCAGATGAGTAGGGACCCTGGGCATCTTTCTTTTGGTGTTTTTCAGAGTCCGTAGAAAGGCCTCTTTAGTGTCCTAAGTTTTCATAACTGTGACCTTAATTGCCTACCGTCTGTAAGTCTTAACGACCGTTCCACAGGTGCATGTTCATGAATTGTTTATGGTTCATTGAACAACCATGTGAAACAGTGTTTAAACCCTTTACAATGAAGATCTGTAAAGTGATTTGAATTTTTACGAATTATCTTTGAAAGACAGGGTCCTGATAAAGGGATGTTTCTTTTTTTGCTGAGTTTAGTATACACTAGTTATCTTGTTTTTCTGTTGTTTTTAGTCCCAACCTTCAGCTCCCCTCCACCCCTTCCATCTATTTCTGAACTAATCAGTTTGTAAAGTGGCGCGGCAACACAAATCCAACAATCCATGGCTTCCCCAGAGTAAAAGACAAAGAGCAACTTGGAGACGCAAACGATAGTAATGAATAGCTAAAGGAGATCCAGCAAAAGATAGCTAAAATGCTCTCAATGCACACCAAAACAACAAGAAACTGCTACAATCTGTTATTTGTTTGAAAAGGGCTGGAGAGAATGGGTGTATGGATGCACTCCTGGGTGAGGATCAAAGATAGCCAGCCCCCCTCCCCCTCGCTTTCCCACCAGAGAGGAAGGGGGGAACTTTTTTATTTTTCTCTCTTGCCTTTGCAGTATTGAGAATGGAGTGTCTGAGTGTTACAACAGAGAGACACTTGGCCAAAACTTTAACAGCAAAAGACTGGACATTGAAACAATATTTCTAACATAAAGAATGTGGGAAATGGTTGGTGGGGATCCAAATAATAATAATCATATCTGTTGTTGTTTTGTGACGTCATTAGGGATGGTATAACAAGATAACTAACTCTGCAAGTGTACACGTCCTAGTTATCGGATTTACATCTAAATGTTGTAAAACATATGATTAAATATGAAACTATTTGTGAGAAGATTAAATGTGATTTTAGCCTTCTAAATGAGATAATTGTTTTTCACATAAACTTTTGCCGAGTCAGTAACAACAGCCATGTGAGCACAGACATTGTGGCAATGTGATGGAACTGCCCTCCAAGATGAGTGCTTAACCTGTTAGGGCTAGGGGGCAGTATTTACACCGCCGGATAAAAAACGTACCCGATTTAATCTGGTTACCACTCCTACCCAGTAACTAGAATATGCATATACTTATTACATATGGATAGAAAACACCCTAAAGTTTCTAAAACTGTTTGAATGGTGTCTGTGAGTATAACAGAACTAATTTGGCAGGCAAAAAACTGAGAAGGTTTCATGCAGAAAGTGGCCTGTCTGACAAGGTGTCGTTCTTCTTGTCTCTGTTTATTGAAGAGTGAGGATCTTAGCTGTCCCGTGACACTTCCTACGGCTGCCATAGGGTCTCAGAAGGCGGTAAAAAGCTGAATCGTGGCTTTGCAGGCTCTGGCTGAAAAAAAGTAGCGCGTTTGGGTAGTGGCTGGTTACAGTACTGTGAGACTCAGGCTCGTGCCCGCGTCGACCGAAAGCTTTGTTTACTTTCCTCTGTTTAGCTAAATGGACATTCCCGGTCGGAATATTATCGCTTTTTTACGAGAAAAATGGCATAAAAATTGATTTTAAACAGCGGTTGACATGCTTCGAAGTACGGTAATGGAATATTTAGATTTTTTTTGTCACTAATTGCGCCATGCACGCGACCCTTCTTTACCATTCGGATAGTGTCTGGGACGCACGAACAAAACGCCGCTATTCGGATATAACGATGGATTATTTTGGACCAAACCAACATTTGTTATTGAAGTAGCAGTCCTGGGAGTGCATTCTGACGAAGACAACAAAAGGTAATCAAACTTTTATAATAGTAAACCTGATATTGGTGAGTGCTAAACTTGCCGGGTGTCTAAATAGCTAGCCCGTGATGCCTGGGCTATGTACTTAGAATATTGCAAAATGTGCTTTCACCAAAAAGCTATTTTAAAATCGGACATATCGAGTGCATAGAGGAGTTCTGTATCTATAATTCTTAAAATAATTGTGTTTTTTGTGAACGTTTATCGTGAGTAATTTAGTAAATTGTTAGCGAATTCCCCGGAAGTTTGCGGGGAATTTGCTAGTTCTGAAAGTCACATGCTAATGTAAAAAGCTGGTTTTTGATATAAATATGAACTTGATTGAACAAAACATGCATGTATTGTATAACATAATGTCCTAGGGTTGTCATCTGATGAAGATCATCAAAGGTTAGTGCTGCATTTAGCTGTCTTCTGGGTTTTTGTGACATTATATGCTAGCTTGAAAAATGGGTGTCTGATTATTTCTGGCTTGGTACTCTGCTGACATAATCTAATGTTTTGCTTTCGTTGTAAAGCCTTTTTGAAATCGGACAGTGTGGTTAGATTAACGAGAGTCTTGTCTTTAAATAGCTGTAAAATAGTCATATGTTTGAGAAATTGAAGTAATAGCATTTCAAAGGTTTTGAAAATCGCGCCACAGGATTCAACTGGCTGTTACGTAGGTGGGACGAATTCGTCCCGCCGGTCCCATAGAGGTTAAAAGGACTCGCTGAAGAATTAACATATCAGACCAGAGAATGCGGGGACAATCCACGCGTTGAAATGGTTGCAATTTAAATGCAGACCAGCATGACCGTGGTGCCCCAAGATTGCTAATGAGTTAATTGTTCCAACGTAGTTAATTGATTTGATAAAATAACTGTCCTCACATTAATGGTAGTCACGTCACGTTTGGTATTTTATTAGGATCCCCATTAGCTGTTGCAAAAGCAGCAGCTACTCTTCCTGGAGTCCACACAAAACATGAAACATGACATAATACAGAACATCAATAGACAAAAACAGCTCAAACTATCTAGGTCAAATAGGGGAGAGGCGTTGTGCCGTTGCATGTGAATGAAGGAGAATAGACGTATGGATGGGTGTAAATGTGTCTGAGAAGAAGGGAGGGTGGGAAAAGATGAGAGGTTGGGACAAACTTTGTTTGGGTGGACAAGGATGGGAGGGTTGGACAAGCTTGGCAAGGATGGGAGGTTTCGACAAACCTGGCTTGGGTGGGCCAGGATGGGAGGGTTGGACAAGCTTGGCTTGGGTGAGAAATGATGGGAGGTTTAGACAAGCTTGGCTTGGCTGGGAGGTGTAAAGGGGAGAGAAAAAAATGTTAGGGGCTGGTGGAAAGGGACAAGCTTGGCTTGGGAAAGAGGGAAGGAAGGATTTATATTGCAATGTAATTGTATTTCTTTTTGTGACTTGCAAACCTGATGTAAAATGAATAAGATTTCTGGCCAAATTAGGAGAGGAGGACAAGTCATTATTATTCCTTGTTTGCCATTGTAGTTAAGATCCAACGGTGGTTATTGGCGAAAGGTGAGATGGGCTCTATCCGAGGGATCGGGACGGGGAGTTGGGAAGTATGTGTGGTGCCTCCACTCATTTCACCTTGGTCTCTCAGTCTCCCCAAGTAAAGCCCCACAGCAACAATACTTTAATTTAATTCACATTGGGGGGGGGTATATGGAATTGTTTTAAGGTCATACCAAGAATCATTTAGCTATCATACCAAGAATCCTTTAGCTAAGACCCCTTGAAAAATAGAATTTGGCCTTACTGCTAATAGTCCCCCCCCAAAAAAACCTTAAGGAAGTTTGTTCTGAAGTGTCTGTCCTGTATCTGAGAGATGAAAGAAAGATCAGGAAACATACATTTACATATATATAGGGTACCTGTCAAAGGTTTGGACACACCTACTCATTCAAGGGTTTTTCTTTATTTTTACTATTTTCTACATAGTAGAATAATAGTGAAGACATCAAAACTATGAAATAACACATATGGAATCATGTAGTAACCAAAAAAGTGTTAAACAAATAAAAATTGTCACATCTTCTCCTGCTCCTCCCCTCCGGCGTACCTTCATAAATTCCTCCCCTTTATATGTCACTGTCTTATGTCCACTCACCAGTTGGTATTGTTCTTGTTTCACGGCGTTTTGCCTCATAGAATTATCTCGTTCCTGTTTTTGTTGTTTTATTCAACTTTTCACCTGCTTATCCACTCCGCTCTGTTATTACAGAATACCAACTCAAACTATGGAAGCAGCAGGAAAATCGGATATCTTTTAGACGGTGGACGAACAACGGTACCTTCTACGTCAACACCATGACCAGCTGGCTCAACTGGGGACGGCCATGGAAGAGGTTCTCCGCAGTTTGCAGCGTCTCGAGAGACGTTGCAGACCAGCAGCGGAGGATACTCTAGAGCCAGTCAACCCAGCGAGCCAGCGAAACGGCCCATTCAGAAACCCGCTCAGGTCAGCAAAGCTCGTCTTTCCCTCCCAGAGAAATACGACGGTACACCATCCAAATGCCGTGGCTTCCTCCTTCAGTGCTCCCTATATTTTTCACACCAGTTGGGAGCCCCCACCACCAAGAGGTCTAAGGTTGCCATGATTATTTCTCTGCTGACCGGGCGGGCATTGGAATGGGCTACGACCTTCTGGGAGAGAGGAGAGGAGGAGCTAGAGTCTTATGAGGGGTTCATGGCTCTGTTTAAATGCATTTTCGATCATCCCGCGGAGGGCAGAGAGGGAGGTGAGTGTCTGCTTCAGCTACAGCAGGGGAATCAGACGGCTGCTGAGTATCCGCTCACCTTCTGGACAGTAGCAGCTTCCTGTGGATGGAATGAGCCGGCTCTTCGCACGCTATTTAGAAGAGGTCTGTGCGAGAAGGTCCAGACAGAATTGGCCTGTCGGGACGACAACCTTATCCTGGATGCACTCATTGCGATGGCCACCTGCCTGGATAACCTTCTATGGGAGTGTTTGCATTCTCATCGCTTTTCTCCCTCCTTCTGCGAGTACTCGGGATCAGAGCCTGAACCCATGGAGGTAGGGGTCACACGCCATTCCACGGCAGAACGACACAGATGGATACAGCTGGGGCTATGTCTGTACTGTGGGCAAGGAAGGCACAAGCTCCAGCGGTGACCGGTAAGTCAGAATCCGGGATCCACTAGAGCAGAGGGACGGTCACGTGATGTTTCATCCCCTGGATCAGGAGTGAGGATTCCAGATGCAGCTCTTTCTGGTAGACTCTTTGGTGTCTATCACTCTGGCTGACTGTCCCTCATGTACTGTGTCTACAGCTTTAGTGGATTCCGGTGCCGCGGGGAACTTTATGGATCAGACCCTTGCCTCCTCCCTCAACATTACCATCTACCCGCTCTTCTCTCCTTTTCCAGTTCAAGATCTTGACTGTCGGCCATTATGATCTGGGACCATCACACACATTACTCAACCACTCACTCTCACCGTGGAGTCCAATCACCAGGAGACCATCCCCTTTTTCATCACCAGTGCACCAGTTCACAAAATCATCCTCGGACTCCCTTGGCTTCAACGCCATGACCCTACCATCTCAAGGTCGATGATGAGAATCAGACTGGTCATCTGAATGCCGGAAGACCTGCTTCCCTGTCCCATGTGGTTCCACGTCGGTTGAGAGTCCTGTGGTTGCCCTTCAGCCCAACATCCCGGAGGAATACCAGGACCTAAGGGAGGTATTCTCCAAGACCCGTGCTACTTGTCTCCCTCCTCATTGCCCCTGGGACTGTGCCATCGACCGGTTTTCCGGTGCTACACCTCCGCGCAGACGCATCTACTCTCTGTCTGTGGCTGAGACCCAGGCCTTGGAGGATTACATTCAAGAGGCGCTCCAACAGGGTTTCCTCCTCACATCCACGTCTCCTGCATTGGCTGGTTTCTTTTTCGTGGCCAAGAAGGATGGCGGATTAATCCCATGTATCGATTACCGAGGTCTCAATGACATCACCAAGAAGTATCGGTACCCTCTCCCATTGGTGCCGTCAGCCATCGAGCAGTTCCGCGGGGCCCGGTTCTTCACCAAACTGGACTTGTGGAGTGTCTACAATCTCATCCGCATCCGGGATGGGGAGGGGTGGAAGACGTCGTACAGCATGACATGTCTGGTTTCTACGAGTACTTGGTTATGCCTTTTGGCTTAGCCAATGCTCCGTCATTTTTCCAGGCATTCGTCAACGAGGTGTTCATGCTCGGACGTCAGGTGATTGTCTACATCAATGACATCCTGATCTTCTCACCAACCTTGAAGATCACATCACCCACTTTATAACAGTCCTGGAACGCCTCTTGGTCAATCACCTGTTCGTCAAGGCAGAGAAGCGACAAATTCCTTCAGAGGGCTGTATCCTACTTGGGTTACCAAATCAGCCCGTAGGGAGTGAGGATGGAGGACAAGAAGGTAGATGCGGTAAGGTCATGGCCAGTCCCAACCACCGTCAATGGTTACAATGGTTTTTGGGGTTTGCCAAATTCTTCTGCCGTTTCATCAGGAACTTCAGTGCCGTCGCCGCCCCTCTCACCTCCCTCCTCAAGGTTGGGCCTCGTAGGTTGCTGTGTTCTCCAGCAGCCGAAGAGGCCTTTCGTCTCCTCAAGGGGCGTTTCACCTCCGCTCCCTTGCTAAAACACCCAGATCACATGCTAACTTTTGTGGTTGAGGTAGACGCATCTGAGGTGGGCGTGGGGGCAGTTTTGTCACAAAGACAGGGTAACCCATTGAAATTGTATCCTTGTGCTTTTTCATCCAGGAAACTGTCCTCCGCAGAGGAATTACGACATCGGCAATCGAGAGCTCCTGGCAGTGAAGCTGGCATTAAAGGAGTGGAGATATTAGTTGGAGGGCGCCAAGGAACCATTCGTCATCCTCACCGACCATCGGAACCTAGAGTACATACGGACAGCGAGGAGACCCGTGGTATGGGACGTCGATGTGGACATCCGCCAGGCTCTGGAGAGGGAGCCTGCACCCCGGAATTGTCCTCCCGAGCGCATCTACATTCCCACAGGGATAAGGGATCGGCTGCTGACCTGGGCACACACAGCTGTCATCACATGACATCCAGGTATTTCTCGCACCCATCCACTACATCGCTGAGAAATATTGGTGGCCCACCTTGGTGCAGGATATCACTCGGTATGTCAACTACTGTTCCGTATGTGCTCAAACCAAGTCCCCCTGGAATGCTCCAGCAGGGAAGCTCCCCAGACCATGACCCCCAATTCACATCACAAGTTTGGAGGGCCTTCTTGGAGAAGCTCGGGGTCACGGTCAGCCTCACTTCTTGGTATCGGCCTCAGTCCAACGGGTAGGTGGAGAGGATGAACCAGGAGCTGGAGAGGTTCCTGAGGAGTCACTGTCAGGACCGGCAGGGTGAGTGGGCACGATTCCTTCCCTGGGCAGAGTATGCCCAGAACTCCCTACTTCACTCCTCCACTGAGTTGACCCCCTTCCAGTGTGTTTTGGGTTTCCAGCTGGCCCTGGACCCCGGGCCAGATCGCAGCTCCTGCGGTAGATGAGTGGTTCCGGCGCATGGAGGAGGTGTGGAGCGACGCGCACGTGAGACTCCAACGCACCGTCCATCGTCAGAAGGAACAGGCCACTGCAGTGAGACCCCTGTGTTCCATTCTGGGGACCGCGTCTGGCTCTCTACCAGGAACCTCCCACTCTGCAAGCCCTGCAATAAACTGAGTCCCCGGTTTGTGGGGCCATTCAAGGTTCTCCGGAGGGTCAACGAGGTGACGTACAGGTTACAACAACCCAGTCACTATCATATCTCACCCTCTTTCATGTCTCCCTTCTCAGGCCAGTGGTTCCTGGTCCCCTAGCTGATACTGTCCTCCATGACACACCTCCACCCCCACTGGATATCAAGGGGGGTCCGGCGTACGCTGTCAGATCCCTACTGGACTCCCGACGTCATAGGGGTCGGCTCCAACTGGGAGGGGTATGGCCCAGAGGAGCGGTGTTGGGTTCCGTTGGAGGACACTCTGTACCCCAGCATCCATGATTTCCACTTTCGCCACCCGGACCGACCCACTCCTCAGGATCGTTCCTCTGGTCGGCGTCGTCCTGCGGCTGGTGCAGTGAATCGGGGGGGGTACTGTCACATCTGCTCCTCCCCTTCGGCGTACGACGTCACCGGAATACTAACCACCGGTCCTGGGATTCATCATTACGCACACCTATTAATCATTATAATTCACACCTGGACTTCATTACCTTCATCATTTCCTCCCTTTTATGTCACTCTCTTATGTTCACTCACCAGTTGGTATTGCACCTGCTTCCCGACTCACAGCTCCATTATTACAAAAATATATTTGAGATTTTTCACCCTTTGCCTTGATGACAGATTTGCACATTCTTGGCACCGTCTCCAATATTGAAAACTCAAATCCATGTAACTGAAAAGATTGTCTTTTGGACATCTGAGCAATGTTGAGGGAATCGTATTTGACTCAGAAAAGGAAACTTATATGATAGGCTTTCTCCATGGTTTTGTATATATTACCTATCTAACTGACAATTTCTTAGAAAAAATAAACTATTTCAATCAAGACTTAATAAAAATAACTGGTAGACACAAGATGGAGGGAGTGTTGGAACATAACTAACAAAATTACACTTAACAAATGTATGCTTAATCCATTATAAACCAATGTATAAAATGTATTATACAAAATAAAAAAAATCTACAGCACCACGTCAGAGTCATGTCTTCAGTGTAAAACTAATGACTCAAATTAATGCTTTCTTGGAATGCTATGAAGTCTGGAAGTTGTGGGCGGAGTTAGAAAGTTGGCTGTCAGAAGTATTCCACTGTAAACTTACCTTTAAACCATCTATCTGCATATTTCAAGACATGGCAAATGGGGGTGTAGTGAGAGAACCAATGGGGTGGACCATACTTTAATCGTCAATGATTTGGAAAAAAATCTCTACTCAAAAACTGGAAATCAAATGATCCTTCATCACTACGACAGTGGATGAATCCAATGTATTATTATTTATTATTATTAGTTATTATTATTATTTAAATATTGAATATTGAGTGTGGGCTACAGAACAAAAATAGAACGCAATTTGAGGCCATATGGCATAGAGTGCTACAAGCACCGGAAAGTTCCAGGGGATGAAGGATGAGGGGGAGTGGGATTGTGAGAAATGTGTGTGTGCTTGTTTATTGTCTTTTGTATGGTTATTGTTTGAGAAAATAAATAAAAGTAAAACAGTGTGACACTCAATATGAAAGACCTAGTATGAGCACAAATATGTTAAAATGGTCATCAACAACACCATTACTTCCTGTTTTGTTCTTAGTGCGTGTACTCTCAGAGCTAGGCCAACGCACAGTGGAAAGATGGCTAGCATCTGATAAGAACAAAGCTATTTAAAAACGCTTGAGGTTATTTTCAGTGTGTGTGTGTGTGTGTCTGTCTTGGACTCACCAGAGTAGTGGTTTACCATCTCTTCCAAGCACTGGAAAGTCAGACGAGGAGAGATATAATACCAGCTGTTCTCCATGCGAAAGATTTTATAGTGCTGGATGGATCTGTGCTTTACAGACATGGAGTAGACACCTGCAAATATAATATAACATAAAAGGCATTAGGTATAGGCCTAGATAGACCTTAATATCTCCTATCATCCTACTGACGTCCAGTTTAATAACCCCCTTGAGTTGATTTCTGCACCCGGAAAATCCAATTAGCATAATACATTTTAAAAAACGGTCAGTTTAATCCTCCACCAATGGCAGCCTTTTACATCTGAGGTGGAAGGTGGCTGAGCTACAGTGATATTTGTCAGAACATGAGACATCCCGAATATCGGTCTTCTCACTAAAACATTTGTAGCGTCCGAATGGTTTGCCTACAAACTAATAATAATTGGCACTCTATGATGGGACCAAAGATGAGACTCTCACAATGGTGTACTCCGTTTTGCTCTATAACCCTCACAAGACTTACTTGTCTGAAGGTAGCTATGTACCAGTTGAAAAAAATTATGTAAGAACAGTGCCTTCATAAATTATTCACACCCCTTGACATTTTGTTGTGTTACAGTGTGAATTTAAAATGTATTACATTTATATTTGTATCACTGGCCTACACTCAATACCCCATAATGTCAAAGTGGAATTATGTTTTTAGAAATTTGTACAAATGAATTACAAATTAAAAGATGAAATGTCTTGAGTCAATAAGTATTCAACCCCTTTGTTATGGCAAGCCTAAATTAGTTCAGGATTAAACATTTGCTAACCAAGTCGCATAATAAGTTGCATGGACTGGACTCTGTGCAAAAATAGTGTTTAACATGATTTTTGAAAGACTACATCATCACTATACCCCACACATACAATTATCTGTAAGGTCCCTCCGTTGAGCAGTGCATTTTATACACACAGACCAAGGAGGTTAACCAAATCCCCACAAAGAAGGGCACCTATTGGTAGATGGGTAAAAAACAAACATTGAATGACATTGAATATCCCTTTTGAGCATGGTGAAGTTATTAATTACACTTTGGATGGTGTATCAATACACCCAGTCACTACAAAGATATGGGCATCCTTCCTAACTCAGTTGCCGGAGAGGAAGGAAACCACTCAGGGATTTCACAATGAGGCCAATGGTGACTTTAAAACAGTTACAGAGTTTAATGGCTGTGATAGGAGAAAGCAAACTGAGGATGGATAAACAACATTGTAGACTTGTTTACGTGCTGCTGTGTGTTTTGTTGCTAACCTTACTTTGCTACCTGACAACTTTACGGTTTTTATATATTTTTTTTATATTTTTAGTTTTTCCCTCACTCAATTTTTTTTTCATTCAACTTTTTCACCTCGGACGCTTTATCTGGACATGGTTCATCAAGACCTCCAACAGCCGAAGCTAAGTAGTAACACTAACATGATGCCTTCTAATTGCAGTCGCTGTACTCATAATATACAGGCGAACGATCGCCTTACGGCGAGGATAGCTGTGCTGCAAGCCCAGCTTCAGACGCAATCGTTAGGCAAGGGTAATTTCATTGTAGGAAAGGATGAAACGGTGTCTGTGCCACCAGTAAGTACAGATACTAGTATAAATCCCCTCGCACGGTCCCCGCAGCCGGACAACTTTCTCATGGCTTCTGGAGGGAAATGCTGTAGGAATGCTCAACCGGTGTCGCTCATTCAGCCGACAGAAACTTTCAACCGGTTCTCCCCATTAAGCAGCGAGTCGGAGTCTGAGGCCGAGCCTTCTCTGGTCTCTACTCCTCCCGTTACGGGGTCTGAGACGCCGAAGGCTCCCACCATTAGCTCTGACAAATTGAAAATCCTAGTCATTGGCGACTCCATTACCCGCAGTATTAGACTTAAAACGAATCATCCAGTGATCTCATCCAGTGATCATACACTGTTTACCAGGGGGCAGGGCTACCGACGTTAAGGCTAATCTGAAGATGGTGCTGGCTAAATCTACAGTGTAGAGTGTAGAGAGTATAGGGATATTGTTATCCACGTCGGCACCAACGATGTTAGGATGAAACAGTCAGAGGTCACCAAGCGCAACATAGCTTCAGCGTGTAAATCAGCTAGAAAGATGTGTCGGCATCGAGTAATTGTCTCTGGCCCCCTCCCAGTTAGGGGGAGTGATGAGCTCTACAGCAGAGTCTCACAACTCAATCGCTGGTTGAAAACTGTTTTCTGCCCCTCCCAAAAGATAGAATTTGTAGAAAATTGGCCCTCTTTCTGGGATTCACCCACAAACAGGACCAAGCCTGGCCTGCTGAGGAGTAACGGACTCCATCCTAGCTGGAGGGGTGCTTTGATTTTATCTATCAACATAGACAGGGCCAGCCTGTTAGCCAGCCTGCCAGCTTAGTGGAGTCTGCCACTAGCACAGTCAGTGTAGTCAGCTCAGCTATCCCCATTGAGACCGTGTCTGTGCCTCGACCTAGGTTGGGCAAAACTAAACATGGCGGTGTTCGCCTTAGCAATCTCACTAGAATAAAGACCTCCTCTATTCCTGCCATTATGGAAAGAGATCGTGATACCTCACATCTCAAAATAGGGCTACTTAATGTTAGATCCCTCACTTCCAAGGCAGTTATAGCCAATGAGCTAATCACTTATCATAATCTTGATGTGATTGGCCTGACTGAAACATGGCTTAAGCCTGATGAATTTACTGTGTTAAATGAGGCCTCACCTCCTGGTTACATTAGTGACCATATCCCCCGCGCATCCCGCAAAGGCGGAGGTGTTGCTAACATTTACGATAGCAAATTTCAATTTACAAAAAAAAAAACGTTTTCGTCTTTTAAGCTTCTAGTCATGAAATCTATGCAGCCTACTCAATCACTTTTTATAGGTACTGTTTACAGGCCTCCTAGGCCATATACAGCGTTCCTCACTGAGTTCCCTGAATTCCTATCGGACCTTGTAGTCATTGTTTTTGGTGACTTTAATATTCACATGGAAAAGTCCACAGACCCACTCCAAAAGGCTTTCGGAGCCATCATCGACTCAGTGGGTTTTGTCCAACATGTCTCCGGACCTACTCACTGCCACAGTCATTCTCTGGACCTAGTTTTGTCCCATGGAATAAATGTTGTGGATCTTAATGTTTTTCCTCATAATCCTGGACTATCAAACCACCATTTTATTACGTTTGCAATCGCAACAAATAATCTGCTCAGACCCCAACCAAGGAGCATCAAAAGTCGTGCTATAAATTCTCAGACAACCCAAAGATTCATTGATGCCCTTCCAGACTCCCTCTGCCTACCCAAGGACGTCAGAGGACAAAAATCAGTTAACCACCTAACTGAGGAACTCAATTTAACCTTGCGCAATACCCTAGATGCAGTTGCACCCCTAAAAACTAAAAACATTTGTCATAAGAAACGAGCTCCCTGGTATACAGAAAATACCCGAGCTCTGATGCAAGCTTCCAGAAAATTGGAACGGAAATGGCGCCACACCAAACTGGAAGTCTTCCAACTAGCTTGGAAAGACAGTACCATGCAGTATCGAAGAGCCCTCACTGCTGCTCGATCATCCTATTTTTCCAACCTAATTGAGGAAAATAAGAACAATCCAAAATTTATTTTTGATACTGCCGCAAAGCTAACTAAAAAGCAGCATTCCCCAAGAGAGGATGGCTTTCACTTCAGCAGTAATAAATGCATTAACTTCTTTGAGGAAAAGATCATGATCATTAGAAAGCAAATTACGGACTCCTCTTTAAATCTGCGTATTCCTCCAAAGCTCAGTTGTCCTGAGTCTGCACAACTCTGCCAGGACCTAGGATCAAGGGAGACACTCAAGTGTTTTAGTATTATATCTCTTGACACAATGATGAAAATAATCATGGCCTCTAAACCCTCAAGCTGCATACTGGACCCTATTCCAACTAAACTACTGAAAGAGCTGCTTCCTGTGCTCGGCCCTCCTATGTTGAACATAATAAACGGCTCTCTATCCACCGGATGTGTACCAAACTCACTAAAAGTGGCAGTAATAAAGGCTCTCTTGAAAAAGCCAAACCTTGACCCTGGAAATATAAAAAACTATTGGCCTATATCGAATCTCCCATTCCTCTCAAACATTTTAGAAAAAGCTGTTGCGCAGCAACTCACTGCCTTCCTGAAGACAAACAATGTATACGAAATGCTTCAGTCTGGTTTTAGAACCCATCATAGCACTGAGACTGCACTTGTGAAGGTGGTAAATTACCTTTTAATGACGTCAGACCGAGGCTCTGCATCTGTCCTCGTGCTCCTAGACCTTAGTGCTGCTTTTGATACCATCGATCACAACATTCTTTTGGAGAGATTGAAAACCCAAATTGGTCTACACGGACAAGTTCTGGCCTGGTTTAGATCTTATCTGTCGGAAAGATATCAGTTTGTCTCTGTGAATGGTTTGTCCTCTGACAAATCAACTGTAAATGTGATTTGTAAAGGTGTTCCTCAAGGTTCCGTTTTAGGACCACTATTGTTTTCACTATATATTTGACCTCTTGGGGATGTCATTCGAAAACATAATGTTAACTTTCGGATGACACACAGCTGTACATTTCAATGAAACATGGTGAAGCCCCAAAATTGCCCTCGCTGGAAGCCTGTGTTTCAGACATAAGGAAGTGGATGGCTGCAAACTTTCCATGTGATTATCTGAGAACAGCGCCCAGCAGACAAATCATTACAAACAGTAACCAGCCAAGTAGAGGAGTAACAAAAGTCAGAAATAGCGATAAAATGTATCACTTGCCTTCGATGATCTTCATATGGTTGCACTCCCAAGACTCCATGTTACACAATAAATGTTTGTTTTGTTAGATAAAGTCCCTCTTTATCTCCAAAAACGTCTGTTTTGTTGGTGCGTTTTGTTTAGTAATCCATTGGAACAAAGCGCGGTCACAGCAGGCAGACAAAAAAATCAAAAAAGTACCATAAAAGTTCATAGAAACATGTCAAACGATGTTTAGAATCAATTCTCAGGTTGTTTTTGTCATAAATAATCTATCATATTTCAACTGGACAATAGCTTCGTCAATAGAAAAGGAAAAACAAGAAAGGTTCGCTCCCGGTCACGCGCAGGACTCATGTCTGGAAATGTCCACTGTCCTCTCATTGAAAGTGGTGTTTCTCCCTTATTTTTCAGAGGAAAAGCCTGAAACAATGCCTAAAGACTGGCCACATGTAGTGGAAGCCATAGGGATTGTGAACTGGGTCATAAGTCTTTGTATGGTGGATAGGCTTTCAATGGAAAAACAGCCATTTCAAAACAATAGCACTTCCTGGATGGATTTTCCTCATGTTTTCGCCTGCCATATCAGTTCTGTTATACTCACAGACATTATTTTAACAGTTTCGGAAACTTTAGAGTGTTTTCTATCCAAATATCCAAATTATATGCATATCCTAGCTTCTGAGCCTGAGTAGCAGGCAGTTTACTTTGGGCACGCTTTTCATCCAAAATTCTGAATGCTGCTCCCTACCCTAGTGAGGTTTTAAGGAATAACTTGGTAGGGCATTAACTGTTCATGGACTCACCTCTCTGCTGGGTGCTCTCTCTGATCATGAAGGAACCCACTCTGTTTTCAGGGAGACTAAGTAGTTCCTCTGCCTTCTGCCTCACTACTCCCTCAAACAGCCATCTTAAAACAGCACACACACACACACACACACACACAGACACACACACACACACACACACACACACACACACACACACACACACACACACACACACACACACACACACACACACACACACACACAAGGGGACGGTATACATTATATCACTGTACAGAATCAAGTCAACACAGCCTTTAATTATGACAATACAGAACATAGTTTTAACATTGCTTACCCATGGTAGACTTTGGCAGTATGGTTGTTAGGGATGTAGTTCTCACTTCCTGATTGGACAGACCGGACTCTCCACCAGTTGCCTTCCCTGAAGAACACAGATTAAAGGAGAACTTCAATAGGCTACACTGTAGCGGAAACAAAATCTGAAATTGTAGTTCTCCCCTGTTTGTATAAGTGATAAGTGTTATGCATCAGGTTTCCCCCAATGTGTTCATTCTTTGTTGTGTGCAAAATGTTATTGATTGTGTAGTGTTGTTCTGTATTATTGCATGCTTAGTAGTTATACTTGTATGCAGAGTGTTCCATTTTGTTTTGGAAAGGACTGTGTCTGTCCTCTTTTGTTGTCTCGGTATCTATATCTGTAACTCTGCATCTATCAATTTCTGCCCTAGGAAGCTTTTAGTACAGAGTAGGGTCGCAAAACTACCGGTAATTTACCAAAGTTACTGTAATCTATGATAATTTATACTCAAATAACTTTACAAAAAAATATATGCATACTGTATTGCTTTTTTATATATGTGTCCATGAGTTTCTAGTGGATAGATAGACCATATGGTTCAAATATCATAATTAATGATGAAAACATCTAATCAACAATGGCATTTTTAAAATAAATTCTTCAGCTTTTTTCACAATTGCGCTCAGTTTGGTGCCAAAACTTTTACAAGAAAGACATATTGACATCAAAAAATAAATAAAGTATATTTCATGCTGAAACCTTCATATTAAACACCAATGGTATTCACAAAGTTGTATGGTTTATATTTCGGGTAATGTTTTCCAGGTTTGTCATTCTATTTTGTGTTTCAAAATCATCTTATTTGATCATTTTGTACACGTTACATGTGATAAGGGCACACAGAGGGCCAGAGATAATTACAGACACCTGGGATAATCTGAATTACCCCAAAAGGCTACATTTTACATTTACATTTTAGTCATTTAGCAGACGCTCTTATCCAGAGCGACTTACAGTAGTGAATGCATACATTTCATTTTCATTTCATACAATTTTTTTTTTTCTTCTTTTTGTACTTGGCCCCCCGTGGGAATCGAACCCACAACCCTGGCGTTGCAAACACCATGCTCTACCAACTGAGCTACGGGGAAGGTCATGTGATAAAATTCTCCAAAGACCTTGAAAGTTTCCAAAATTCTGGTATAACTTTGAAAGTTATAATATACACTGCTCAAAAAAATAAAGGGAACACTAAAATAACACATCCTAGATCTGAATGAATGAAATAATGAATGTGCTGACAACAAAATCACACAAAAATAATCAATGGAAATCCAATTTATCAACCCATGGAGGTCTGGATTTGGAGTCACACTCAAAATTAAAGTGGAAAACCACACTACAGGCTGATCCAACTTTGATGTAATGTCCTTAAAACAAGTCAAAATGAGGCTCAGTAGTGTGTGTGGCCTCCACGTGCCTGTATGACCTCCCTACAATGCCTGGGAATGCTCCTGATGAGGTGGCGGATGGTCTCCTGAGGGATCTCCTCCCAGACCTGGACTAAAGCATCCGCCAACTCCTGGACAGTCTGTGGTGCAACGTGGCGTTGGTGGATGGAGCAAGACATGATGTCCCAGATGTGCTCAATTGGATTCAGGTCTGTGGAACGGGCGGGCCAGTCCATAGCATCAATGCCTTCCTCTTGCAGGAACTGCTGACACACTCCAGCCACATGAGGTCTAGCATTGTCTTGCATTAGGAGGAACCCAGGGCCAACCGCACCAGCATATGGTCTCACAAGGGGTCTGAGGATCTCATCTCGGTACCTAATGGCAGTCAGGCTACCTCTGGCGAGCACATGGAGGGCTGTGCGGCCCCCCAAAGAAATGCCACACCACACCATGACTGACCCACCGCCAAACCGGTCATGCTGGAGGATGTTGCAGGCAGCAGAACGTTCTCCACGGCGTCTCCAGACTCTGTCACGTCTGTCACATGTGCTCAGTGTGAACCTGCTTTCATCTGTGAAGAGCACAGGGCGCCAGTGGCGAATTTGCCAATCTTGGTGTTCTCTGGCAAATGGCAAACATCCTGCACGGTGTTGGGCTGTAAGCACAACCCCCACCTGTGGACGTCGGGCCCTCATACCACACTCATGGAGTCTGTTTCTGACCGTTTGAGCAGACACATGCACATTTGTGGCCTGCTGGAGGTCATTTTGCAGGGCTCTGGCAGTGCTCCTCCTGCTCCTCCTGCTCCTCCTTGCACAAAGGCGGAGGTAGTGGTCCTGCTGCTGGGTTGTTGCCCTCCTATGGCCTCCTCCAGGTCTCCTGATGTACTGGCCTGTCTCCTGGTAGCGTCTCCTTCTTGCCACAGCTCGCATTGATGTGCCATCCTGGATGAGCTGCACTACCTGAGCCACTTGTGTGGGTTGTAGACTCCGTCTCATGCTACCACTAGAGTGAAAGCACCGCCAGCATTCAAAAGTGACCAAAACATCAGCCAGGAAGCATAGGAACTGAGAAGTGGTCTGTGGTCACCACCTGCAGAACCACTCCTTTATTGGGGGTGTCTTGCTAATTGCCTATAATTTCCACCTGTTGTCTATTCCATTTGCACAACAGCATGTGAAATGTATTGTCAATCAGTGTTGCTTCCTAAGTGGACAGTTTGATTTCACAGAAGTGTGATTGACTTGGAGTTACATTGTGTTGTTTAAGTGTTCCCGTTATTTTTTTGAGCAGTGTGTATATATATATATATATATATATATATATATATATATATATATATATATATATATATATATATATATATATATATATATATAGTATTCCCTCTAATATACCCTCTCTTTGCAACGCTAGTGCAGAGGCTGTGGGTTTATAATTGTTCTAACAGACAGACAAAGTACTGACTCTACTTACTGAGACAAGACCCTCAGCTTCTCTCCCATCCTAAAGATCGGCTCACTGATGTCTGGAGAAGGATAGTCATGGAGAACTACAAGTGTGTCATCTTCTCCTTCTGAGGAACCGCCAATGTTACACAATTAGATAGACGTTAACAGAGACACAATTTGCCAGAAATATAGGAAATAATTGTCTCATTGTAACTTCTAATTCAAATGAATTATATGAAACACTTGGACAAATGGGTAAACAGTATGTCATCTAAAAAGTCCTGAGTCATCTTTCAAAGCTGTGTGAACATCATGTATTTTGTTAAGCCTAAACACATTACAGTATCAAAAACTGCAGTATCACAAAGAAACGGCAAATAACTGCTCAATATCTCAAAAAAGATAGAAGACTTACCCTTTAATGCACTGTCATGGTAGTTTGAATTTGTTTTGTCCCCAGCTCCCCGTCCCCACATCACATTCCCCATAGCGCCACTCTAATGGGACATAAGGTATAGCTGGTCATCAAGCTAGTCATCAACACAAACTTCAGATAGCAGACAGAGAGTAATCTGGCTGGCCAGTGAAGGCCCCATCCAGCACCTGCGTCCCTGTCATGCATGTGCATGTGTGCATGTTGTAACTTCTCTATTAACAGCCAGAGTGCTATCTCGACCAGGACACGCAGTAGACTGTAAAACCTGAGGGGTGGCTCTGAGCTCTTTCCATCCTACCCCCTTTCTATATAATGAAAATACTGTATAACTTATGTTGTAAAATGTGTTAACTAATTGGAAGGTCCATTTGTGTGTACAGCAGTTGGCTATATTGTGTAGCCTATATGTTTTTTACCTCACCCATAACACACAGTGAAAATTCCTGGTTTTCCAAATGTTTTGTCAAATCCTGATTAAATTCAGCATTTCCAGGTTTCTATCTAGTATTCACTATATTCACATTATAGAGTAGTAAACTGGAGTAGATGCTATATTAAAACTGTAGTGTCCAATTGTCACTCTGCTGAACTAATAAGAGAACACAGGAAACAGTGACACAGTGGAAACAATCAGAAGATAATATCTTGGTTAATTTGCATGATATGTCAGCAAATATTTATCATGCTGTGTGTCAATGCTATTTATAGTCAGAGTAAAAAAAATAATCTTTCACCAAACGTGACCAGCAAATCAAATCAAACTTTATATGTCACATGCGCCGAATACATGTGTAGACCTTACTGTGAAATGCTTACTTACAAGCCCTTAACCAACAGCACAGTTCAAGAAAGAGATAAGAAAATATTCACTAAATAAACTAAAGTAAAAAATAATAAAAGGTAACACAATAAAATAACAATAACGAGGATATATACAGGGGATACCTGTACCGAGTCAATGTGCAGGGGTACAGGTTAGAGGTCATTTGTGCATGTAGGTCGGGGTGAAGTGACTATGCATAGATAATATACAGCGTAGCAACAGTGTAAAAAACAAATGGAGGGTGTGGGGGGTCAATGTAAATAGTCAGGTGGCCATTTGATTAATTGTTCAGCAGTCTTATGGCTTGAGGGTAGAAGCTGTTAAGGAGCCTTTTGGTCCTAGACTTGGCGTCCGGTACCACATTCTGTGCGGTCGCAGAGAAAACAGTCTATGACTTGGGTGACTGGGGTCTTTGACCATTTTTTGGGCTTTCCTCTGACACCGCCTATTATATAGGTCCTGGATTGCAGGAAGCTTTGCCCCAGTGATGTACTGGGCCGCACACACTACCCTCTGTAGCACCTTACGGTCAGATGCCGAGCAGTTGAAATACCAGACAGTGATGCCATCGGTCAAGATGCTCCCTATGGTGCGGCTGTAGAACTTTCTGAGGATCTGGGGACCCATGCCAAATATTTTCAGTCTTCTGAGGGGGAAAAGGTGTTGTTGTGCCCTCTTCACGACTGTCTTGCTGTGTTTGGACCATGATAGGTCGTTGGTGATGTAGACACCAAGGAACTTGAAATTCTCAACCCGCCCAACTACAGCCCCATCGATGTTAATAGGGGCCTGTTCGGCCTGCCTTTTTCTGTAGTCCACGATCAGCTCCTTTGTCTTGTACACATTGAGGAAGAAGTTGTTGTCCTCACACCACACTGCCAGGTCTCGGACTTCCTCAGGCTGTCTCATCGTTGTCGATGATCAGGCCTACCACTGTTGTGTCGTCAGCAAACTTAATGATGGTGTTGGAGTCGTGTTTGACCACGCAGTTGTGGGTGAACAGGGAGTACAGGAGGGGACTGAGCACACACCCCTGAGGGGCCCCTGTGTTGTGGATCAGCGTAGCAAACGTGTTGTTGACTACCCTTACCACCTGGGAGCAGCCCATTAGAAAGTCTAGGATCCAGTTGCAGAGGGAGGTGTTTATTCCAAGTGTCCATAGCTTAGTGATGAGCTTTGTGGGCACTATGGTGTTGAACACTGAGCTGTAGTCAATGAACAGCATTCTCACATAGGTGTTAATTTTGTCCAGGTGGGAAAGGGCAATGTGGTGTGTGATTGAGATTGCGTCATCTGTGGATCTGTTGTGGCGGTATGCAAATTGGAGTGGGTCTAGGGTATGCTGTTGATGTCATGACCAGCCTTTCAAAGAACTTCATGGGTACCGATGTGAGTGCTACGGGGTGGTAATCGTTTAGGCAGGTAACCTTTGCTTCCTTGGGCACAGGGACTATGGTAGTCTGCTTGAAACATGTAGATATTACAGACTCGGTCAGGGAGAGGTTGAAAAGGTCAGTGAAGACACCAATTGGTCAGCGCATGCTTTGAGTACACGTGCTGGTAGTTCGTCTGGGCCCGTGGCTTTGTGAATGTTGACCTGTTTAAAGGTCTTGCTCACATCGACTACCGAGAGCGTTATCACACAATCGTCCAGAACAGCTGGTGCTCTCATGCATGCTTCAGTGTTGCTTGCCTCGAATCGAGCATGAAAGGCATGTAGCTCGTCTGGTAGGCTTGCATCACTGGGCAGCTCGCATCTGAGTTTCCCTTTGTAGTCCGTAATAGTTTTCAAGCCCTGCCACATCCGACGAGTGTCAGAGCCGGTGTAGTAGGATTCAATCTTAATCCTGTATTGGCACTTTGGTTGTTTGATGGTTCGTCTGATGGCATAGCGGGATTTCTTATAAGCGTCCGGATTAGTGTCCCGTTCCTTGAAAGTTGGTGCTGAGGAGTATTTATGTCTGTAGTAAAGCCCTTTTTATGTCTGTAATAAAACTCATTCTGATTGACTGGGCCTATGCCCTCCCAGGCCCACCCATGTCTGCTCTCCTGCCCAGTCGTGAAATCCATAGATTAGGGCCTAATGAATTTATTTCAATTGACTGATTTTGTTCTAAATGCAGTAAAATCTTTGAAATTGTTACATTTTGCATTTATATATAGGCTTAGTACACTTTTACCAGACACATACCTCAATAAATGTATGACAGCCTCGAAAACTCACCTAGCTGCTGAGTCGTGTGGAGTCGTCAGGATTGGAGGGCCAGTAGCAGGAGATTCTAGTTGAACATGGTCTTTGGCTCTGTGTGTTGAAGATCAGCCAGAGGAAGAATGTCAGCTACACTATTACTAATGACCGTCAGAGTTTCACAGTTCACACCCTCAACTGATGCATGCATAGTGAGGCGAGAGCACTTCCTCTGGCCAAACATATGCACACACACACACACACACAGACACACACACACACACACACACACACACACACACACACACACACACACACACACACACACACACACACACACCACACTTCCTATGAAGAAATGAGGAAGGAGAAGAGAACCAGAACAAAAGACCAATGAGAATGCTAAAAGTACATACTGGTTTTAGCTTTTAGAAATGACACAAAAGACCAAGGTTATTTCCATGCAAATATCTATGCTGTACGCATCACATACAAAGATTACATTTGAACTACATAGATAGTAATTTCCTTACTATAATTGGTCAGTTACAGTTTTTTATGTGGTGAATTTTCAAAACAATTGTAACACAGCCAGTCATTTTGTTTGTAGTCATGTTTTACCACACAAACATTGTTCCAAAATATATATGTTTACTGTGCAATATAATGAATACATTGGTTTAATCACCAAAACACAACACAATTATATCTTCTCAATTTAGTTATTTTAACTACCAGTTAATCCAATACACAGTAAATTTTTCAACATTGCCCTTTGAATGTAATATGGTATAGTACTGGAAATACACTGTTTTTACATTAGGCAATACATTGCACACCCCATAAAAATTTACTTTTGACTATGTGGCCTCTCACAACTCCAACACCATCATTAAGTTTGCTGACGACATGACGGTGGTAGGGCTGATCACCGACCACGATGAGACAGCTTATAGGGAGGAGGTCAGAGACCTGTCAGTGTGGTGCCAAAACAACAACCTCTTCCTCAATGTCAGTAAGTCAATGGAGCTGATCGTGGACTACAGGAAACAGAGGGCCGAGCACGCCCCATTCACATTGACGGGGTTGTGGTGGAGTGGGTTGAGATCTTCACGTTCCTCGGTGTTGACATCACTAAGGACCTATCATGGTCCATTCACACCAACACAGGTGTGAAGTGGGCACGACAACACCTCTTCCCCTTCAGGAGGCTGAAAAGATTTGGCATGGGCCCTCAGATCCTCAAGAAGTTCTACAGCTGCACCATCAAGAGCATCTTGACTGGCTGCATAACCGATTGGTATGGCAACTGCAAGGCGCTTCAAAGGGTAGTGAGTACGACCCAGTACATCACTGGGGCCGAGCTCCCTGCCATCCAGGACCTTTATACCAGGCGGTGTCAGAGGAAGGCCCAAAAAATTGTCAAAGACTCCGGCCACCCAAGCCACAGACTGTTCTCTCTGTTACCGCACGGCATGCGGTACCAATGCATCAAGTCTGGAACCAACAGGACCATTAACAGCTTCTACCCCCAAGCCAACAGACTTCTACAAGATTGATAAATAGCTAATAAAATGGCTACCCAGTCTTCCTGCATCGGCCCTTTTTTGCACTAACTCTCTTGCACTGACTATGCACACACACTGAACTCTACCCACACACCAGTGGTGAGCATGGCCTTATTTCTATTACAGCATATTCGATGACAGTCTTTCATATTCCATTCACCCAGCTCAATGTAACATCGCCAGGTTTAGACTACTATATGATACTAGAATTTTCCCTATACCTACAACCTAGCCTATGAAAGAAAGTTTACAATGTAGGTGCACAGGTCGAGAGAAATATTAGACTAATCAAGAGGTGCATTTGTAAATTCACTCTGGCTATCTACTTCGATTTCAGAGCACTCTCGCCCGTGTGCCTTGAGTACAGAATAACTGATGAATTTATGAATGCGCAACACCCATTGAATTTGACTGGTGTCAGTAAACGTTGGCAAAAAAATGTAATTTACATTGTTGCTAGCTGCCCAGTTACAGTCACTAACACTCTAGATAACATGATAACAGCCTAACCAGCTCTGTTAGGGCGAGTAAAATGGTCAGAGTGAGGTTTGTGTCTGGAAGTAGCTAGCGAACTTTAGCCAGTTAGCTTTGGTGCTTGACTGCAGTTTTGAGGTCCAAACACTCGGATCAACCCTACTGAACGCTCCCGAAAGCGACACGCTCTGAATTTACGAACGGACAATCTGACAACGCTCTGAATTTACGAAACCTTCATATCATGACCACTAAGAGCTACACACAGCCTACATCATTGTCACATAATAGTCATTCACCATAACTCTACTATAACTAATGCGTTAGTAAACCCGCTACAATCATGCAGTACAGTGTACAGTCAGCAGCAAGCAGTTTAGCAGATACATTGGCGGGCCTCGGTGGCAATACATTTATAAATCCAAAAGCTTACCTTGACTTGGAAGAGTTCAAGTGTTTGATAGCCATAGTCAGCTAGCTAACATAGCATCCCTCTCTGTTTGAGCCTGCTGTTTGAGTAGGCTAAACTAGCTAGCTGCATTTGAAGTGAAAGTAAAAGTGAAAAAATATATACTACGAAATAAAGATAGCTCTCTCTCTTTTGCTTCTCCTTAATTTTGGAAGAAATACATTTTTTCAAAACGGTTCAACTATTGTCTTTCTCTCTTTGAGTCAACTACTCACAACATTTTATGCACTGCTGTGCTAGCTAGGGGTGGAAGGGGGTGAGAACCATGAGCCTCCTAGGTTTTGTATTGAAGTTAATATACGCAGAGGAGGACAGAAGCTATCTCCGGCTACACCATGGTGCTACCCTACAGAGTGCTGCTGAGGCTACTGTGTGTTTTAATGAATTATTTGGTGACGTGAATATATTTAGTATAGTTCTATGTAAAAATGATGTTTTTATTTTTATGAAATTCACTGCGGAGGATGGTCCTCCCCTTCCTCCTCTGAGGAGCCCCCACTGCCACACACTCACATATACAGTACTTGCACTGACACCCCAACACACACTCTACGTATGCCCACACAAACATAACATGCACACACATGCATACTGACGCCACACACCCACACTCACATTTACCACATATGCTGCTGCTACTGTCTATTATCTATCCTGCTGCCAAGTCACTTGACCCCTACCTTTATGTACAGTTCATAGCTATCTCAATTACCTCGTACCCCTGCATGTCGACTCAGTTCTGGTACTCCCTATAAATAGCCATGTTATTTTTATTCATTATTCACTGTTTTTATTTTTATTTATTTAACTCTGCATTATTGAAAATGGACCCGTAAGTAAGCATTTCACTATTAGTCTACACCTGTTGTCTATGACTCATGTGACAAGTACAATTTGATTAGATTTATTTTGGCCCTGTCTTGTCTTCCTTTTTAACTATGTTATGTTAGACCCTGCTTTCATTTGTTCTCTCTCTCTCTTCTTATCACGACTCAGGATATGACCCGGATGCAGAAACGGGAGGCAGATAGCACAGTTCTCAGATGATTTACTAGAAACACGGGACAGGCAAAGGGCAGGTCAAGGGTAGGCAGAGGTTCGTGATCAGGTCAGAGTCAGGCAGGTACAGGACGGCAGGCAGGCTCTGGGTCAGGGCAGGCAGAATGGTCAGAACCGGGAAAAACTAGGAAATAGAAAGGCGGGAAAGAACACTGTTAAGACCTGACAAGACAAGACGAACTGGCAACAGACAAACAGAGAACACAGGCATAAATACACAGGGGATGATGGGGAAGATGGGCAACACCTGGAGGAGGGTGGAGACAAGCACAAAGACTGGTGAAAGAGATTAGGGTGTGACACTCCTGCTGTCTCTCTCTCTCTCTCAGACACATATACTGGAGATGAGCTATTCTTGAGTTAGCAATGTGGTTAAATGGCTAGCTGCATCATCGGCCTCTGCCATCATTACCAGCAAGACATGTCAAATAGAGAGGGTTTATGTAGCATTCTTTTTGCTTTGCTGTTTGTATCCAAGCCTTCAGCTAAGATGACGTTGTCGTGATGTTGCTATCGTTAATGTGATGACATGCTATTCATTGAATCATTATTAATTATTATTATTATTACGTAATTAAATTAATCATGTAACAATTAACTCAGTAACCTGGGGCACCACGGGAAAAGTTTATTTAATGAGTTACCGTTTCCCGAATTAACTCAAAGAATATCAGAATATATCAATTTCAAAGCAGTCACTAATTAATTAATTTCCTCATTTCATTCTGAACGTCGCATAATTTGAAAATCTGCACAAATCCGGGTCTCACTAATCATTTCGTACCACACAAATTGAGTTGGTTATTTATTTACTAACAAGCCAAATGATAACATAAGATACACAAACAATCTAGGTTATTGGTTAGAACTTATTAATACAATGACAACAGGTCCCTACCGGACCAACACAATATGACACGTGTTACACAAATGGAGAATTAAAGAGAGAGAGAGAAAGAGCAAGCGAGAAAAGCAACACCTGGATACATTTGTAAACTATGCTTAGTTTTAGTCCTAACACCTTGCCCCGAACGGCCACTCTTAAGGGAAAGAATTGTGATGCCTGTATTTACATGTTGAAGGTCTCCATTGGGTATCGCTTCAAGTGCCAAGTTCCGCTTAGTGGCATAGGTTCCGCCGACACCTTGTTCTTTCGATGGCCGTCTCCTTCGTTATCGGGTGTAAGTCTCTGATTGTCCACAAGATGTCACAATGTGCTTTTTCTAAATTGTCTTATTCCTTGCACTCATTCTGTGAGAGTGGGCTTCTGAGGAGGCTACTCAGCCATGTCGACACTCCAAGCGTGGGAAGGAGGGCCATGTAGACAACCGGTGACTTGAAAAGAATAACCGGGTGGTCCTGCTTGAATTCACCTTCTTAGATACAGTACTCAACCGTAGCATTGATTGTTAAGAGATTTCCTTTGTCTTCAACAACCTCGTGTTGCGTTTCGGGGTCATGACTAGTCGTAGACCTCGGCTGCAGCGCGTGGTCAACTTAGTCTAGTATGTAAATTCTAAACTCACATGTTTTATACCCTAGGGTAGAAAGGGCGTTTTCGTCTTTATGACACGCTCTCTGGGTACCCTGGGGCGTAGCTAGTTACGAGGCAAGGTATCAGGATTTACTATGAACTTGTTTAGACAACTAAAATCACGGTCTTATCGTCAACCTGGTAGGATTTCTGCAAGCTGCCAACCACCACCAGAATGGACAGGGGAGGTCCCGGCTGGCTCGCAGTTCCAGACCCGTCATCCGGTTGTCCAGGCTAGTGGATCTAGGCAGTAACTTAGGCAGACGTTAATAATGCACAACACTCAGGCAAAACATCATTACATTTCTTCCCCAAATGAGCGGTGTCGTGGCACTAACTGGTAGCTGTATGGGGAACTGGTTTGTGGCTTTATCACTTCCTAAGTATCAAAGTCAATGAAACAAAAACGAATAAAAAGACAAACAAAGATATACAAAATATAGCTACCACACCTTAATCAATGTCACGCTTGTCGTTGGTAATGGAGGACCAAAACGCAGCAGGTATGTGTAAGCTCATCTTGACGTTTATTAACCTGTTAGGGCTAGGGGGCAGTATTGACACGGCTGGATAAAAAACGTCCCCGATTTAATCTGGTTACTACTCCTGCCCAGTAACTAGAATATGCATATAATTATTGGCTTTGGATAGAAAACACTCCAAAGTTTCTAAAACTGTTTGAATGGTGTCTGTGAGTATAACAGAACTCAAATGGCAGGTCAAAACCTGAGAAGATTCTGTACAGGAAGTTCCCTGTCTGACCATTTCTTGGCCTTCTTTGTCATCTCTATCCAAAACAAAGGATCTCTGCTGTTACGTGACACTTCCTACGGCTCCAATGGGCTCTCAGAAGGCGGCAAAAATCTGAATCATGGCTTTGCAGGCTCTGGTTGAAAAAAAGTAGCGCGTTTGGATAGTGGCTGGTTACAGTACTGTGAGACTCAGGCACGTGCCCGCGTCGACCGAATGCTTTGTTTTCTTTCCTCTGTTTACCTACACTCAGATTCCCGGTCGGAATATTATCGCTTTTTTACGAGAAAAATGGCATAAAAAGGGATTTTAAACAGCGGTTGACATGCTTCGAAGTACGGTAATGGAATATTTAGAATTTGTTTGTCACGAATTGCGCCATGCTCGTGACCCTTATTTACACTTCGGATAGTGTCTTGGAACGCATGAACAAAACGCCGCTATTTGGATATAACGATGGATTATTTTGGACCAAACCAACATTTGTTATTGAAGTAGCAGTCCTGGGAGTGCATTCTGACGAAGACAACAAAGGTAATCAAACTTTTGTAATAGTAAATCGGAGTTTGGTCAGGGCTAAACTTGGTCGGTGTCTAAATGGCTAGCCGTGATGGCTGGGCTATCTACTGAGAATATTGCATAATGTGCTTTCACCGAAAAGCTATTTTAAAAACGGATACCTCGATTGCACAAAGGAGTGCTGTATCTATAATTCTTAAAATAATTGTTATGTTTTTTGTGAACGTTTATCGTGAGTAATTTAGTAAATTCACCGGAGGTTTGCGGGGGGTATGCTAGTTCTGAACGTCACATGCTAATGTAAAAAGCTGTTTTTTGATATAAATATGAACTTGATTGAACAAAACATGCATGTATTGTATAACATAATGTCCTAGGTGTGTCATCTGATGAAGATCATCAAAGGTTAGTGCTGCATTTAGCTGTCTTCTGGGTTTTTGTGACATTATATGCTAGCTTGAAAAATGGGTGTCTGATTATTTCTGGCTGGGTACTCTGCTGACATAATCTAATGTTTTGCTTTCGTTGTAAAGCCTTTTTGAAATCGGACAGTGTGGTTAGATTAACGAGAGTCTTGTCTTTAAAATGGTGTAAAATAGTCATATGTTTGAGAAATTGAAGTAATAGCATTTCTAAGGTATTTGAAAATCGCGCCACTGGATTACACTGGCTGTTGCGTAGGTGGGACGAATTCGTCCCGCCTAGCCCAGAGAGATTAACTCAGAATGAACATACAAAAATAACGAACAAGAGAACGAACGATCAACAGACAGTCTGGCAAGGCACAAGGCTAAACACTGAACAATCTCCCACAATTAAACAGACAAACACACCCAACTAATATAGGACTTCCAATCAAAGGCAACACCACACAGCTGCCTTCAATTGGAAGTCCACCCCAATTAACCAAACATAGACATACAACGAACTAGATCAACATAGAAATACGTAAACAAGGAACAGTGCCCAAAAACCCCGGAATACTTAAATCAAATGCCCTTTTTAGAAAAACACCACCCCTAACCACATAAAACAAATACCCTCTGCCACGTCCTGACCAAATTACAATACCAATTAACCCTTATACTGGCTAGGATGTGACAGTACCCCCCCCCCCCCCCCCCCCTTAAAGGTGCTAACCCCGGAAGCACCTTAAAAAAAACAACAACCCCAAACAACAAAACAAAAATTCCCCCCTACTAAAGGGAGGGAAGGGAGGGTGGCTGCCGTCAACGACGGCACTGTGCTACACCCCCCCTTCTCAACCCACCTATATCTGGAGGTGGCTCCGGTTCTGGCCGTTCCAGGCAGTCGGGCCACTCTGGCAGCTCGGGGCAGTCTGGCAGCTCGGGGCAGTCTGGCCGCTCTGGCAGCTCGGGGCAGTCTGGCCGCTCTGGCAGCTCGGGGCAGTCTGGCCGCTCTGGCAGCTCGGGGCAGTCTGTCCGCTCTGGCAGCTCGGGGCAGTCTGTCCGCTCTGGCAGCTCCTGACTAGTGGGTGGCTCTGGCGACTCTTCACTGACGGGCGGCTCTGGCGATTCCTCACTGACGGGCGGCTCTGGCGATTCCTCACTGACGGGCGGCTCCGGCGACTCTTGACTGACGGGCAGTTCGGGCGACTCTTGACTGACGGGCAGTTCGGGCGACTCTTGACTGACGGGCAGTTCGGGCGACTCTTGACTGACGGGCAGTTCGGGCGACTCTTGACTGACGGGCAGTTCGGGCGACTCTTGACTGACGGGCAGTTCGGGCGACTCTTGACTGATGGGCAGCTCTAGCGACGTCGGACTGGGATGACGCACTTGAAGCCTGGTGCGTGGTGCTGGACGTACCAGATTGGGAACACGCACCTCCAGGCTAGTGCGGGGAGCGGGAACAGGACGAGTGGGACTGGGCTGACGCACTTCCGGGTCCGCACGAGAGACAGGAGCTGGAAACCCAGGGCTATGGAGGCGCACAGGCGGTCTAGATCGTACCTCCTGCACAACCCGTCCTGGCTGGATAGAACTAGTAGCCCTGCACGAGCGGGGTGCTTGTACAGGGCGGACTTGGTTGTGCAGGGGCCTGATGGTAGCCGTGCGTAGAGCGGGAGTTGGGTAGCCTGGTCCTCGGAGGCGTACCAGCGACCAGATGCGCTGCGCAGGCATCCTCCTACCAGGCTGGATGCCCGCTCTAGCACGGCACCTGCGAGGGTCTGGAATAACGCGCACCGGACTGTGCGTGCGTATGGGTGAGATAGTGCGCTCCTCAGCGAAACATGGCGCTCTCCACCTCATTCGCTCCTCCATATAACCACGGGTAGCTGGCTTCCGGCTCTTCCTAGGCCTAGCCAAACTACCTGTGTGCCCCCCCCCAAAAAATTATTGGGGGTGCCTCTCATGCTTCTCCCTCAGCGCGTCCAAGGCCTCGTACCTCCGCCTCTCTGCCTTGGCTGCCTCAATTTCCTCCCGTGGGCGACGGTACTCCCCAGCCTGGTGCCAAGGTCCAGCCCCGTCCAGAACTTCCTCCCAGGTCCATCTCTCCTGCCAGTCCAACTCGAAATCCCTTTTCTTCTGCTGCTTGGTCCTTAGTTGGTGGGAGATTCTGTCACGCTTGTCGTTGGTAATGGAGGACCAAAACGCAGCAGGTATGTGTAAGCTCATCTTGACGTTTATTAACTCAGAATGAACGTACAAAAATAACCTCTCTGGGCTAGGCGGGACGAATTCGTCCCACCTACTCAACAGCCAGTTGAATCCTGTGGCGCGATATTCAAATACCTTAGAAATGCTATTACTTCAATTTCTCAAACATATGACTATTTTACAGCATTTTAAAGACAAGACTCTCGTTAATCTAACCACACTGTCCGATTTCAAAAAGGCTTTACAACGAAAGCAAAACATTAGATTATGTCAGCAGAGTACCCAGACAGAAATAATCAGACACCCATTTTTCAAGCTAGCATATAATGTCACATAAACCCAGAAGACAGCTAAATGCAGCACTAACCTTTGATGATCTTCATTAGATGACAACCCTAGGACATTATGTTATACAATACATGCATGTTTTGTTCAATCAAGTTCATATTTATGTCAAAAACCAGCTTTTTACATTAGCATGTGACGTTCCAAACTAGCATACCCCCCGCAAACCTCCGGTGAATTTACTAAATTACTCACGATAAACGTTCACAAAAAACATAACAATTATTTTAAGAATTATAGATACAGAACTCCTTTGTGCAATCGAGGTGTCCGATTTTAAAATAGCTTTTCGGTGAAAGCACATTTTGCAATATTCTCAGTAGATAGCCCAGCCATCACGGCTAGCTATTTAGACACCCACCAAGTTTAGCCCTGACCAAAGTCAGATTTACTATTACAAAAGTTTGATTACCTTTGATGTTCTTCGTCAGAATGCACTCCCAGGACTGCTACTTCAATAACAAATGTTGGTTTGGTCCAAAATAATCCATCGTTATATCCAAATAGCGGCGTTTTGTTCGTGCGTTCCAAGACACTATCCGAAGTGTAAATAAGGGTCACGAGCATGGCGCAATTCGTGACCAAAAAATTCTAAATATTCCATTACCGTACTTCGAAGCATGTCAACCGCTGTTTAAAATCCCTTTTTATGCCATTTTTCTCGTAAAAAAGCGATAATATTCCGACCGGGAATCTGCGTTTAGGTAAACAGAGGAAAGAAAACAAAGCATTCGGTCGACGCGGGCACGCGCCTGAGTCTCACAGTACTGTAACCAGCCACTACCCAAACGTGCTACTTTTTTTCAGCCAGAGCATGCAAAGCCACGATTCAGCTTTTTGCCGCCTTCTGAGAGCCTATGGGAGCCGTAAGAAGTGTCACGTTATAGCAGAGATCCTCAGTCTTCAATAAACAGAGGCAAGAAGAACGACACCTTGTCAGACAGGCCACTTCCTGCATGAAATCTTCTCAGGTTTTTGCCTGCCATATGAGTTCTGTTATACTCACAGACACCATTCAAACAGTTTTAGAAACTTTAGGGTGTTTTCTATCCAAAGCCAGTAATTATATGCATATTCTAGTTACTGGGCAGGAGTAGTAACCAGATTAAATCGGGTACGTTTTTTATCCAGCTGTGTCAATACTGCCCCCTAGCCCTAACAGGATAACAAACAAGAGAACGAACGATCAACAGACAGTCTGGCAAGGCACAAGGCTAAACACAGAACAATCTCCCACAATTAAACAGACAAACACACCCAACTAATATAGGACTTCCAATCAAAGGCAACACCACACAGCTGCCTTCAATTGGAAGTCCACCCCAATTAACCAAACATAGACATACAACTAACTAGATCAACATAGAAATACGTAAACAAGGAACAGTGCCCAAAAACCCCGGATTATTTAAATCAAATGCCCTTTTTAGAAAAACACCACCCCTAACCACATAAAACAAATACCCTCTGCCACGTCCTGACCAAACTACAATACCAATTAACCCTTATACTGGCCAGGACGTGACAATCATCTAATTTTAACTACAGTTGAAGTCGGAAGTTTACATACACCTTAGCCAAATACACTTAAACTCAGTTTTTCACAATTCCTGATATTTAATCCTAGTAAGAATTCTCTGTCTTAGGTCAGTTAGGATCACCACTTTATTTTCAGAATGTGAAATGTCAGAGTAATAGTAGAGAGAATGATTTATTTCAGATTTTATTTCTTTCATCACATTCCCAGTGGGTCAGAAGTTTACATACACTCAATTAGTATTTGGTAGCATTGCCTTTAAATTGTTTGACTTGGGTCAAATATTTCGAGTAGCCTTCCATAAGCTTCACACAATAAGTTGGGTGTTTTTTGGCCCATTCCTACTGACAGAGCTGGTGTAACTGAGTCAGATTTGTAGGACTCCTTGCTCGCATATGCTTTTTCAGTTCTGCCCACAAATTTTCTATAGGATTGAGGTCAGGGCTTTGTGATGGTCACTCCAATACCTTGACTTTGTTGTCCTTTAAGCCATTTTGCCAAAACTTTGGAAGTATGCTTGGGGTCCTTGTCCATTTGGAAGACCCATTTGTGACCAAGCTTTAACTTCCTGACTGATGTCTTGAGATGTTGCTTCAATATATTCACATAATTTTCCTGCCTCATGATGCCCTCTATTTTGTGAAGTGCACCAGTCCCTCCTTCAGCAAAACACCCCCACAACATGATGATGCCACCCCCGTGCTTCACAGTTGGGATGGTATTCTTCGGCTTGCAAGCCTCCCCCTTTTTCCTCCAAACATAACAATGGTCATTATGGCCAAACAGTTCTACTTTTGTTTCATCAGACCAGAAGACAATTCTCCAAAAAGTCCGATCTTTGATCCCCTTGTGCAGTTGCAAACCGTAGTCTGGCTTTTTTATGGCGGTTTTGGAGCAGTGGCTTCTTCCTTGCTGAGCGGCCTTTCAGGTTATGTCGATATAGGACTCGTTTTACTGTGGATATAGATACTTTTGTACCTGTTTCCTCCAGCATCTTCACAAGGTCCTTTGCTGTTGTTCTGGGATTGATTTGCACTTTTCGTACCAAAGTACGTTCATCTCTAGGAGACAGAACGCGTCTCCTTCCTGAGCGGTATGACGGCTGTGTGGTCCCATGGTGTTTATACTTGCGTACTATTGTTTGTACAGATGAACGTGATACCTTCAAGCATTTGGAAATTGCTCCCAAGGATGAACCAGACTTGTGGAGGTCTACAATTTCTTTTCTGAGGTCTTGGCTGATTTCTTTTGATTTTCCCATGATGTCAAGCAAAGAGGCACTGAGTTTGAAGGTAGGCCTTGAAATAAATCCACAGGTACACCTCCAATTTACTCAAATTATGTCAATTAGCCTATCAGTAGCTTCTAAAGCCATGACATCATTTTCGGGAATTTTCCAAGCTGTTTAAGGCACAGTCAACTTAGTGTATGTAAACTTCTGACCCGCAGGAATTGTGATACAGTGAATTATAAGTGAAATAATCTGTCTGTAAACAATTGTTGGAAAAATGTATTGCGTCATGCACAAAGTAGATGCCAAAACTATAGTTTGTTAACAAGACATTTGTGGAGTGGTTGAAAATGAGTTCTAATGACTCCAACCTAAGTGTATGTAAACTTCTGACTTCAACTGTATATTCTAAGGTCAAATGTCATTCTGTCATGGCCTGGTGTGGTCTAGTGATTAGGGTTTCTGCCTTCAGTGCTCACACATAGGCCTACCATATTGGTGTGGGTTTGATTCTGGCCTTACTTAATCCCTGATGGACTAGATTTACACGTTTCAAATATGGAAAGTCTCGGGACATTTAATCCCCGATCTTGATAATAAATGACCATACCACAGACACTTGGATAACATAAATAGGAAACAAATAAAATAATAACAATATGCCACACCAACATTAATTTCCATTTATACAAAGTGTAAGGTAAATTACCACGTGGTAAACAATGTAATACTTTTTTTCTGCTCGTCAAATAGAGAAATCGCCTGTAGTCTGCTCAAAAAGGACTAAGTTGTTCCGATTACAATACCAACCAGAGGACAAACACATCTTGAAAGACTTTGGTTACAAGCAGGACTTGCTAAGGTAACACCGACATAATCTTTTAGGGGGCGTAAATGAGGAGATCAATAATGGTTGCTATTTAGCACGTATTGATGGTTTAACGAGACATCAGATAATCTAGTGCCATCGATGATTGCAATAGGCCCCTTTTTATTTGATTATATTCCAGTGAGCTACATTCTGTCGGCTACACGTTAGCCTAAACACATAATGAAATGTGTGAAAAAAAATAATAGGCTACTGTTTGTTTCTCTGGCTGAGTTGATGAGCTGACTTGGGCCATCAGTTGATTGACAAATGTAGGTCGACTATAGAACAATAAACTTTCCTCCAGTGTGGATGCTCGTACACATTTTAGGCTATGTATAATTTGTCTATATAGTTCTGGTCTTTGGTGTGGATTAAAGCATGTATTGTGTGGCTTTAATATTTCATTTCGTAAAGCTGACAAGATGTTTATGCATATGAGCCTATCCAAAGACGATTTCGTTGAGCTGAGACACTTTTCTTTGATGTTTAAATTATCAGACTATTCGTTTTACTACTTGAAAACATGGAAGTAAATTACATTTCCTTGTGGGCCTAATGTAGGCTCAAGTACTACTAGACGCAAGCTCATGAGGCTCGGAGACTGAAGTACAATGCTTAGACCTCTGCGCTACGGCAGTTCACAATGCTTGAGCAAGAACTAAGAATACTATGAATACTGATGATACATAGATACCGATGTCGTTTTAAATTATTTTATTTGAAGCATTCCCCAAACCATAGTCCTAGTCTTAACCTTAACCACTCAGAATTAATGCCTAAACTGTTAACCTTTGGGGGGTTTTTTTACCTTGTAACCACGCAGAACTAACCCTGTTAATATGCAGAATTAATGCATCAAAATTAGACGTTCATCCATGAGTCAAATGGCCGGATTCAAACTCGACCCTTGGTTATGTGTGCTGGGGTCAGTGGCTGTAAACGCTGGACCCCACATGCATTGAGGAAACCTTAACATTTAATAAAACAGTTGATCTAAAACAACTGATTTTCCCTAACGAAAAATGCATCTACCCCCTAAATATGTACATTTATTAGAATCCACATAAGAATTCACAGGGGACTCTCTGTAGCCTACATAAGGTACAATGTAGGTACAGTGAGCATTGTATATACAGCTGACCCCTGGCGGCGATTCAAAATATTTCTTCAGATATTCAAATCCTCCTGCTGCAGGATTATTTTCTTCCTGTGACGAAAGGGGTAAAATTAAGATCCGACATATGTATCTATGAGCCTGAGAGGTGCAGCCAGTCAGTCAGTCCAGCTGGTGAAAGTGGTCTTAATGGGTGTCTGTCTGTAATTAGAACTAGTGATTACAGCATATGGCAGGACACCTGCGTAAGCGGGCACACACAAACACAAACACACATGCAGCGGCTCCTAATGGCACAGTGGATATAATGCCAGCCTTTATATCCAGGAGAGTACTGTAACTACGGGTTGCCAGTCCCAGACCATTATAAGCGGCGTTGCCAGCCTGAGCCAGCTCATTCTCCTAAATGGCACAGATGCGATCTCTTATCGCCACAGCAACACCCATTACCTGGTCATTATAGGGCTGTTTCTACGGTCAATTTTTATGCTGTTTGTTTTTACTGAGCCCCTGTGAAAGTAGATCCGCCTCCCTGGTTTAGTGCATGTAAAAACACAGCCCCCAGGCAGCTGTATCTGATACGGACTCAGTGTAATGGTGTACAGCCCTGTAATCATGATGTTTTTACATCGTAAATTGTGTGTAATGGCACTGTAAATTAGATATCAAGTGGAAAGATTGTAGATTTATATTTTAACATCCATAAAAAGTACATATTCATTGTGCATACAATATAGACCACATAGTGTCAGTATACAAATGTGATTAGTTATGTACTAACAGATTGGGCAAAACTCAGGATTTAGCAAAATTGCGAAAGGTTTGAAATCTCATTTGCATTTCTCTAAGAAATGACTAACAACCAGTGTAGCTCTTAAGGCCTACAGAGGACAGGAAAGTGTCTTAGTTTCCACTGGCTACCTTCAAGAATTATTCAACTGCAAACATTCCAGGAAGATCGTTGCTTTATTGCTTTTCTGAGAAATGGACCACCGCAGCAATTACTTTTCTTCACTATTCAACTTTGAATTTAGAATGCATGCATTCTGGTAGCCATGGATACATGTCTGTACTCGCCAGGTTCAGGGATAGATGGATACTTATCTGAACTGCCGTATTAGCTAAATTACTACACTCTGGTTCACTGCAAGTGCATTTCAATGCAGACTGTGTACTTGGTCCATACAATTTTTGACATGCCAATGAGCGACACAGAGTTGGCATGATAGCACAAGCAGACTGTCAACTATATTTCTCATTTTCTCTGAACTTTACTTTCCACCGATGTGTGGACCTAAACCGAGCGTGACCTGACAGCAAAGCGGAGGTGTATCTGAGGATTTAATGCCCCTGTCTGAGAGGGACCAAAGAGGCGAGACCAATCAGTTTTAGGTCAGTGTCATGGCTCCAACAGGCAGGAGAAAGCAGGGCATTGTGGGGGAGATTAATGTAGAGGTTCTCTACTCCTCTGTGGATTATCCCTTCTTCTGACATTTGACCCTCTGTACTGCCATCATGTATATTAAAACAGAGTTTAACATCCAACAGAGACATAGGGGTATGGATGGAAAATATATCTATTAGGCTAAATGTACAGTCAAATACTGGCAAATGGTTGGCAGTCTAAGCTTTTGTGTGGAAAATATTACATCCACATCTCTCTCTACTCCAAGAGCAAGAAAAAAACTGCTATTCCACTGACGCAATCTCCATTGAATACGTGGAGCGATTCTCACATTTCTCAAATTCCAGACCGATGTCTTAAACTTTGAATTTCACCCTTTCATCTAGGTCCATTGAGGTCAGAGTCAGTGGCTCACTGTCTACCCCCCTTTAAACCTCAGAACTATCAGCCTAGATCCCTGTGTCCCAATTCTCTGTTCTTTCTTCCCAGTTAAGTGCACACTTATTCTCTTCCCTTCATGATTTAACAGGAACTGACTGGTTTAAGAAATCTGCTGGAACTCTTCCTTTTTCTTCACAAATCCATTGCTTTAAAATGCTTGGAGAGACGTGCACCGGCGCACGCTCTTGGTATGGCGAAAAGAAAGGCCAGATCATTTGGACGCAGAAGCTTTGGCCGTGACCAGGACAATTTGTATTTGGCACACTAAGCTATAAGTCAGCCTGTCAGCAGCCAGATGTGTTTTGGCGCTGGAATCTAAATAGATCTGACCCCAGGTCAGTTGAAGCTCCTTTAGCTCTGACTAAGGGTGGTGTCATTATCCACAGTCTTGGACTGCTTGCTGATCTCCGCTGACCTCCCCTGTACTTCATAGTCTGTAGTAGTTGATCCCAGATGCAGAGAGAGAGTGGGAGAGAGAGGGAGAGAGGTAGTGTGAGTGAGACAGGAGCCCCGTTTATAACTGGTTCTAACATGCGTCCTTTGTCCTGATCTTGTCCACATTCTGATTGTGTCAAAGATTTTAGACGTGTGTAGACGATTAAAAGACGCATTGTGATCTGATTGTGATCAGGTCTTCCTGACCACCTCCTGAGGTAGTCAGGCACGCATTGTGTCTGTATATCTTACAAGTGTTGATGGATCTAGACTGTGAAAACATTTAAATCATCATTATGTAAGCCTCTAAAATCATTGACAGTTAACACCATTGACTTATGGCATCAAAATGTGTCTTAAAATAAATAAATAAATACATATTATTTTGAAAGAATATCTGTCAAATTATTTGCATACAGGGAGGGACCAGGAAATCTGGTCACAATGAGGACACAGTAGATGGATACGAGACACAGTTAATACCATGTGTACACATATTTCTGAAAATGTGGACACAACAGAATGTGGACAAGATCTTGACAAAGGATGCATGTTAGCACCAGGTACAAACGAGGCTAGAGAGGGAAGAGAGCGAGATGGAGAGAGAGAGAGAGAGAGAGAGAGAGAGATGATCAGCCTTAGTGGACTGCCTGCATGTTATTGCGTCAGACAAACGGGGTGGTTTGTTTGAAATGTGGTTTTGGCTCCCACAAATTCATGAGGGAATGAGCTCAACTCTTAAATTCTGTTTAGGAGCTCACTTTGAGAAAATCCCAGTCAGCCACGATGGCTTAGAGATTCCTTCTTCTGATTTTAGCATTAAAAGACTCCAAAAAACAGCCAATAATTTCAGATCCAGTACCATCGTTGGGCCGCAGGTGTGAAAGATTCAGCAGACTGCTGGCATTACACATCTGGCTAAAAGAATACTGTAGCTCTGCTGAAGTCACTTTTATTGACAACTTTGACACCTTCTGGAAACAGAAGATACTTTACAGGAATGACAGAGTCCATCCAAATCATCTTGGCTCCTGGACTCTGTCCACACATTTCAAGGCTGCGTTGAAACAATGACTGGTAAATGATCCAAGACCAGCTCAGTTAATCCCTACCATTGTGACAATGACTCGTCATAATGCTGCATCAAATGTACATGATCTTAGGGGCATTGGCAAACACAATGGAAGTAATTTAATTTATTTACCCCTAATTGCACCGAATGCATCTGTTTATCCTACAGCTATTGTAAGCAGTTATCATGGGCCTATAAACCAGAGTTACACTGTTAGCACTGAGGTGGTGTGAAAGAGTAGGAAGACCACTTTATGCAGCTCACCCTGCTCTATTAGCTCCAATGTAAATAACATGAGTAAGTCTACCTCTGATAAGCTTCCCAGTAAAGCATTAAAAACAATCAACCCAGAAAAGTGCTAAACAATAGCCCATATTAACATATGTAGCCTAAGAAACAAGGTCCATAAAGTCAATAACTTGCTTGTAACAGATGACATTCATATTCTGAAACTCACTTAGATAATACCTTTGATGATACAGTGGTAGCAATACACGGTTATAACATCTACCGAAAAGACAGAAATGCCAACGGAGGCGGTGTTGCGGTCTATATTCAGAACCACATTCCTGTAAAGCTTAGAGACGATCTAATGTTAAATACTGTTGAAGCAATATGGCTACAGGTAGATACGGCTAGACCTAAAGCCCATTCTTGTGGGAAGCTGCTTTAGACCACCAAGTGCTAACCTCAAATCAAATCAAATTTTATTTGGTCACATACACATAGTTAGCAGATGTTAATGTGAGTGTAGCGAAATTCTTGTGCTTCTAGTTCCGACCGTGCAGTAATATTTAACAAGTAATCTAACAATTTCACAACAACTACCTTATACACACAAGTGTAAAGGAATGATTAAGAATATGTACATATAAATATATGGATGAGCGATGGCCGAACGGCATAGGCAAGATGCAGTAGATGGTATAGAGTACAGTATATACATATGAGATGAGTAATGTAGGGTATGTAAACATTACATAAAGTGGCACTGTTTAAGTGATTAGTGATACATTTATTACACACAATTATTAATTATTAAAGTGGCTAGAGATTGAGTCTGTATGTTGGCAGCAGCCACTCAATGTTAGTGATGGCTGTTTAACAGTCAGATGGCCTTGAGATAGAAGCTGTTTTTCAGGTGGTGTAGGTGTCCTGGAGGGTAGGAAGTTTGCCCCCGGTGATGCGTTGAGCAGACCTCTACCCCCCCCCCCCCCCCCCGGAGAGCCTTACGATTGTGGGTGGAGCAGTTGCCATACCAGACGGTGATACAGCCCGAGAGGATGCTCTTGATTGTGCATCTGTAAAAGGTTGTGAGTGTTTTTGGTGACAAACCAAATTTCTTCAGCCTCCTCAGGTTGAAGAGGTGCTGTTGTGCCTTCTTCACCACGCTGTCTGTCTGGGTGGACCATTTCAGTTTGTCCGTGATGTGTACGCCGAGGAACTTAAAACTTTCCACCTTCTCCACTACTGTCCCATCGATGTGGATAGGGGGGTGCTCCCTCTGCTGTTTCCTGAAGTCCACGATCATCTCCTTTGTTTTGTTGACGTTGAGTGTGAGGTTATTTTCCTGACACCACACTCCAAGTGCCCTCACCTCCTCCCTGTAGGCTGGCTCGTCGTTGTTGGTAATCAAGCCTACCACTGTAGTGTCATCTGCAAACTTGATGATTGAGTTGGAGGTGTGCATGGCCACGCAGTCATGGGTGAACAGGGAGTACAGGAGAGGGCTGAGAACGCACCCTTGTGGGGCCCCAGTGTTGAGGATCAGCGGGGTGGAGGTGTTGTTTCCTACCGTCACCACCTGGGGGGCGGCCCGTCAGAAAGTCCAGGACCCAGTTGCACAGGGAGGGGTCAAGACCCAGGGTCTCGAGCTTAATGACTAGTTTGGAGGGTACTATGGTGTTAAATGCTGAGCTGTATTCGATGAACAGCATTCTTACATAGGTATTCCTCTTGTCCGGATGGGTTAGGGCAGTGTGCAGTGTGATTGTGATTGCGTCGTCTGTGGACCTATTGGGTGTCAGGTAGGGTGGAGGTGATATGATCCTTGACTAGTCTCTCAAAGCACTTCATGATGACAGAAGTGAGTGCTACGGGGTGATAGTCGTTTTGCTCAGTTACTTTAGCTTTCTTGGGAACAGGAACAATGGCGGCCCTCTTGAAGCATGTAGGAATGATTGAATATGTCCGTAAACACACCAGCCAGCTGGTCTGCGCATGCTCTGAGGACGCGGCTAGGGATGCCGTCTGGGCCAGCAGCCTTGCGAGGGTTAGCACGTTTAAATGTTTTACTCACTTTGGCTGCGGTGAAGGAGAGCCCGCAGGTTTTGGTAGCGGGCCGTGTCAGTGGCACTGTATTGTTCTCAAAGCGAGCAAAGAAGTTGTTTAGTTTGTCTGGGAGCAAGACATCGGTGTCCGTGACGGGGCTGGTTTTCTTTTTGTAGTCCGTGATTGACTGTAGACCTTGCCACATACGTCTCGTGTTTGAGCCATTGATTTGCGACTCTACTTTGTCTCTATACTGACGCTTAGCTTGTTTGATTGCCTTGCGGTGGGAATAGCTACACTGTTTGTATTCGGTCATGTTTCTGGTCGCCTAGCCATAATTAAAAGCAGTGGTTCGTGCTTTCAGTTTTGCGCGAATGCTGCCATCAATCCACTGTTTATGGTTAGGGAAGGTTTTAATAGTCACCGTAGGTACCACTTCACCGATGCACTTGCTATTAAACTAGCACACCAAGTCAGCGTATTCATCAATGTTGTTGTCCGATGCTATCCGGAACATATCCCAGTCCACGTGATCGAAGCAATCTTGAAGCGTAGAATCAGATTGGTCGGACCAGCGTTGAACAGACCTGAGCACGGGCGTTTCCTGTTTTAGTTTCTGTCTATAGGCTGGGAGCAACAAAATGGAGTCATGGTCAGATTTGCCAAAAGGAGGGCGAGGGAGGGCTTTGTATGCGTCGCAGAAATCCGAGTAGCAATGATCCAGAGATTTGCCAGCACATTCGATATGCTGATACAATTTAGTGAGCCTTGTTTTCAGATTATCCTTGTTAAAATCCCCAGCTACAATAAATGCAGCTTCAGGATATGTGCTTTCCAGTTTACATAGAATCCAATGAAGTTCTTTCAGGGCTGTTGAGGTGTCTGCTTGGGGGGGTAGGGTGATGTACACGGCTGTGATTATAATCAAAGAGATTTCTCTTCAGTATCTGGATAAGTATCTGGATAAGTATCTGGATAATATGTGTCAAATGCTTTATAATGTATGTGATATCAACAGAGAAGTATATTGTCTGGGTGATTTAAATATTGACTGGTTATAATCAAGCTGCCCACTCAGGAAAAAACTTCAAACTGTAACCAGTGCCTGCAACCTGGATCAGGTTGTCAGTCAACCTACAAGGGTAGTTATAAACAGCACAGGAATTAAATCATCAACATGTATTGATCACATCTTTACTAATGCTGCAGATATTTGCTTTAAAGCAGTATCCAAATCCATAGGATGTAGTGATCACAATATAATAGCCATATCTAGGAAAACTAAAGTTCCAAAGGATGGGCCAAATATAGTGTATAAGAGGTCATACAATAAGTTTTGTAGTGATTCATATGTTGAAGATGTAAAGAATATTTGCTGGTCTGTGGTGTGTAATGAGGAGCGTCCAGACGCTGCACTTGACGCATTTATGAAACTACTTATTCCAGTTACTAATAAGCACACACTCATTAAGAAAATGACTGTAAAAACTGTTAAATCCCCTCGGATTGATGAGGAATTGAAAAATTGTATGGTTGAAAGGGATGAGGCAAAAGGTATGGCAATTAAGTCTGGCAGCCCAACTGATGGGCAAACGTACGGCAAATTAAGAAATCATGTGACTAAACTAAATACAAATAAAAATAAACTACACTATGAAACAAAGATAAATTATATGAAGAATGATAGTAAAAATCTTTGGGGCACCTTAAACTAAATTTTGGGGAAAAAATGTCAGCTCGGCTCCTTCATTCATTGAATCAGATGGCTCATTCATCACAAAGCCCACTGATATTGTAATCTACTTTAATTACTTTTTCATTGGCAAGATAAGCAAACTTAGAGATGACATGCCAGCAACAAACGCTGACACTTACACATCCAAGTATATCAGACCAAATTATGAAATACAAGAATTGTACTTTTGAATTGCGTAAAAAGTCAGTGTGGAAGAGGTGAAAAAGTTATTGTTGTCTATCAACAGTGACAAGCCACTGGGGTCTGACAATCTGGATGGAAAATTACTGAGGATAATAGCAGACGATATTGCCACTCCTATTTGCCACATCTTCAATTTAAGCCTACTAGAGAGCATGTGCCCTCAGGCCTGGAGGGAAGCAAAAGTCATTCCGCTACCCAAGAATAGTAAAGCCCCCTTTACTGGCTCAAATAGCCAACCAATCAGCCTGTTACCAACCCTTAGTAAACTTCTGGGAAAAAAAGGGTGTTTGACCAGATACAAAACAAATTGACAAAAGAATTTCAGCATGCTTATAGGGAAGGACACTCAACAAGCACAGCATTTACACAAATGACTGATGATTGGCTGAGAGAAATAGATGATAAAATGATTGTGGGGGCTGTCTTGTCAGACTTCAGTGCAGCTTTTGACATTATCAATCATAGTCTGCTGCTGGAAAAACGTATGTGTATTGGTTTTACACCCCCTGCTATAATGTGGATAAATAGTTACTTGTCTAACAGAACACAGAGGGTGTTCTTGTCACATCCTGACCAGTAAAAGAGGTTGTTTGTTATTGTAGTTTGGTCAGGGCGTGGCAGGGGGAGTTTGTTTAGAGTGTTTTGGGGTTTGTTGGGCTATGTTCTTTGTTAGTCTATTTCTATGTTACTTCTAGTATGTCTAATTCTATGTGGTGTTTATTGGGTTGACCTTCAATTGGAAGCAGCTGCTCCTCGTTGCTTCTAATTGAAGGTCCTATTTAAGAGGGGTGTTTTTTCTATGGAATTTGTGGGTAGTTGTTTCCTGTTTAGTGTGTTGCACCTGACGACTGTTTTCGTCGTTCTTTTTGTTCAGTGTTCATTTTTTGTTTAATAAAGAAGATAATGAGCATTCACATTCCCGCTGCGTTTTGATCCAATTCATACGACGCCCGTGACAGTTCTTTAATGGAAGCCTCTCAAATATAATCCAGTTAGAATCAGGAATTCCCCAGGGTAGCTGTTTAGGCCCCTTGCTTTTTCAATTTTTACTAACGACATGCCACTGACTTTCAGTAAACCCAGAGTGTCTATGTATTGCGGATGACTCAACACTATACACGTCAGCTACTACAGCGTCTGAAATGACTGCATCACTCAACAAAGAGCTGCAGTTAGTTTCAGAGTAGGTGGCAAGGAGTAAGTTAGCCCTAAATATTTCTAAAACTAAAAGCATTGTATTTGGAACGAAACACTCACTAAACCCTAAACCTCAACCAAATCTTGTAATAAATAATGTGGAAATTGAGCAAGTTGAGATGACTAAACTGCTTGGAGTAACCCTAAATTGTAAACGGTCATGGTCAAAACATATTGATGCAGTAGTAGCTAAGATGGGGAGAAGTCTGTCTATAATAAAGCAATGCTCTGCCTTCTTAACAGCACTATCAACAAGGCAGGTCCTACATGCCCTAGTTTTGTCACACCTTGACAACTGTTCAGTCGTGTGGTCAGGTGCCACAAAGAGGAGACTTAGGAAAATTGCAATTGGCTCAGAACAGGGCAGCACGGCTGGCCCTTGGATGTACAAAGAGAGCTAATATTAATAATATGGATGTCAATCTCTCCTGGCTGAAAGTGGAAGAGAGATTGACTTATTACATCTTTTATTTATGAGAGGTATTGACATGTTGAATGCACCGAGCTTTCTGTCTAAGCTACTGGCACACAGCTCGGACACCCATGCATACCCCACAAGGCATGCCACAAGAGGTTTCTTCACAGTTCCCAAGTCCAGAACAGACTTTGGGAGGCACATAGTACTAAATAGAGCCACGACTACATGAAACTCTATTCCACATAGAGTAACTGACACAAGCAGTAAAATTTGATTTAAAAAACTGATTTAAAAAAAACACCTTATGGAACAGCAGGGAATGTGAAGCAACACAAACATTGGCACAGACACATGCATGCACACGCACACACACATGCACACACACACGCGGATTTAGTACTGTAGATATGTGGTAGTGGTGGAGTAGGGGCCTGAGGGCACACAGTGTGTTGTGAAATCTGTGAATGTATTGTAATGTTTTAAAAATTGCATAAACTGCCTTTAATTTTAATATTTGTATGTGTATTTATTATGGATCCCCATTAGCTGCTTTGGCAGCAGCTAATGGGGATCCATAATAAATACACATACAAATACTTCAACTGCTGGCATTTGTTAAAACAGAGCCAGGAGATAGGAAAAGATCTGACCGCATCACACACACATCTCAATTTAATCTACTCTGCCTTCATCCCATAAGGAAGGTATGCATATGGCACAAAAATTCTAAAAGAACAACCAATAAAAAACACATTCACTTGTGGCTGTTACTTTATAGATGCATTGTTAAAATTAACCACCCAACTTTCCATAGACCATTAATGCTCGGAAATGTATCATTTCCTAATTACGACAGTTTTCCAGATAACATCCTTCCTTCACAATGCAGGAAGAAAAGTAGCCAGTGGAAATAACCGTTGTGTTGGTGTAAAAAGGCCGAATCTCCACCATCAGCGCCATAACTTAATCCCCCATGCATCCGAGGAATGAAAGGAAGGCGATTGAATTGAACTGTTGCCTGACAGTCATTTAAATACCTGCAGGCTCTCTGAGTGATTGTGATAAATAGCTGCTGAAAGCGTTGACAATTCCTCAACCTCCGTAAAATTCAGACTTATGTGCCCATCAGTTACTGCTGCCAATCATTGACTAATTAGGTTATTAATGGGATCTCCTTAAACACACGTACACACACACACACACACACACACACGCACACACACACACACACACACACACACACACACACACACACACAGTAAAGAGGCTGCTGTGAATTTGACTAACTTACAGGCCGCTCAGTGGCAAGTACAATTCTGTATTTCATATTACAGTACACCTACTGTAATATAAATATGGTATCAAAGCAAGTACTGTGTAATGACACACAGTACAACACCGTAAAATGTACTTTATTATACTGTAAAAAAGTCAACGCTACCGTAATGAGAACGAATTAAATTAATTGGGGGGAGCGGTTTCTAGTTACTGTAATTACAAGTGGTTGGTGCAAGCAAGTTGGCTGCTAGGTAAAGTGTTTACACGTTACAACATTAATGAGCATTTTGTGTTTTATATATTTTGCACATCTAAAGGCCTTAACACAGGCTTCCAAACTGTCAGTGACTACAGGGCAAAACAGACCAAAAGCACATGGCAAAATGCTCAACTTGCTGCCACTCTAATCTGTCCCCTACACATGTTAAATTGATGGAGCACTATAAGCACATTGGAGTTACATTGGTACAGCATTCTTACTCACGGGTGCAACAAATATAGCCTCTAACACGGTACACCTCAAAATATGTTAATGAGCCAGAAACAACAATGCCATGCACCCACTTGTGGTCAAAAGGTTTTCAGCGCTCCAAAGATACAGTATGGTACTGTATTCTGTAGGGTGGAATTACAATACCATTTGAAATACAGCAATTATTCCCACAAAACTTTCCTGGTTCGATTCCAGGCTGTATCACAACCGGCCGTGATTGGGAGTCCCATAGGGCGGCGCACAATTGGCCCAGCGTCATCCCGGGTTGGGGTTTGGCAGTGGTAGGCCGTCATTGTAAATAAGAATTTGTTCTTAACTGACTTGCCTAGTTAAATAAAGGTTAAATAAAAATACAAATAAAAAATATGTTGAGTTTACAGTATGTTAGGCTATTATACAACCAAGGTAAAGCTGAACCAATTACATCTCACAGGGATGCTTGTGGTTGTTCCCATCTACACACAGAGTGCCTGAAAGGCTGCTTTTGTTCAGTTGTAGAGACAATGGTGATGAATGTCCTTCGTCGGCCCGTAGGAGGAGAGCTCTGCTTTTGTAGACCTGGCAGCATCATAAATCCCTGCCTTTGTGTTGGTGTCACCTCTCTCCTGCCAAAAACACCCCACTGGGCACAGACATCAGTTCAACTTCTAGTTTTGATTTACATTTGGTTGAGTTGTCAACTAACGTGAATTCAACATGAAATCAACAAAAATATTTGATTGAAGTTAAAAGTTGAATGAAAATTCCCTTGTCAAGTCCAATCAGTTTTCCACGTTGATTCAAGGTCATTAAATAGCTTTTTTTATTACGTGGAAACAATGTTGATTCAACCAGTTTTTGCCCAGTGGGACAGAGAGGAACAAATCAAAGTAGGCCTCATAAAGACATTGTGTCAGGTTTGACAGCGGAGTTCATTACTTGTGCCCTTTAAATTCTTAGAAAAATAAAAACCTGTCCAGGCATCAGAGGCTTAGGAGCAGGCAAGGCCTCTCTCCCACATGCCAAACACTTTGGCTCAGCGCCAGGCCTATCTCCCACGTGGCAAACACTTTGGCTCAGCGCCAGCATTTGTGATACATGTCTGAGCCTGGCATTCAACCCCAAAGAGAAAGGACAAGGCTGGTTTGAGCCTGGCATTCAACCCCATAGAGAAAGGACAAGGCTGGTTTGAGCCTGGCATTCAAACCCACAGAGAAGGGACAAGACTGGTTGGAGTTTATATTGCAGGGAGGAACTGGACAGGACTCAAACACAAGTTGGATCCAAGTTTTTTAACCAAAAGGCAGTCAGTCAAATCCAAAAATGAAATTCAAACAAAGTGTTATAAAGACAAGAAGCATTATTTATCCACCTGTCGGTGCCAGGTTAATTTGCGATATCTGACAAAGAGTCTAAATCTGACACTGAGCTTTGGCTAATAAATGATCTCAGTTTTGCAAAGGACAGAGATGGCAGTCATACTTTTTATGTCAACAGTGATGTTTTAAATCACAGCTCCAAATCCAGATCCTCTCAAATCAAGTGTCAAAACACGTCAAGCATCCCATGATCCAGCCAGGGTCCTTTGGAAGCCTCCCAAATGGCACCCTATTCTCTATGTAGTGCACTACCTTTGACCAGGGCGCATGGGGCGCTGGTCTAAGGTAGTGTACTATATAGGGAATGGGGTGCTTTTTTTTGCCTATTGGGTTTTAGATATTTATTGATTTCTATCTTCCAGCGTGTGTTTTGACAGGAGAGGCTCAGAGCACATATCGGGATATAAGCCCTAAGGAGGCAGCTGGGTCTCAGAACAAGAATGTCTCATTAATCATATTGGATTATCTACTGAGGGAGTGATCTACTGAATGGAAATAATCTACTGTGGAAAAGTGATATGTTGAATGGAAATGATAAACTATTGATTTAGAGAGAAAATTATGATAACTCTTCAAAGTGTTTGGAATGAAAAAGTAAGGAATAATTTGCTAGTTTTGAAGCATGACAACTGCTCTTATTATCCTATTATCCTATCAAGTGCCGTAGCTGCTGGATCTTTATGGTGTGTGTGTACATTTTATTTGTATTTATTAGGGATCCCAATTAGCTGTTGCCAAGGTAGAAGCTACTCTTCCTGGGGTCTAAACACATTAAAGCACTTACATTACATATAAAACAAAAGATAAAACAGTATCATATAACATTATTACACCACTACATATCTACAATACAAAATGTATAATACCACTATAAAACAATATTACAATGTACTTGTGTTTAGAGTGCGTGTGCTAGCGTGTGTGCGTATGCGTGTGTCTGTACATGTGTGTGTGTGTCACTTTACAGTCTCCGCTGTTACATAAGGTGTAATTGAATCAGTTTTTTAAATCTGATTCTACTGCTTGCATTAGTTACCTGATGTGGAATAGAGTTCCATGTAGTCATGGCTCTGTGTAGTACTGTGTGCCTTCCATAGTCTGTTCTGGACTTGGGGACTGTTCAGAGACCTCTGGTGACATGTCTTGTGGGGTATGCATGGGTGTCTGTACTAGTAGTTTAAACAAACAGCTTGGTGCATTCAGCTTGTCAACACTTCTTACAAAAACAAGTAGTGATGAAGTCAATCTCTCCTCCACTGTGAGCCATGAGAGATTGACATGCATATTGTACATTTAAGGGCCAGCCGTGTACATTTAAGGGCCAGCCGTACTGCCCTGTTCTGAGCCAATTGTAATTTTCCTAAGACTCCTCTTTGTGGCACCTGACCACACGACTGAACAGTAGTCCAGGTGTGACAAAACTACGGCCTGTGTGTATGTGCGTGTGCCTATTTTTCTCTGTCTGTCTGTGTGTGTGTGTGTGTGTGTGTGTCTGTCTATCCACATGTTCAGATAGAGGTTCTGAGTTAGTTGCTTTGGTCCCAGTCCCAGGGCACAGAGCCAATATTCTGAGAGTTTTAAATAAAATAACTTGTTTTTGGCAAGGCTGTGGCTCGCAAATATTTGCGGAACATGTCATGACTTTCCATTCAACAACAAATTAAGGCATTAATAGAAAAATATACATTTTTTTATGTAAATGTCATTAACAGGATTTTGCAATCTATAAATACCAAATACTAATGGCCAAAGATTAACACAGTGTTAATGTTCCCATTACTTAGTACTGTGGCCACACATCCCTCAAACAAATCCTCATAATGTATTACAATAAAAACACAGATTTTCCCTATACCCATCATGAGATTGCTACAGCCTAGCCTATGAATTACAGTTTACAACGTAGGTGCACAAGTCGAGAGAAAATGGTGACAGACAGTGACACATTCAATACCGTCTTGCACACTCTTTAAAACATTTTAAAGCTTAACAGCTTAATATTGTGGAAAGATTGTTGCTTCCATCAATGTAATTGTCTGCATCATTTCCAATCCCCCATATATTTTTGGGGGTAAATATATATATCCATACACATATGCATACATATACACATATACATACCTATATAGACATACTTACTTTTTTTAGAATATACCTTTATTATTCCCCGCAAACCCTACCACCCTTCCCCCAATTGGAGTAAACTAATAAACAATAACACTTAGGCTTCTACCTTCAGTTTATACATCTTATACACATTTTACAGACACAATCTATTTTACAATAGTTATATTTCCTTTGTTTTTAGTCCTTCCTCTATTTCTGATGTCCATCCAGTTTGATTTCTATTTGTAACTGTGCTATTTCACAAAATGTCTGAACCTATATACATTTTACAGACCCCGTATGTTTTACATTGGTTATCTTGTTGTTATTAGTCCCACCCTTCAGCTCCATTCAACCCCTCCCATCTATCTCTTAACACCATCCATTTTGGATTTCTATTTGCCATATATTTTTCAACTGTGCTGTGATACTTGGCAAAAGTACTGAACCTTTCTATTCTCATAGCTTCTACAGATTGTAAATTAAAAATAAACATTTTTGCTAAAATAATTATTATATTATTGATTGATTGACTATGGCTTTTCAAATCACCCAGTATTGCTATCTGCAGCGTTAGTTCTAGGCAAATGTTGCAATTCTTCAGCCATTCCTGGACCTGTGACCAAAAACGAGCTACATATGGACAATACCAAAATAAATGATCTAATGACTCTGCCTCCTCACAGCAAAATCTGCAGAGCTGGGAAGATTGTATCCCCCATATATATAACATTCTGCCATTGTTTTGCGTATCAATTCATAAACCATGTGCCATGGAATGGGTACATCGAAAATCTCTTCCCAACTATTTAGCAATTTATATGGCACAGCTGTCAGTTTTGGTCCTTAAATGAAATTGGTATATGTTTTTATTTATCACACTTTTCTTTAACCATTTATGTTCTTTAATACAGGGCCAACATACAAGTTCCTTACTTTTTTCACCTTCTACTTGCCTCTTCCATTTTTGTGGTAATGCTGCAATTAGTTGGTTGTAATTTTGGGTAGAGCAGACATTTCCATATGTCTGTGTTAGCTGCATGTGTGACATAACTCCAACAGTCCTATTTATGATATCATTCACTAAAATTATACTTTTTTTTAAACATTTCTTCGAAAAATATGTTTTTTTTATCAATTAATATATTTCAGTTTAACCACAATATTTGTTGTATTATTTGTTCTGTCTTTTCAGGTGGATTAAACTGACATTGCAACCTATTTTCTAAGGCTGGTTCAAAAAACAACGATATTTTGGAGATTATTTCCTTTTCAAACAACCAAAAGTGATTTTGCACACTCTTGCCTGCATCTAGCTGATCTAGGGAGTGATCATTAGTCCAACAGTTGCAAACAAGTTTCTTGGACAAATTCAGGTATGTTTATCTCTGTTTTGTTCCGTTTGCTTCCGTTTAAGAAACATTTTTCAACAGAATTGGCGCAATGAATACACCCCTGAACACGTGCGAACACAGTTCACTTTCATAGCAGCCACATACAAACAGCATGATAATTTTGCACGTTGTATAATTCCTTCTCGCTAATGTCATAGTCAACATAGCTACAAGAACTAACATGTTAGTAAACCCGCTACAATCATGCAGTACAGTGTACAGTGAGCAAGCAGTTTAGCAGGTACACCGGCGGGCCCCGGTGGCAATAAATTAATAAAAGCAAAAGCTTACCTTGGCTTGGAAAAGTTCCAGTATTGGATAGCCATAGCCAGCTAGTTAACATGGCATCCCTCTCTGTTTGAGCTGGGTGTTTCAGTAGGCTAATCCATCTAACTGCTTTCACTAGCTAAGTAATTGAAAAAAAAAACTCTTTTGCTTTTCCTTAATTTTTGAAGAAATGTATTTGTTTAAAACTGTTCAACTATTGTCTCTTTGAGTCAACTACTCACCAAATTGTATGCAGTGCAGTGCTAGTTAGCTGTAGCATATTGATTGATCTGATCCTTTGATTGGGGGGGACAACATGTCAGTTCATGCTGCAAGAGCTCTGATAGGAAGGAGGACGTCCTCTGGAAGTTGAACTTTCAAAATACAGAAATCATCATTGTATGCTTTTTGCATCATATGATGCAAAACATAGCCTCATATGATGCAAAACACAGCCTCATATGATGCAAAACACAGCCTCATATGATGCAAAGCACAGCATCATATAGGGATTATTTCTGTCACACCCTGATCTGTTTCACCTGTCTTTGTGCTCGTCTCCACCCCCTCTAGTGTCACCCATCTTCCCCAATGTATTTATACCTGTGTTCTCTGTTTGTCTGTTGTATGTTTGTTTTGTTTGTCAAGCCTACCAGCGTTTTCCCCTTGCTCCTGTCTTTTTCTAATTCCTGTTTTCTAGTTTTCACGATTTTGACCATTCTGCCTGCCCTGACCCTGAGCCTGCCTGCTGTTCTGTACCTTGTCACTCCACCCTAGATTATTGACCTCTGCCTGCCCTGACCCCGAGACTGCCTGCCGTTCTGCATCTTATGGACTGATCTGGATTACTGACCTCTGCCTACCCTTTACCTGTCATTTGCCTGCCCCCTGTTCTAGTAATAAACTTTTGTTACTTCGACACTGTCTACATCTGGGTCTTCTCCTGAAACGTGATCATTTCTGTATTTTGAAAGTTACATATCTTGAAAACTTGATTGCTGACAAGCAAAACATTTTGGTACTATGTCAACAATGGATTAATGAAACAAATACCAAAAGATAGTTTTGGGGTGGAATTTTCCTTTAACATATTTGTTCTATAGCAATCTTTCATGTCATAATGGTTGTTAAGGAACATGTATATCCTGACTTCAATCAACTTTCCACTTTCCCTTTGCCTAATTTGCTCAATTATAATCATTGACATGTATATTTATTAAAATGGCTGATACTAGATATGGATGCTTTTGATAGATGACATTTGGATGTATGATTCAACTGTTATGAGAGGAGAAGGTATGAATGCCAGATGGAGAGTCTAACATTTGGAGTCATTTCAATTCCTCCACTTTTAGGCCCGTATATGCTAAATGCATGTCATGGATGCAACTGTACAGTATGATTTGATGTTTTATTCAAACTGATTTAAGGAAACTTTCCCAGGCGGAAGTACTGTATATATTATCATTGAGCAATTTTCATATGACCTCTTCCTTTCTTTTGAGTTCTGTTGCAAACTCCCTGGATTAAGAATCCTGCTTAACTTTGAAGCTAAAGGATTTCCAAAACAGGGTTTAACTTCAAGGTGTTCTCAGCTCAGGACCATAGAGCTCTGAGACTTTTTAAGGAGGGATTTTCATTTCGCAAATGCTTCATGCCAAATGGCACCCTATTCCCTTTATAGTGCACCACATTTGACAAGGGCCTTGGTCAGAAGGAATGCATTAAATAGGGAATAGGGTGCCATTTGGGATGCACACTAAAAGTACAGGAGACTTTCAGACATGGACAGCCAGGCTGATTCTCCAGTCAGGCAATTTATGAAATTGGTTTCTGCATCACTCAACCCATCAGATCAAACCCTTCTTTGATGGTCAATGGGAAAGATAGTCCCTTCGAACAGTCCCTTGTGTATCAAATGTCTCAGAGTTGGAGTGCTGATTTAGGGTCAGTTTAGCCTTTTATATCACATTTAATAAGAATACATGGACAGGGAGGAACTGATCCTAGATCAGCACTCCATGAGAGTCTTTGTGAATAAGAGCCCAGATCTTAAACCAGTTAAAAGCTACCCCAATCCTAACTTTAACCATTACTGTATTTGACAAAAATAATACCTTAGGTCAGCCAACTCTCATTGGGCTGAAGCATAGCACAGACTCATTCATCATCCTAGACTGTCATACTAGGGCCCTGTGTTTTTCACAATTATGTGACATGCCTGGAATGTAACCTTTTTTTAAAGCTTTTTCATGAAACTGTCCCCTTTTTATGCCAGATGGTCCAGCACCATCCTCAGACAATTGCTTACATAGTCATCCGAATCTCTTCATGCAGTTTGACAACGCAGCTACAAACACATGGAAAACGAGCCGCCTTGCCTCAAATGCTGTTTTTGATGGACATGCTTATGATGCACAGCTTCACACTGGCTCCCAGTATTGTGTTAAATCTCAAATTAGTAGCAGATACATGATGAATGGTTTATGATCAGTACACCAGGTGCCTGACATGTGTTTAGTCCTAATGTTGTCCTCTGGAAGTGGATAATTATGTTTTTTACTGGGCCAGAGAAGATGTGTCATAAGCGTCGTAATGATCGGACCAAGCTGCAGCAGGGATGTGAATCATCTTCTTGATTTATTAAAGAAATTAACACTGAACAAAAGAACGACGAAAAACAGTCCTGTACGGTACTAAGACTATACATGGAACAACCACCCACAAACACAAGAGAAAATAAACCCACTTAAATATGGCCTCCAATTAGAAGCAACGACAACCAGCTGCTTCTAATTGGAGGTCGTTCCCAAAACTAACATAGCAATAGAAAAACTAGAAACCCCACATAGAAATAGAAAAACATAGAACATAAACCCAAAAACCCAAAACAAACACCCCCTGCCACGCCCTGACCAAACTACAATAACAAATAACCCCTTTTACTGGTCAGGAAGTGACAGTACCCCCCCCCCCCCCCCCCCCCAAAGGTGCATACCCCGGATGCACCTGAAACAAAAACTAACAAAACAATAACCCCAAAATAAAGGGAGGGAAGGGAGGGTGGCCACCGTCACCGACGGTTCCTGTGCTACACCCCCCCTTCCCAAACCTCCCCCCACAGAGGTGGCTCTGGCTCCGGGCTTAATCCCCACTCTAACCTGTCCACCCCTGCTGAAGGCTCAGGGCTGTAGCCAACCGCTGAAGGCTCCGGGCTGAGGGCCGACTCCGGCTGCGCCGGACTGGCGGGCCGACTCCGGCTGCGCCGGACTGGCGGGACGTCGCCGGCTGCGCCGGACTGGCGGGACGTCGCCGGAAGCGCTGGACGGGGCACTGTCGCCTGAAGCTCTAGACGGGGCACTGTCGCCAGAAGCTCTAGACGGGGCACTGTCGCCGGAAGCTCTAGACGGGGCACTGTCGCCGGAAGCTCTAGACAGGGACTGCGCACTGAAGGCCTGATGCGTGAGACTGGCTTTGGAGGCACCAGACTAGTGACACGCACCACAGGGTGTGGGCCGTCTCTGTCGGTTCCGGATTGTGGGCCGTCTTTGTCGGTTCCGGACTGTAGGACGTCGCCGGAAGCACTGGACGGGGCACTGTCGCCGGAAGCTCTAGACGGGGCACTGTCGCCAGAAAATCTAGACAGGGCACTGTCGCCAGAAGCTCTAGATGGGGCACTGTCGCCGGAAGCTCTAGATGGGGCACTGTCGCCGGAAGCTCTAGATGGGGCACTGTCGCCGGAAGCTCTAGATGGGGCACTGTCGCCGGAAGCTCTAGACGGGGACTGCGCACTGAAGGCCTGATGCGTGGGACTGGCTTTGGAGGCGCCAGATTAGTGACACGCACCACAGGGATAGTGCGAGGAGCAGGAACAGGACATACTGGACTGGGCAGGCGCACTAAAGGCCTGGTGCGTGGGGCTGGCTTTGGAGGCGCCAGACTAGGGATGCGCACCACAGGGCTAGTGCGAGGAGCAGGAACTGGATACACTGGGCCTTGACTATGCACTGGAGGTCTGGAGCGCACAGCCTGCACAACCCGTCCTGGCTGGATTGTTACTGTAGCCCGGCACGGGCGGAGTGCTGGCACAGGGCGAACTGGGCTGTGCTGAGGCAAGATGGCTGCCATGCGTAGAGCAGGTGCAGGATAGCCTGGGCCCAGGAGACGCACTGGTGGCCAGATGTATTGCGCAGGCATACTTCTCCCTGGCTGGATGCCCACTCTAGCACGGCACTTGCGGGGGGCTGGTATCGCTCGCACAGGACTGTGCGTGCGGATGGGCGAGACCGTGCATACTTCCGCATAGAACGGTGCTCTCACCGCCAAACGCACCCCATAATAAGCACGGGGAGTTGGCTCAGGTCTATTGCCTGACCTAGCCAATCTTCCCGTGTGCCCCCCCTGCCTCTCAGGCTTCCTTGCCAGCCGTGTTCCCGCATAACGTTCCAGCCTTCCTCCATGGTCCTTCTCCAGCTAGTATCTCCTCCCAGGTCCATGACTCCTTATACTCCTCCTGCTGCTCCTTTCTCCGCTGCTTGGTCCTCTTATGGTGGGTAGTTCTGTCATAAGCATCGTAATGATCGGACCAAACTGCAGCATGGATGTGAATCATCTTCTTGATTTATTAAAGAAATGAACACTGAACAAAAGAATGACGAAAAACAGTCCTGTAAGGTACTAAGACTATACATGGAACAACCACCCACAAACACAAGAGAAAATAAACCCACTTAAATATGGCCTCCATTTAGAAGCAACGACAACCAGCTGCTTCTAATTGGAGGTTGTTCCCAAAACTAACATAGAAATAGAAAAACTAGAAACCCCACATAGAACATAAACCAAAAACCCCGAAACACACAAAACAAACACCCCCTGCCACGCCCTGACCAAACTACAATAACAAATAACCCCATGGATCATCCCTACAAGCTCCGGGCCATGGATCATCACTGGAGGCTTCGTGCCTTGGATCATCCCTACGGGCTCCGGGCCATGGATCAACACTGGAGGCTTCGTGCCATGGATTAACACTATAGGCTCCGGGCCATGGATCATCACTGGAGGCTTCATGCCATGGATTATCGCTGGAGACGTCGGACAATTGACCATCATTAGAGGCTTCCTTCGGGGCGCTGGAACTGGTCTCACCGGACTGGGGAGACGTACTTCGGACCGCGTACTCACAGCAGGCACCGGCCTTACCGGGCTATGGTGGCGCACTGGAGGTAGAGTGTGCGGAGCAGGCACAGGGTACACTGTCTCTTGGAGGCGCACTGGAGGTCTGGAGCGCACGGCCTGCACAACCTGTCCTGGCTGGATGGTCACTGTAGCCCGGCACCGGCGGAGCGCTGGCACAGGGCGAACTGGGCTGTGCTGGGGAATGAGGGCTGCCGTGCGTAGAGCAGGCGCAAGGTAAACTGGGCCGAGGAGACGCACTGGAGACCAGATCCGTTGTGCCGGGAAACTTCTTCCTGGCTGCCGGCCAACTCTCGCCCGGCAACGCTGCGGAGCCCTTATTGGCCGCACCGGACTGTGCATGCGTATGGGCGACACCGTGCACATTTCTGCGTAACAAGGTGCTTGCTTGATCCGTCGCATCCCCATAATAAGCACGGGGAGTTGGCTCAGGTCTCCTCTCTGACTCTGCCAAACTCCCCGTGTGCCCCCCCAAAAAAAAAAAATTGTGGGGGTGCCTCTCGGCCTCATGTAGCTCCCTTAATTTTTTCTCCCAGAAACGTCGTTCTGCCTCCCACGTCCATCCTTCTCCTCGGTGCTCCAATCCCCGCTGCTTGGGCCTTGTTTGGTGGGTGGTTCTGTCATAGGCGTCGTAAGGATTGGACCAAGTCGCAGTGGGTAAAGTGCTCATCTTCTTAATTTATTAAAGAAAACACTTAAACAAAATAAACAAACGACGAAACAGTTCCGTAAGGCAACACAGGCTATACAGGAAAACAACCACCCACAAAACACAAGTGAAACAAACACAACTAAATATGGCCTCCAATTAGAGATAACGACAACCAGCTGCCTCTATTTGGAGGTCATTGCCAAAAACCCAACATAGAAATAGAAAACTAAATATAAACATAGAAATAGATAACATAGAACCTAAACCCAGAAACACACAAAACAAACACCCCCTGCCACGCCCTGCCAAACTACAATGACAAATAACCCCTTTTACTGGTCAGGACGTGACAGTATCCCTCCTTAGTCATTACAGCTACACAGAAGAATTCCTATTTGTTAGTGTGGCTTGCGACAGCACCCACATTTTAGATATTGTACAAATTATTTCAGACACATAGTGATTATTATTCTTTACAACGCTACTCCTCTTACCCTGTTTAAGCTAGAAATGCAGTTCAAACTTTAACTGACATTTTTACCACTTTCCCAAAAGTTAGACAAAAAGCTAGCGAGTATGACATCTTTTTCTGCTTCTCTGCTATTCCAATCTGAAGTCAGAAAAAAAATCTCCTACCGATCTAACGATACAGTTGTTTTAGTAACCACATTAACACTTTTTCCCCAACTTTTTCCAAACCACTGAATTTTTTACTACTTACGCAGGACTTTAGACAAAAACGTATACAGTCTGACATCCTGGTCTACTTCTCTGCTATTCAAATCCGGAATCAGAACAGAATTATCTTCTACCAATCCAAAGTTACAGCTTTTTGTCTTATTGACTGACCTTCATATGTCTCAAAGTAATGATGGACTGTCGTTTAGAGTGATGAAAAGTAGCTAGCTAACGTCAGCTAACAGCTCTCATGTCTCATCATTGAGCAGCCCAAACGGATATGTTGCTATGTATACACATGCATTTCTATGGCTAAAATGGGCCATGGGCTAGAATGGTAAAAAATCTTCTTTTTTTTTACCCATCTCCTCTTTCACCGTTTAAGCTATCAACTCCAAACCAACGTTGAGATGTTCAGACTGACCTTTCTTAGATTGCTTGTTAAAAGATTTATACTTTAAAGACTTTTTGAAATATAACCATTTAGAATTTGCATAAATTAACATGAGTTTGTATTCCTGTGGTTTGCATTCAGAGGTAGTTAATCAAAATGGTCCTGCTCCTTGGCCAATTAAGCTACAAGACCAACTTTAAAACATTCAGGCTATCCTAACTTCAAATTATTTAAAACTTGTATCAACTATAACTATATAAAGTCTTCAGAGACTACGGTGAACGTTTCATCCCATGTAGGATCTGCACCTATTTTGTACAGTTCTGGGATAATACTGACTTGCCAAATTTTCGATGTGGAAACTGTCAACTTATTGAGAAATATATGTCTGGGCTGAACATCCAGAGTAAGCAAATTGAGACATTACAGCATATCCAGAAATGTTGGTATTGACTGAAACTTGGATCTCTGGGAACATTCTGGACTCTGATATTAATGTTGAGGGTTATAATGTGTTCAGAGCTGACAGACAGGGTAGAGGCGGTGGAGTGGCTATTTTTATCAAATAAAAATAAATGTTTTGTTTCTTTGTTGAAATACATTTCCCTTGCCAAAAACTGTTGAGCCACTATCTTTAAGCCTTTGTCTGGGGAAAAATGTATCCATAACTGATCTACAGTCCTCCCTGCTAACCTTTGTGCACTCGAGGAGTTAACTAGTTTGTTGTCTTCTTTTACTAAATCAGAAGTTATTATCCTGGTTGACCTAAATTGTAATTGGGAAATGCAGGCTTCAGACAATCTAAAAGACGTGTAATGTTCTAAACCTAACCCAGCTGGTGACTAAGCCTACTCGGCCCAACCCTAAAGATCCTTCAAAGTTAACTCTGATTGATCTTATTTTAACAAATACACAAGAGAAATATGTTTCTACTGGTGTCTTCGCCCAAGACATTAGTAACCATTGCCCAGTTGTTTGTGTTAGAGATGTGAGAATTCAAAAATCTGAGCCTCATGTCATCACAAAGAGGAGCTTTAAAAACTTCTTCAGTGAACAGGCTTTAATAAATGATCTTTATTTTAGTGACCTTGCTTGTATTTCAGCTATGACTGAACCTGATTGAGCTTTGAGCCTTTTGATAGATGTCTTCAATACTATTAGGGATAATCATGCTCCCTTCAAAAAAATAAGGGTAAAAGGTAGATTGAATGCCTGGTACACTCCAGAATGATCAGAAGTAATTCATAAAAGAGATGATGCTTGGGTCAAGGTCAGGAACACAGGCTTAGGCCCGGACTGGCAAGCTTTTAAGCAACTGAGGAATCATTGTGTAAGACAAATCAGAAAGGCTAAATCTTATTATTATGTAAACGCTCATTCGGATTGTAATGGGGCTAAATTCTGGAAAACTTTCAAATCCTTTTCTTTGAAGGCTTTTAACAGAAAAATATGTAAAATCAAATCAAACTTTATTAGTCACATGCACCAAGTGTAGACCTTACCGTGAAATGCTGACTTACAAGCCCTTAACCAACAGTGCAGTTCAAGAAGAGTAAAGGAAATATTCACCAAATAAACTAAAGTAAAAAATAATAAAAGGTAACACAATAAAATAACAGTAACGAGGATATATACAGTCCTGGCTGCTTTGCTAGCAATAGACAACAAGAAATCCACAGGGGCCGACCAATTGGATCCTGGTCTACTTAAGTGTGCAGCGCCCATCATTGTTGGCTCAATAACCCACATTTATTATTTTACATTGTTATCAGGAAATACTCCAAAGGTATGGAAATCAGCTCTTGTGCTGCCACTCCATAAGGACGGAGATAGTAGTGATCTTAATCATTATCGCCCCATTTCAAGGATTCCTTGTCTAGCTTAGATTCTTGATCCTTGGTAAATGTACAACTTTGCTCTTTTTTATCTGAGAAATGTATTTTCAATGTAAACCAATCAGGGTTTAGACCTGGGTATAGCACTATGACATCATCCACATTAGTTGGTAATGATCTCCTCAATCCTTTAGACACTAAAATGAAATGTGCTACTTTGTTTGTGGACCTGTCAAAAGCTTTTGACACTGTTGATCATGCTATTTTATGAAATAAGTTGTCCTTGATAGGCCTGAGCTCTGACACCTGTTCATGGTTTCATGATTATCTTAGTGATAGAACTCAGGCCATCGTGATTGATGGGTTAAGTCTGAATTTCTTGAAGTACATAAAGGTGTACCAGAGAGGTCGATTTTGGAACCTGTTCTCTTCACTATTTATATTAACACCATTGGTCAATCTGTTAAAAATTGTACATTTCATCTGTATTTGGATGATACTATTATGTATGCTATTGCCCTGACTGATGATCTGGCTGTGTCAAAACTACAGTCAGATTGTATAGCTATGCAGGAATCCCTTGCTGATTTAAAACTTGTGCGGTAAAAACGAAATACCTGTTGTTTTTAAACTCTCATAAGAGTGTTTCAGATTAACTACATGTTCACTCATTAGATGGTTCTTCAGTCGAATGTGTTTCCTCATAAAAATACTTAGGTATTTGGATTGATATGGATTTGACATTTAAAAAACATATAGATGAGCTGGTTAAGAAGCTAAGATTTAAAGTTGGCTTTTTCTACAGAAACAGATGGTGCCTTTCTCTAAGCAGTAAAAATCTGATTATTCAGTCTGTAAGGACAGACGCTGGGAGACGAGAAGCAAGTACAGGGAGTGAATATTTAATAAAAAACAGACAGGAAACAAAACATGAACAGCGTATGGACAAGGGACACATAACGACATTAATGCTGATACAGGGATCAAACTGAGGAATAGACAAATAAAGAGGAGACAATCCATAAAGTGATGGAGTCCAAGTGAGTCCAATGAAGCGTTGATGCGCGTAACGATGGTGACAGTTGTGCGTAATGATGGGCAGGCTGGCACCCTCGAGCACCAGAGAGGGCGAGCGGGAGCAGGCGTGATAGTACCCCCCTTCTACGGGAGCCACCCGGCGTCCCACCTAGGCGAGCCTGAGGGGCCGGCAAAGGCATGGGAGCCGGATGAGCCAGCTGAGGCGTGGCCCCGGACGAGCCGGCTGAGGTGTGGGAGCCGGCTGAGGCGTAGGAGCCCGACGAGCCAGCTGAGGCATCTCTGGTTCCATCGACAGCGGCACCCGGACCTGACATCACCAACCCCCCCCCCCCAAAACTCTCTGATGCTTCCAATATTGGTGTCAGCATTCTGTAAAAACAGACGCTGGGAGACGAGAAGCAAGTACAGGGAGTGAATATTTAATGAATATAATGAATAAACAGACAGGAAACAAAACACAAACAGCGTCTGGACAATGGACACATGACAACATTAATGCTAACACGAGGATCAAACTGAGGAATAGACAGATAAAGAGGAGGCAATCAATAAAGTGACGGAGTCCAGTTGAGTCCAATGAAGCGGCTGATGCGCGTAACAATGGTGACAGGTGTGCATAATGATGGGCAGCCTGGCGCCCTCAAGCGCCAGAGAACACAGTCTACCTTTCTATCTGTTCTTGATTATGGTAATATTATTTATCAAAGTGCAGCTCCTAAATTGGAATGGAAATGGTGCTCCACCAAACTGGAAGTCTTCCGACTAGCTTGGAAAGACAGTACTGTACAATATCGAAGAGCCCTCACTGCTGCTCGATCATCCTGTTTTACTCACCTAATTGAGGGGAATAAGAACAATCCAAAATGTATTTTTGATAATGTTGCAAAGCTAACTAAAAAGCAGCATTCGACAAGAGAGGATAGGTTTCACTTTTTCAATGAAAAGATCATGATCATTAGAAAGCAAATTACGGACTGCTCTTTGAGGAGGTCAGAGACCTGGCCGTGTGGTGCCAGGATAACAACTTCTCCCTGTATGTGATCAAAAACAAAGGAGATGATTGTGGACTACAGGAAAAGGAGGACGAGCATGCCCCCATTCTCATCAACGGGGCTGTAGTGGAGCAGGTTGAGAGCTTCAAGTTCCTCGGTGTCCACATCACCAACAAACTATCATGTTCCAAACACACCAAGGCAGTCGTGAAGAGGGCACGACAAAGCCTATTCCCCTCAGGAAACTGAAAAGATTTGGCATGGGTCCTCAGATCCTCAAAAAATTCTACAGCTGCACCATCGAGAGCATCCTGACTGGTTGCATCACCGCCTGTAACAGCAATTGCTTGGCCTCCGACCGCAAGGCACTACAGAGGGTAGAGCGTACGGCCTAGTACATCACTGGGGCCAAGCTTCCTGCCATCCAGGACCTCTATACCAGGCGGTGTCAGAGGAAGGCCCTAGAATTTGTCAAAGACTCCAGCCACCCTAGTCATAGACTGTTCTCTCTGCTACCGCACGGCAAGCTGTACCGGAACGCCAAGTCTAGGTCCAAAAGGCTTCTTAACAGCTTCTACCCCCAAGCCATTAGACTCCTGAACAGCTAATCAAATGGCTACCCAGACTATTTGCATTGCCCCCCCCCCCCTTTTACACCGCTGCTACTCTCTGTTTATTATCTATGCATAGTCACTTTAACTCTACCTATGTGTACATATTACCTCAATTACCTCGACTAATCGGTGCCCAAGCACATTGACTCTGTACCGGTACCCCACTGTATATAGCCTCACTACTGTTATTTTACTGCTGCTCTTTAATTATTTGGTACTTTTATTTTTTATTTTTTACTTATCTATTTTTTACTTAACACTTATTTTTCTTACAACTGCAGTGTTGTTTAAGGGTTTGTATGTAAGCATTTCACTCATGTGACGAATAAAATTTGATTTGATTTGATCTGCATATTTCTCCAAAGCTCAGTTGTCCTGAGTCTGCACAGAATTACGAGGACCTAGGATCAATGGAGACACTCAAGTTTTTTAATCCTGTATCTCTTGACACATTCATGAAAATAGTCATGGCCTGCATACTGGACCTTATTTCAACTAAACTACTGAAAGAGCTACTTCCTATGCTTGGCCCTCCTATGTTGAACATAATAAATGGCTCCCTGCCCACCAGATGTGTACCAAACTCACTAAAAGTGGAAGTAATAAAGCCTCTCTTGAAAAAGCCAAACCTTGACCCGGGAAATGTAAAAAAACGATTGTCCTATATCGAATCTGCCCTTCCTCTCAAAAATTTTAGAAAAAGCTGTTGCGCTGCAACTCACTGCTTTCCTGAAGACAAATAATGTATATGAAATGATTCGGTCTGATTTTAGACTGAGATTGCACTTGTGAAGGTGATAAATTACCTTTTAATTGCATCAGACCAAGACTCTGGATCTGTCATCGTGCTCCTAGACTTAAGTGCTGCTTTTGACACCATCAATCACCACATTCTTTTGGAGAGATTTGGTCTACGTGGACAAGTTCTGTCCTGGTTTAGATCTTATCTGTCGGAAAGATATCAGTTTGTCTCTGTGGATGGTTTGTCCTCTGACAAATCAATTGTACGTTTTGGCATTCCTCAAGGTTCCGTTTTAGGACCCCTATTGTTTTCACTATATATTCTACCTCTTGTTGATGTCATTCGGAAATACAATGTCAACTTTCACTGCTATGCGAACGACACACATGTTTCGATGAAACATGGTGAAGCCCAAAATTGCCTACCCTGGAAGCCTGTGTTTCAGACATAAGGAAGTGGATGGCGGCAAATGTTTTCGTTTTAAACTTAGACATAACAGAGATGCTAGTTCTAGGTCCCAAGAAACAAAGAGATCTGCTGTTGGATCTAACAATTAATCTTGATGGTTGTAATGTCGTTTCAAATAAAACTGTCAAGGACCTCTGTGTTACTCTGGACACTGATCTCTCTTTTGACAAACATATCAAGAATATTTCAAGGACAGCTTTTTTCCATCTTCGTAACATTGCAAAAATCAGAAACTTTCTGTCCAAAAATTATGCAGAAAAGCTAATCCATGCTTTTGTCGCCTCTAGATTAGACTACTGAAATGCTATACTCTCCAGCTACCCGGGTAAAGCACTAGAATCCTGCTAGAATCCTGACTAGAACCCCAAAATGTGATCATATTACTCCAGTGCTAGCATTGGCTTCCTGTTAAGGCTAGGGCTGATTTCAAGGTTGTACTGCTAACCTACAAAGCATTACATGGACTTGCTCCTTCCTATCTCTCCGATTTGGTCCTGCCGTACATACCTACACGTGCGCTACGGTCACAAGGCCTCCTTATTGTCCATAGAATTTCTAAGCAAACAGCTGGAGGGAGGGCTTTCTCCTATAGAGCAACATTTTTATGGAATGGTCTGCCTATCCATATGAGAGATGCAGTCTCGGTCTCGACCTTTAAGTCATTACTGAAGACTCATCTCTTCAGTAGGTCCTATGATTGAGTGTAGTCTGGCCCAGGTGTGTGAAGGCGAACGACAAGGCACTGGAGCGACGAACCGCCATTGCTGTCTCTGCCTGGCCGTCTCCCCTCTCTCCACTGGGATTCTCTGCCTCTGACACTAGTCACTGGCTTACTAGTGCTCTTCCATGCCGTCCTTAGGAGGGGTGCGTCACAGACGTGATCTTCCTGTCCGGTTGTGCGCCCCTCGGGCTCGTACACTGGAGGAGATCTTCGTGGGCTATACGTAGCCTTGTGTCAGCATAGTAAGTTGGTCTGTTGATATCCCTTTAGTGGTGTGGGGGCTGTGCTTTGGCAAAGTGGGTGGGGTTATATCCTGCCTGGTTGGCCGTGTCCGGGGGTAACGTCGGACAGAGCCACAGTGTCCCCCGACCCACCCCTGGTATCAACTTAAACTCTATTAATTAGCATAAAATAATCCACCAACAGCAACTCTTGAACCGTTGAAGCTAGAGACACCAAATGACGTAAATGCAAACCAACTTTCACATGTTCAGGCTATTCTAACTTAAAATTCCTTAAAACGTTTCTAAACTAAAACGATACACATTTGCATAAATTAGCATAGAATAACCTACCAACAGTAACTCTTGAACCGTTCAAGCTAGAAACACCAAAACAACTTCCACATGTTCAGGCTATCATATCCACTGACACAAAAATACTTTTCAAGAGCTGAAGCAAGTCACATAATTTTTCTTCATGCAAAATTGACATCTAGTTTATAAATGCTATTTAATAAACTGCAAAGGGATATAACAAAATGCAGAATCAATGACTTCGCTTATTTTGATAAACAACATGAAATAACTTGTCTGATTCAATAAGAAAGCTAAAGTTATATATGTGTTTTTTGGTTGTTGAGTCAATTAGAGTTAGACCATGCCAATTTTAAGTTTATCTTATAAAAAAAGAGATAATAATAATAATATACAGTTGAAGTCAGAAGTTTACATGCACCTTAGCCAAATACATTTAAACTCAGTTTTTTACAATTCTTGGCATTTAATCCCAGTAAAAATGCTCTGTTTTAGGTCAGTTGGGATCACCACTTTATTTTAAGAATGTGAAATGTCAGAATAATAGTGGGAGAATGATTTATTTCAGCTTTTATTTCTTTCATCACATTCCCAGTGGGTCAGAAGTTTACATACACTCAATTAGTCTTTGGTTTTAACTTGGGTCAAATATTTCGGGTAGCCTTCCACAAGTTTCCCACAATAAGTTGGGTGGATTTGGGCCCATTCCTCCTCACAGAGCTGGTGTAACTGAGTCAGCTTTGTAGGCCTCCTTGCTCGCACACGCTTTTTCAGTTCTGTCCACACATTTTCTATAGGATTGATGTCAGGGCTTTGTGATGGCCACTCCAATACCTTGACTTTGTTGTCCTTAAGCCATTTCGCCACAACTTTGGAAGTATGCTTGGGGTCAATGTCCATTTGGAAGACCCATTTCCGACCAAGCTTTAACTTCCTGACTGATGTCTTGGTGTTGCTTCAATATATCCACATAATTTTCCTGCCTCATGATGCCATCTATTTTGTGAAGTGCACCAGTCCCTCCTGCAGCAAAGCACCCCCACAACATGATGCAGCCACCCCGGTGCTTCACGGTTGGGATGGTGTTCTTCGGCTTGCAAGCCTCACCCTTTTTTCCTCCAAACATAAGAATGGTGATTATGGCCAAACAGTTCTATTTTTGTTGCATCAGAGCAGACGACATTTCTCTAAAAAGTACGATCTTTGATCCCCTTGTGCAGTTGCAAACCGTAGTCTGGCTTTTTTATGGCGGTTTTGGAGCAGTGGCTTCTTCCTTGCTGAGCGGCCTTTCAGGTTATGTTGATATAGGACTCGTTTTACTGTGGATATAGATACTTTTGTACCTGTTTCCTCCAGCATCTTCACAAGGTCCTTTGCTGTTGTTCTGGGATTGATTTGCACTTTCTGTACCAAAGTACGTTAATCTCTAGGAGACAGAACGCGTCTCCTTCCTGAGCGTTATGACGGCTGTGTGGTCCCATGGTGTTCATACATGCGTACTATTGTTTGTACAGATGAACGTGGTAGGTGTTTGGAAATTGCTCCCAAGGACTTCTGGAGGTCTACATTTTTTTGTCTGAGGTCTTGGCTGATTTATTTAGATTTTTCCATGATGTCAAGCAAAGAGGCACTGAGTTTGAAGGTAGACCTTGAAATGCATCAACAGGTACAACTCCAATTGACTCAAATGATGTCAATTAGCCTAACAGAAGCTTCTAAAGCCAGGACATCATTTTCTGGAATTTTCCAAGCTGTTTAAAGGCACAGTCAATTTAGTGTATGTTAACTTCTGACCCACTGGAATTCTGATGTAGTGAATTATAAGTGAAATTATCTGTCTGTAAACAATCGTTGGAAAAAATGTATTGTGTCATACACAAAGTAGATGTCCTAACCGACTTGCCAAAACCAGTTTGTTAAAAAGAAATGTGTGGAGTGGATGAAAAACGAGTTCTAATGACTCCAACCTAAGTGTATGTAAACTTCCGACTTAAACTGTATATATATATGTGTGTGTGTGTGCGTGTGTGTGTGTGTTATTTCAGAGTATTTAGGCAAGTTAACTGGCTAACTGTTCAATTGCATAGCTGGGATGCACATTGCTCAGTTAATAGACAAGCCAGCTCAACTTCAGGGCGGGCTTTCGCGCGTGAGGAGCAGCGGGTGAGAGTGGAGGAGAGGGAAAAGCAGAGCGCGCGGCCGGAAAAATGTGGGGCTCGTCCTAAAACCTGACGTCAGCAGACACGAGCTTTAATAACATCCCCAGTCCCAGTCCCAGACAGTGGTCCTCGCGGAGGAGATGACAACTAGAAGATTGCCTGGGACTTGTGGAGTGCGAAATATTTTGTTTTTAGTAAAGGAATAATTCTGGGTTCAATGAATTTACAATACCTAACCAGTGATGAGCTGGCTGCTAAAGTGGATTCTTATAGCAGCAGGGATACAACAGGTGAGAAAGTGCCATTATAATACTTTTTTAGCAACACATGGTTTAAGCCTTATTTACCAAATCTATTTCTTTCTGAAGTGCCAGATCTGATTCATGATTTATTTAGAATAGAATAGTATTATTGATGCTTCCAGTAAATTCGCCGTGTATTCGCAAGTTATCCCTCCATTTGTAAGTTGTACTTTACTGCCACCATGTGGTTATGTGGAGTCATGTTTTGCATTTTACTCCAGATTCAAGAACTTCTTGGACAGTACTGTAATAGCATGGAATCAACAAACATCAAATAGTATGTTTCTAGTTTAATTTGGCCCTATCCGCCAAGTTAGGAGAGGTTTTTCATTAATTCAATACTTCACACGTTAAAACTGCTCACACAGTCTCAAAATGTCTGGCCTCAAACATAAGTTATATCACTCACACTGCATCTAAATGGGAGAGAAAAAACAACTGCTTACACAAGGAGATGAAGGTGAGAGTCTATGATGCTCTATGTTGATTTGACCAGAGTTGTGCTCACGGTCTACCCTCAACATTCAGCTTGCACTTTCTCAACCTGACAACAGACTGCATGTGTGACACAACATTGGTCATTTCACCCAGGTTTGGCAGGGGTTAGAGGTCAGATCAGTTGAACACTCCACATCTGTGGAAAGAAAGTTCCAAGTTTCTTATCTGACCTATATGGCAGTATTGTCAAGGTCACATTAGATGTCAATCAAGATATTTGATAAACCATTTATCACTTTTTTCATTCCCAGATGCCCAAACAGCATTTGATGTTATGTCTGCTTGAGGTCACATTGGTCACAAGGTTACACAAAGGTCACACAAAAGGTCAAGGGGTTATAAGTCTGAACAGGTGATGGTATTCACAGTAATCTCAATAGCAGTTTTGGCTGTCTAGATATGATGGGGGTAAGGAACAATAAAACTTTGTATACACGTACATAAACCGACAAGCACAAAGCTTCTCAGCTCAACAGAAAACCCAGTTCACATTCATGTTATGCAATATGCATATATATATGGATTTTAAGATTTTTTTTGTATTCTCTTCATCCAATTTCCCTTCATTTTTAGATGAAAAAGCTACGTGGAGACAATAAACTGTTATGGTCATGATCAGTTGTTGTCCGTGTATTTTTCATTACCTTGTGAAACACCCCCAGAACGCCCTTTATTGCTAAAAGTGGCACGTTGGCTGAATCCCAAATGGCACCCTATTCCGAAATAGTGCACTATATAGGGAACAGGGTGCCATCTGGGATGTAACCGTGTTCTCTGATGTTGTTGTGTAATGACTGAGCCTGATGACAGCTGACTACTGCTTCAGCGGCAGATCCCCTGGGTACTGGCTCTCTGGTACACCCATGATTAAATCTCATTTATCTGCATTAAACATCCTATGCGCTCAATGGATTTACTATTTATTACTATAATTATATTTGAAAACCGTGAAGGCAACTGATGGGCTGCCAAGAACAAGCTTAGGAAAACAAAAATAGCATGATTACATTTACATTTAATTAATTGCAGATTAATTGTGTCTGTATTACCTAGCTGGATCAGAAGCTCTTTGACTTTTATGATATTAATATAAACATGTTGAGGTTGAAATGTAATTAGAGAGGTTTAATACAGAATAAGAGCCTGCAGTAACCTGCATGGGAATCTCCAAGAAAAGTTAATTTAGCACTGTTGGTCGGCCCATACTGGAGGCAGCGGTTGCTGTTATGACAGCATCAACATTAGTTACAATTGTTTTCATTGAGACGGTTTCCTGGACACAGATTAAGCCTAGTCCTGGACTAAAAAGCCCTAATCTGTGTCTGGGAAACCAGCCCCAAAAAGTTCCCTACAAAAAATCTGTTTGTTGAATGTTCAGACATCAGAAATGAAAGTTTGGCCCTCAGACGTTAGGCATAAAAGGCAGGGCCAAAGTAGAGTGTCTCGTTCACAAAATATGACATTTTAAAGTAGGCCATTAGGCGATCTGGCTACTCCATGTGTAATAATGGGTTATGGAACACTCTGTGTCCTGACTCACACGAGGAAGTCCTGCTCTTATAATGTGAGGCCAAGACTGAGAATCATTTTTGGAGTTATAAATACTGAGCCAGTCTGAGCCAGCGGACGAGACAGTTTCCTCTGTAGGGACTTCAACAGTCTGGATCCAAGACCAAATGCCATTTGTTTGGTTGTAAAACTCTTCCTAGTGGTTTGTTCAGACAGCACATCTGTTTTGAGTGCTTTAAAAAAAGGGGTGTTTTTCATTTGATCACACACACAAAAATTTGGTTTCTGATCTTGGCATAAATATATACAGTTTGTACAGGCAATATTCATGGGGTGAAATGTTGGACACGTTTTATTGTATTGTCACGTCAGCTGTGAAAATACTTTTATATGTTCAAAAGAACTATGAAAAATGGCCTACAGGCAGAATATTGTGTAGACAGGGGAACAAAAAGTACTTTGACTAATCAGCGTCATATTGATGAAATCATTTTGATTTCATATTCTTTCTTGTACCTCCCTTACCCTGTTAATCAACCTTGTTGTTGTTGTACAATCCGAACAAGAAGGTCAGCCAGACCTTTTAGCACATTCAGGAGGTGCAACACTTATCTAGCCAAATAGGGGATTTGGGTCTATTAGTTCTTAGGCCAATATAGGACATGTTGGAAATAAAAAAGATTAAGGACATGAAGCTAATTACAACGTTGATCCTTGGGGCAACAGCCTATTATTCCCCTGTAACAGTTGCTACGTCAACTTAGCAACAGTATTTTGGGTGGCACTTATATAATGTGATTGTGATACAGGTGATCCACGTGCTAACAAGTACATGTGCTTCACAGGAGGTTGGTGCCACCTTAATTGGGGAGGACGGGCTCGTGGTAATGGCTGGAGCGGAATGGAGGAACGGTATCCATGTGTTTGATGCCATTCCATCTACTCCATTCCAGACATTATTATGAGCCGTCCTCCCCTCAGCAGTCTCCACTGATTGTGCTTTTAATTGTCCTAGACATGGAAACCTACACAGATAACATACTGTACATCTTTGATGCTTTAGGAATGTCTGTTCTCTACTTACATGGTTTATTGTGTTACCAAAAGTCATAGCGTTTGACCATAGAAAACTAAAATATGTATTATGTATATCAAAGTGCATAACACTAACTCCTCCCTTTCCCTCTCATCTAGGCCTACTCCCAGACCCAGAATTCCTCTGCCATGCTGCCCCTAGCAGAATCCACAGACCTAGAGCCATACAACCGGACCCAGTACTGCCACTGGCCCTGTGAGTGCTCCCTGGTCCCCCCTTCCTGCCCTTCAGGGGTGAGCTTGCTCATGGATGGCTGTGACTGCTGCAAGGCCTGCGCCAGGCAGGTGGGGGAGGAGTGCAACGAGGCAGACACTTGCGACTACCATAAGGGACTGTACTGCGATTACAGCTCAGACAAGCCTAGGTACGAAAAAGGAGTGTGTGCATGTAAGTGTCATTTACCACACATACTCTAACATACTAAAGACACCAATCATGATTAAAGGAATAATCCACTCAAAAACTATATTTTGATATTTGTTTCGTTAGTTCAGTGCTGATGCAGTCCCAAAATATTTTGCATGTCAGCAATCTGGTTTTCAAGATATCAAATTGTAACTTCCCACATTATCATGATGATGTGGCAAGTTACAATTTGCTTCTTGAAAGTACTATATATTGAAAACCTGATTGCTGACATACAAAACATTTTGGGACTGTATCAGCAGTGGACTAATGAAACAAATACCAAAAGATGGGTAAAATGAATGTGAAACCTAATGTCATGACATGTTTGTTTTTGTTCAGATAACAGTAAAAACAGTCTGCTACATTACATTGTTATCATTACCTTATTCACTGTGTATCTCTCTGTGATGTAAGACTGCTGTCCTGATCTTCTTTGCCAGATATGGTTGGCACGGGCTGCGAGCATGACGGTGTGATCTACCGGAATGGGCAGAGCTTCAAACCCAGCTGTAAATACCAGTGTCTGTGTGTGAACGGGGCCATCGGGTGTGTGTCCCTGTGTACAGACTCCCAGCCCCCCCGGGTTTGGTGCCAGAACTCGAGGAGGGTCAAGATCCCCGGACGCTGCTGTGAACAGTGGATCTGTGACGAGCCCAAGAAGGGGAGGAAGACTGCTCCAAGACATGCAGTGGAAGGTAGGACACAGATCCATCAATCAATCAAACAACTGATCATGCAATCAGTCAGTCAGTCAGTCAATCAATTAATCAGTGGTGGCTGGTGTCACTTCAGATAGGAGTACAGGCTCATTGTAATGGCTGGAATGGAATAAATGGAACCGTTTCAAACACATTGTTACCATTAGTGATTGAGAAATAGTCCATGTGTTCAATACCATTCCATTCCAGTCATTACATGGATAGAGTCCCGTGTATTGAGAATTTTGTACCACTAATAACCATGGTAATATTGAGCAATTCTTTGAGAATTGTGAAGCAAAATAGTTTGAGGACATTGCTTCATAGTAGTTGACAGGTAGTACTGCTGTTGCAGCAGTAGTTGTGTGGGATCTTTCAACACTATCAGCGGTGGACTAGGGTGTGAATGTAGGTTGTTACTCCAGGGGGGAGAAGAGGTGCAGCTGTGTGTAAGAGAAGACCAAACTCTTTTCCTGTACACTCTCTCGCCCTCATTCTCACTGTTACTTTTAGGTTGTTCCAGTGCTCAGTGATCTTGTCCAGTAGTGTGCAAAGCCAAAAGGGAACTTAGATGTACTAGAGCAAGTCCATAAACAAACATTGACAGTAGAATGGCCTTACTGAAGAGCACAGTGACTGTTCCAGCAAGTCAGTTCGTCAAATTTCTGCCCTGCTAGAGCTGCCCCGGTCAACTGTAAGTGCTGTTATTGTGGAGTGGAAACGTCTAGGAGCAACAATGGCTCAGCCGCTAAGTGGTAGGCCACACAAGCTCACAGAACGGGACCGCCGAGTGCTGAAGCGCATAAAAATCATCTGTCTTTGGTTGCAACACTCACTAACTACTTCCAAACTGCCTCTGCAAGCAGCATCAGCACAAAAACTTTTTGTTGGGCGCTTCATGAAATGGGTTTCCATAACCGAGCAGCCGCACTCAAGCCTGAGATCACCTTGCGCAATGCCAAGCGTCGGCTGGAGTGGTGTAAAGCTTGCCGCCATTGGACTCTGGAGCAGTGGAAATGCGTTCTCTGGAGTGATGAATCACGCTTCACTATCTGGCAGTCCAACGGACAAATCTACCTGCCCCAATGCATAGTGCCATCTGTAAGGTTTGGTGGAGGATGAATAATGGTCTGGGGCTGTTTTTCATGGTTTGGGCTAGACCCCTTAGTTCCAGTGAAGGGAAATCTTAACGCTACAGCATACAATGACATTCTAGACAATTCTGTGCTTCCAATTTTGTGGCAACAGTTTGGGGAAGGACCTTTCCTGTTTCAGCATGACAATGCCCCCGTGCACAAAGCGAGGTCCATACAGAAATGGTTTGTCGAGATCGGTGTGGAAGAACTTGACTGGCCTGCGCAGAGCCCTGACCTCAACCTCATCGAACACCTTTGGGATGAATTTGGAATGCCGACTGCGAGCCAGGTCTAATCGCCCAACATCAGTGCCAGACATCACTAATGCTCTTGTGGCTGACTGGAATCAAGTCCCCGCAGCGATGTTCCCACATCTAGTGGAAAGCCTTCCCAGAAAAGTGGAGGCTGTTATAGCAGCAAAGGGGGGGACCAACTCCATATTAATGCCCATGATTTTGGAATGAGATGTTTCACGAGCAGGTGTCCATATACTTTTGGTCATGAAGTGTATGAGTGTATTAGGTCCAGTTTTGATGAATAATGTCTATAAAGCACTTCTGTCACTGCCCATATTCAATTGTATTCTCTCTCTCTCTCTCTCTCTCTCTCTCTCTCTGTCTCTCTCTCTGTCTCTGTCTCTCTCTCTGTCTCTGTTGACATAGTTGTTCCTGTTGAGGCTCAGGGCCGGAGCAGGAACTGTGTGATCCAGACAACCTCCTGGAGTATCTGCTCTAAGACTTGTGGTCGAGGTCTGTCCCTGCGTGTCTCTAATGCCAACGACAGGTGTGAGATGGTAAAAGAGTCCCGCCTCTGCAACATACGGCCCTGTGAGGTGGACATCACCAAGCACATCAAGGTACATGTACAGAGTATGTGTATGCATACACACGTTTACACACACATATGGACACGGACACACATGCATGCATAGAGGTCATATGTTTGTTTGTTATGATTTCTATATTGAAGAGTTCACATTGCTAAAAAGACCACATTCCCAAGATTCTAGGAACATTACAAAGAAAATATCAATAGCATTGATTTAATCATTTAACTTGTCCTCTTTCTCTCTCTTATCTCTCAGCCAGGGAAGAACTGTATGAACATCTACAGAGAAGAGCAGCCAAAAAACTTTACCATCTCAGGCTGTGTCAGTAAGAAGTCGTACAGGCCTAAATACTGTGGGGTCTGCGTGGCCACGGACCATCGCTGCTGCATTCCCTACAAGTCCAAGACCATCCACGTGGAGTTTGTGTGTCCCAACGGGGCCGTGTTCACCTGGCAAGTCATGTGGATCAACGCCTGCTTCTGTAACCTCAGCTGCAAGAACCCCAATGATATCTTCGCCGAGCTGGAGAATTACTACGGCTACCCTGAGATTGTGAACTGAGACATTTCAATATAAGCCATACGCTTATTATGGGCTCTATTTAATCAGATCTGCTTAGCCAACATCCGCATAGCGGTTGTTTTGATGGTGTTAGAGGTGGAACTGCTTTAGAGCTGTCAATCCACAAGTGGCTCCCGGCATTATACCTAAAGCGGACATTGCCATTGGCTGCGCGGAGTCACATGAACAGCCACTGGAATGTGAGATGTAATCTACACCTCAATTATGATTATAGAAATGCGTATTATTTAGTTTAATGATTTTAAATTTGAGCGTCATTATTTCTATATAGCCTACACTTTCTCCTTCTGAACTTCTAACAGGAGTGTGGCGGGTGTGGATTTGTGACAATGTGTAGCTGCTCACCGATTTGCAGTTCGACCTCTGAAACATCCACTATGCAGGTGTCTGCCATCGCTGGTTAATGCCTGATCTGATTGAATCTAGACCTAAGCCTCCATCTACCCCTATTTTCACTTCCTTTTCACTTTCTCAATGTTTTTTGGTTTGTCAGACCTTCAGAAACTCTGTTATATGTGATTTTATTTTATACATAGAGGCCGGTATTCAATCTAAGGCACGTTTTAGAACAGCGCTCCATACAGAAGACAGTCCGCCTTTTAAAGGCAATTTCCCCGGCATTCGCAGAGATGGTATTCAGTCTCTAGATCGTCCATTGGCTCGAATTCCAGACAAAGTATTTTTCTTACAAGGGGATCTTTCTTTAGCTTTTTTTCCTATTGGAAAAATGTGTAAATCAATGTTTTTGTGTTTTTTAAGCTCGTCTTTATGGTCTGTACATGGTTGCTTTCGGAAATAGTTTGACTTACAAGTAAACCAAGTGTGTGAAATATTTTAGTTATAATTTATTGAAGTACATTTTGAATACTAAATGATTGAACAAATTGTTTGTCATACAGGTATTTTTATATTCACAGTAACAAGTTTCATGAAATCTCGTTCATGCTCATGTAAAGATTGATTTGATGGAGTGGCTCTGAATTGAGTAATGAGTAAGAGATGAAGTGAGATGCTACTATAGAATGCATGTGCTATATATATGGTTAAAGATCCTGTGGAATCATTTGATCTTACAATCATTCAAAATGACAACACCAGGACAAAAAGTTATAGGTTTTTAATAAATACAAATTGATATGCTATATTTAATGCTTCTCATCTACAGCATTAGGCAGTTATGTATCTTTATAAAGCGATGGAGGCCGGTGTTCTACAAAGCCGGCAAGTGTTGCTGTCGTGCACGTAAGAGTGGGAGAGGGTTTTTGATAAGCTCTATGGCTAACTGGGATCTTTATATTACATCATGTGGATCGGCTTGACTTTCTCAAATCCATCACAACAAAGGAGCCTTAATAAGTCCGAGGGTCTCCATGGCACATTATCTTTGTTCTGCCGTGATTGCATAGAAATAATCATTTACATACACAAGAAGAAATATCCAAAAGAACAATTTTGCCTGAAGCCATGATCTGTTAATAAAGCAACAGTATGTGTTTGTTTGATTAATGAAAGGATCATCTCATGAAATGTTCTACAATACATCCAGAAGAATGTTAACTTTAGATGAAAGACATCCTAAAAGAGAGGGATCATTACAGGAATGTTGTGTGTACATGATTCTTTTCAATTCCCTCCTTTCCAAAGTTTCAAAGACCAATAGCAATTTGAGAAGATAAAAAAGACGCCATATGTTTGTTTTTTATCCACTTGCCTACCTATTCTTCCGCCACTTCTCTCCTGTATCCCACAGTACATTAATCATAACATTGAAAAGTTAACGACGAACAATTAGAAAGTCATTTAGTCAGGTACACATTTGAGAAAGCTGTATCATATGTAATAAAGAACTATAGACAAAAAAAACCAAACAGAACTGTCATGATGATAGATTTAAACAAACTCCTGTATTAAGTACTGGTTCTGCAGCCACAGCTTTCTCCCACATTCTCCGTTGCGCTGTGTCACTCTGCTGCGTTGCCACTAACAACTAGATATTCCACCTGACTCGGCAGATGGGAAGGGATCCGTTTATTTCAGAATACGTTTTTCCCTCTAAGGAATTTCCTTCATAATGCAGTAGTATATACTTGCATAGCCTTACACACACACACAACCTCTTCGCATAACTCTTTGGCATAGAGACATTCTCTAGTTGTGTGTTTGTAGGTGTGGTTAGTGGCAGCGCAGCAGGAACCAGGGGGCCAGAGGTTAAAGGTTGAGTGTCATGTAAGGGTCATCTAGCAGGACACTTCGGTGGACTTGAGCGCGGTGCTGCTGTTCGCTGTGCCTTCCATACTGTCCGTGTGGGAGCGGCCACGCTTCTCGTTGGTGTGAGACCGGCTCCTGTTTCCCTCGTTGGTGTGAGACCGGCTCCTGTTGCCATCCATGGAGTGGATGCTGGAGCCGGATGCAGTGCGAGAGCGGACCAGTCTGGTCATGCTGGCGGCGGGCACTGAGGAAAGGAGGAGGAAGAGGAGACAAGGTTCAAGATCCATTCACACACTGTGTTCATGGTCAACTGAATTCTGATTGTGGGCAAAATATTTCATATTTATATTTCATAATCATTATAGAACAGGTTAACTGGCATCCTGTTGTTATCTGAAGGTGCAGTTACTAATCTCACCCACCAGGTGGCAGGCAAACTCATTCTTACAGGTTGACGTGAACACCCACGTTTATTTTGCAAACAGTAATAGGGTAACCAGACTTTTATGTTTCTACATAGTTAATTAAATACTTGTTAATATAATTACTGGTCAGCGTTGGTTACACAGAGAGTGTTTGTTGGAGTGTGTACTTACTGTAGCCCATTCCCTGAATGAAGTACTTGAAGGCCTCTGTCAGCTTTGCAGGCTGTTGGGTGAGCAAAGGAAAGTTAGCAACTTGTTTCCCTGGTATTATCCACATAATGACATATCAACAGACAGATTCATGTCCTATCCTACAAACTGTGATAATGAGAGGCATATGTATGACAGCTGTTGTAGCAGCAGGTGCTGAGCTGGTATTAGCTCTCCAGACCCGACGTTATGTGCCTCATTGCTACTGTCACTAATGCTCTTAAATCAAGCTGCCGTTGTAATAACCCCCTAATGATTATCCCTTTGCCACCCCACCTCACCTGCGTGAACGCGTTAACAAGTTAGAAACGCACCTGGTCAACCATGGGCAGGCCTCCGCAATCCGCCATCTGGATAAAATAAAAATAAAGAAGGCCATGAGATTATGGTCCGTTAACACGTTATTCAAGAGGGCAGAGTTAAGGTATCAGGTTAGCAGTGGTACGACATTAGTCACCCCCCATTACACAAAACAGCCTCCCATTTAACACTTCCTCAACGTGAAACAAGTGTTTTCCATCAGCCTCTGGACAGTTAACAGTTTAGCGTCTGCAAAACGTGCTCATTTCAGGGCTTTACAGAACGCATTAGGTCCCAGCCAGGGGCGTGAATGTCATAGGTAGGCCAGACAGGAAGGATTGTGACCTGGGTCATGTTTATCAGGAGCCAAACCGAGGTAAACAAACTCAAACAGGGAGGGCTCTAGCTGGATTTGGTCCAATAAGAAACAAAAATGTTCCATTGCAAAACGTTTTCCATTACGTGCCTAATGAACAGACCCTGGAGGCTGGGTACAGCAGCATAGCCTCAACCTGCAGTCTCAGGGGTCCAAAGCAAGGCTAGTAAATCAGTCACCAGGTAGTTGCTGAGCTCCTGGAAGCTCATCACACTGCCTAGCCAATATTATGACCTATTATTAGCAGGAGGTAGATTGTAGGGGGCCACTCACCTTGAGCAGTGTGGTCTTTGTCGGGTCCAGCTTAGTATTGCACTCTACCTGTAGATGCACAGTACAGAGTCTAATTGAGCGACTAAATATTTACCCCAGTAGAGAAATAAATAGGTAACTGGGGGAGTAATATTTTATTGCTAGAAAAGCTTTTGTGGTGTTTGATTTCTTTCCCTTTTTTGTCCCATGTTTAAATCCTAAAAGTTTTAACCTTTGTTAATATCTTGTTGGGTAGGTTAGGGCTCTCCAACCCTTTTCCAGGAGGACTACCCTCCTGTAGGTTTTAACTAACCTGATTCAGGTTAGGTGCGCTAGATTAGGGTTGGAGTGAAAACCTACAGGACGGTAGCCCTCCTGGAACAGGGATGGAGAGCCCTGACTTAGATGAAAGGACAACACGTTCTTAGGAACCTAGGGACTAAAGACCAGAGGTATTACTGTTAATGATTTGTTTATGACCGTTAGGATTACAGTGTGTATTGGGACTTACCACAGCGTCAACAGCCGGAGAGCTGTCTCCTACCACCAACAGAGAAGGACACCTGAGAGCAAAAACATTAATTGCTATTTTGATACGCGAGGCTTATTTGATTTAATAGAAGTTTGGTAATGCTTAGGTTGTGACGACTGTACTGATATAAGTGTGATGCATGTGACATCCCGGCAACTTTTAGAAAAAAAAAAACTTTATATCGGAGTTGTCCCTGTTGACGGTCTATGCATATTCATGAGGCTAGCATAGCATCTCACTCTCCATCCAATCCGAAGAGTGGAAAAGGAAGGAGCTTGACAGCCCTCCGTTCCGCTCTGTGGTCAACGAATCCCATTGTTAGGGCGGAGACTAGCATCTTGTCATTATATCCATATGTGGTTATAGTACTACAGAGACAGGAGTTTTTCCCGGACCGAGTAACCACCAGACCAGGCTATAACTAGGGCCCAGAATTTCCAGGTCAGGGAAAACTCATGGCTCTAGCAATATGCCATGTGGGATGATTGAGGTATGCTGAAAAGTCTGAAGGTTTGGAACTCACTTCAGGGTTCTGACGGAGACTTTCCCACCAGGAATGGGCCTCTCAATCTCCAGATCCCGCCGGCTAAAAGGGAAAAAGGTGGGATATCAGTGAGGCCCAAGCTGAACATACTGACATTTTACAAATATAATATTACATATATGTTTATTATCTATTATAGATATGTAATAACATATATTGAAATATTATAAATACATAGATAAGATACAGTATGTGTCTATAATGAATATGCATGCGTCCTCTGGAGGACTTGTAAGACACGATTATGTATATTAAATAAATACCTGTTTATGTGGAGTCAAAGGATGTTAATGGTAATCTGTGTTATTCTCCGCAGTGAGGAGTCTAGTGTATTTACATGTTGTACGACTTGATTAAAAGGGATACTTTGGGATTTTGGCAATGAAGCCCTTTATCTAGTTCCCCATAGTCGGATGAACTCATGGATACCATTTATATGATTATTCTCTGCAGGAGCCCAGTGTAGTTACCTGTTGTAAGCTTTGACAAAGTGGTGCAGGTTGTACTGGTTCATGTCGTTCATGATGTGATGGCGGTAGGTGGCGATAAGATCGTGGTTGTTGGATATTTCCTCCTACAGAGATAGAAATAAACACCTACTCAGACTCTGTGACCTAGTGACAGTACTGCAACATGTAAGCCTGCCACGAACTGTCCTATATCCATGTAGCCAATAATTGGAATAGATTCAATGGGATTATGCTGATGAGATTTGCAGTTTCAATCACTGTCTATTTTGGTGCCCACTGCTCACCTTCCCGAAGAGATGGCCGATGAGCATTTCGGGCAAAGCAGTGACCTGAAAAGAGATTGAAAAGAAGATTTGTAGATTTTTTTTCATGGGTCAAATAGCAATCATATACATAGCTACGTTAATACTGTATAAACAAGCTACGTGACAATGTTGACAATCTAAAAAGGGCTTTATAAATCATCAAAGTTGATGGATTGTTGTGGATTTGTGGTTGTGCGGAGATGGTCCTGTATAGTACCTTGTTTGCAGCCCAGTCCATCCATCCCTCAGCACAGTGGTTGATGTTAACCAGAACCAGGCCTTCCACCAACGCTGGGTAGTCCAGCTAAAAACAGAGACAAACATTTGGTCAATGACTTCGTAATGGTGAAATTATACAAACAGTGCTCATTGAAACCTCATAGGGGTCCATTTCATTCACTATTACTCATTGAAACCTCAACGTTTCGTAACAGAGAGAAGTTAGTTATGGGTCAGTTAGGAGTTAAAACATTATTGGTATCCCTCCATCATCTGGGTTTCAGCAGATTGAGACGGAGTCCCTACAGGGGCGGGTGTTTTGGTACGGAGCCAGTCTACAACATTGCCAGACTCTCAGCAGCAGGCTAAAGCAATAAACAGGACTGTTCACCCAAAATCAGCACAGCATCACTGGGAACATTAATCTACTATAACTTCTAATCCCAGTTTGATTAAAACTCTTCATAATGAACCAAACTTAAGAATAATTGAAAGGGGAAGGTAGGAGGGGGGAGGGCGTCAAACTCACAGCGAATCTCGCCAGGATGTAGGCTCCAGCTCCGACGGCTATTCCAATTATGCTTTTCAGGCTGTGGTTAACAAACAAACAGAATATCATCAGAAGTTTTTGGGCCAATGGATGAGGGTCTAAGGCATCATGGTCTTTATTCATAAAGCATCTCAAAACAGGAGTTCTCTTCATTATGATCTAGAAGGCAAAACAGCACTTCTAATCTGAGACACTATGAATATAGATCCCGAACGGTAAGTAGCATGATATGCAAAATAAATTGACACATACATGTTATTCAATCATTGCACCCACACTGCTCGCGAGCGTCTGCGTAGCCAGGCACTAAAATAGAACTTGGTTCTATTTGTGACGCTCGACGCAGTGCATGTCCTGCCTCTCCCATCTCCTCATTGGTTTTTAGGAGCATATACCCACGTGGGTGATTGAAAGATGAACTGAGGTCCACACCCCAGTTGGTGGTGGTAACGCACCTTAAAGTTGGTTGCAAACCACCATATAAAGTCAAAAGAAGAAGAAGCCTGAAGGAGGAGAGATAATTAGAAACTAACTCGGTTTACCGTTTTATCTGTGGATTCATTGTCGGATTAGAGGACCTTGTGCATTTCAGGTAAAATAACAACCTAAGGACAATCCCAGGACAAATTAGCTAGCAACAGCAAGCTAGCTAGCTAAATTTCTATAAATGTTTAATGCACGTGTCCTGATCGCGTCTGGTGTGGGTGGACAAAATCAACATGCACGCGAGCGGTCTGGTCAGCATTTGAGCCCTATGGACTGGGGTTCAAATGTATGAGGAGAAATATATTTCATAATGAAAATATTTGATCAATTTCTAAATCTTATAAAGTCCTTGTTTGGACTTACCCAAAATGCTTGAGGACCAGGGGGAGGGACTCAGACAGCTGATCCATGGAGGGGTACTCGTACCTGGAGACAAAACAACAATGTCAGGGTTAAAGTACTTCCATTATCAACACTTTACAATGCTTCTTATCACTGCCCTCCATATCTCCATTCCATCAACGGCCTCATACTGGTTTCTCCTATCCTTTCTTCACTTTGATCATCTCTCCTATTCAGATCAAAGGGGATCTGGACTCAAGATGCAGACGATCATAAAAATGAAGCACCAGAGCAATCAGGTAAAAAAAACTATATTCACCTAACAAGCAAATGATTTATCAAGAGATCAGTGTAAATGGGCCACAACATATCTAGATGCTACAGTACAGAGGTCAAAGGGTGACAGACGAACAGGCTGGCCTACATTTGGTGCAAAGGCGGCGAGGTCTACGGTGGTCAAGTGGTCTAAGCCGCTGCCTCCAGAACTCATACCGCTGCAGCACGGGTTTGAATACGGCCCAGTGCCATTTCAGCCCACTCTCCTCCATCTTTCCTCTTTACATCTGTCCTATCCAATCAAAAACAAATAAGATAAGGCTAGGCGACTAGGCTCACCCAGTAGAGAAAGTGTTGGCCCCCTCGTGCTGCCCAGGGGCATCGACGTGGCAAACAGCAAAGTGCTGCATGATCTCCTGCATGTCCTCATGCTGGAACATGGAGTCAAAGCACGTCTTGTCTGAAACATGGAGATCCGGTACAGGATGTTAGTGAGGAGGCTGGATCTCACATGATTTGTGGATGTCAGATGTCTATCACGGTGGCCATTGTGTGCTTCTTCTCAACTTTCAAATGTATCCATTTATTTAAATGTTCATCTTTATTTAGCCCGGTAAGTCATTGAGAATCAATGATCTTTTACAAATGAAGTAAATTCACTTTTCATGATGTTGACTAGCCGTTATAGTCAATGAATTCTCATTCTTAAAAGTAACAATATCAAAGTGCATGGGGACATTAGTCTTACATTGAGGGGTGACATCAAATCCATTAACTAGGATGGGATGAATGAAGCATATGGGGCTTACGGTTCAGTCCAATGTCATGGAAGGTGAGGATGACGGGCCGGTCTCCTTTGGGCATCCCCTTCATGGTGCAGTGGATCCTTCCATGGGGAGTCTCCACATCGTGCTCCTAAAGATGGAATAAACCACGGTTAGCAAATAGGGGTACCACAGAACTCTGTTCAACTTTAAAAGAAAATATTCAAACATAAAGAAAAAACACCGAAGAACTCTACTCGACCTGGACAAGGTAAACCCTAAGCGAAACAGAGTTGAACTGCACCAAGGTATCCATGCTTAGCAGAGGATGATAATCCAGAACACTGTTCAAGAGCACGAAGCTCATGTTGTCAGCTTTGAAGATGCAGAGAAAACACTTGAATTTTCACCTGAATGAATCACTATGGATTTAGTCTTTACCTTCAGAATCACTTGTTTTTAACTTGGGCTGCATGTATTTTCTCCAACACAACACATTGTAATCAGAATACATCCAAACAGACTTATACTTCGCTCTGACTAAGGGGCAGCAGGTAGCCTAGTGGTTAGAATGTTGGGCCAGTAACCAAAAGGTTGCGGGATCAAATCCCTGAGCTGACAAGGTAAAATCTGTTGTTCTGCCCCTGAACAAGGCAGCTAACCTGCTGTCATTGTAAATAAGAATTTGTTCTTAATTGACTTGCCTAGTTAAATAAGTAAAAAAATGATAATTACCAAAATGTAAAGGCTTCATCAAAAAGTTCCATTGAAAACAAATGTATTCTACTTTCAGTGAAACAGACAATTGGCTCATGCAAAAGCAGTTAGCCTTTCTGCATTCAGTACGTTCAGTTTCTCAAGGAGTCATCATCAGAGCATTTGGCAATAATGTTTTAACAATGACCAACAATATGATTCAATCCCACATGATTTCTGACTGATGCATATTACTTCCAAAGGACCATCAGTCCATCATGTTTTTCACAATCAGAGATTGTTTATTTCAATCCCACAATAGTACAGAAGAAAAGATAAAGGTAATCAAGCCCAAGACGGCCTATCAAAGCCCACCATCAATTATTCCATAACAGACAGAGATCCAAAAGTACTTACAGAGGTTTCAATCTCAGCAACAACACTCTCCATGTCCGAATCCCCCTCAAGAACCATGTTTCCTAGTGGCTTTTGGTCACCCGTACTGAGTAGTAAACAGAGGTAGTGCTCTGAGCTATAGATCCAATTGAAGGTAAGCTTCTGTAAAGGTCTTTATGAGGGGACTTGTCTGAGGGTTGTGTTTTATACCCCTGGTACTTACTACTCTGCATAAGCCCTGGCCTCCCATGGTGCTTTGCAAGGTGGTCAAAACAAGATAATTCTAGCTGAAGAGATCCCTAAATTGGATCAGCACAATGTCCGAAAGTGGGACAGCATGGGATATTTAATGAAGAGTAGTGCAAAGTGAAGAGTAAGCAAGCCATCAGATCAATGGGAATACAGTATAAAAGAGCAATGAATCACTTTTAACCCAGTTGCCAAAATATCTGAATTTGATGACATATCAGGCAGTCAAGAAAGAGAAAAATAAAGACATTTTTTGTAATAGCACTGGCATAATCATGTCTGAAGCCTTTATGGTGTTTAAAGTCATTCTGTTAGGTATGTCTGTGTGGCAATGTTTCAATAGATTGAAAACTAACTCAGTATCGTTATGAGATACCGTACAAATACATTGTTTCATGTCTCAATGTTATCAGTGTGGGGAGATTATCTTTAGTTTACTATTCCAAAAATAAGATAGATTATTGGCTCCTAGGTGCAATTTTGTTTGCGGCACGTTCAATTTCATAGGCCTAGCCCACTAGACCTACTGATACTGCAAGTATGAGTGGTTACCAATAAAATAATATTGCCACTGGAATAGGGGAGGAATCCTGATGTCATAAACCCCATATACTGACCAAAACAACTCTTACAAGGAAGGTAGTTAGGTCCAGGTTAAGACCCTGGGGAGTTGTGTCCCAAATGGCAACCTATTCCCCACATAGTGCACACATTTTTACCAAATGAATTTGGGCTCTGGTCAAAAGTAATATACTGCATTGGGAATATGTTGCCATTTGGGACGCAATAAGAGTCAACGATGTAGTCAAATCCAGTTCAACCAATGCTTCCCTCCAGGTTCACATAACCTATTTACATGACCTGAGGTAGACATCTGACGGCAGTGTCGTCTAGGTAGCCACGGCTTATTTGGTGGCAGTTTGATATAGACACATGCTGTGCTAATCTCATTGAGCTAGCTAGAGGAGGGGGGAGATGAGAAAGAAGGAGGAGGGATACATGTGTAACTAGTGTGCCTGAGCTTAAAGGGGGGAGGGGGAGGCAGCCTGGGAACAGGACAGGTGGCTGAGGTGTCCCTCCTCTACCTACGTCAGTAGGGCTCTAAGACACAAAGCGATATTAAACGCTTGCCCTGGAAACCTGAGTTGACTAATCCCAGTAGGCGTGAGGGTCGGTTTGCACGAGATGGTTAGGCAAAATCCCTCTACTGCCACCACTGACAATTCTCAGGTCAACATACAGTATAATCAGTTTCAGGATATTGGCATGTGGTAGGATGTTTATAAGGTACTTTGACAAGTTAAGAATGAAAGCATTGATTGTTAGGTACTGGGTTCCCAGTGGTGCAGTCCAAGGTCCTGAATGTATGTAGTTGGTATGCTGCTGGCTGTATGTCAAGTCAACATACACATTCATACTACAGTGTGCTCAAAATGTAATTATACTTTTCCCTCTTTAGATTACACAAAGGGCTACAGATAAAACAGTGCAGTAGTCATGTAACATCATCTGTCAGTATCAAAGAGACCTAAATGTATGCAAAACGTCCACCAGAAACACCTAAGTACTGCATTTACATTTTACATTACATTTTAGTCAGTTAGCAGACGCTCTTATCCAGAGCGACTCACAGTAGTGAATGCATACATTTCATTAAAACATTTTTTTTTACGTACTGGTCCCCCGTGGGAATTGAACCCACAACCCACACGGGACCCGTGTGGCTCAGTTGATTCATCAATAATTTTCCTTTCACATTACTAAAATATCCCAACCTAATCCATGTGGACATTAATCTGACTACTCTACACTGAAACCTGTGGATTATGTCAACATTTGTAGCTTTTGATGGATATCTACGTGTGCACCATAGGGACATACCTTTATCACAAGTTGTGCAACAGCTGCTCTGAGCCCCTAGAAATGACAGAGACAACGGTTATAGAGAGTGAAGCTTTGCCAATAAGATATGATGAAATACAGAATATATGTAATTGTCCTATGGGCTGCATTGTGTTTTAAATATAAAGAAAGGTATCCATAAAGGACCAGTATCACATTTCAGACTGTTCCTGACAGCTAAACAGTCAGCATTTATCTATGGAGTTCAGTTCTCATATAACCAAGTTTCAACATTTTGCTCAGACAAATAAACCATTGTCTATAGTACATGCAAATCAAATGTATGATCATAGTAATGATCATGTGTTTACGTACTGGCAATTCCCTGTCAACAAGCAGGGGTGCTTTTGGCGCAACTTGGATGTCATCCATGTCTTTCAGTTGAAGAAGCCGAGAGAGGGAGAGAGAGAGAGAGAGAGAGAGAGAGGACTGTTATTTAGATATACGCTGACTGCTTCAACCAGAGCGTTCCTCTTTGAGAAGTTTGAGAAGTTTCATATTACAAAACACACATACCTTTCTGATCCCTGTACATTTGTTTTGATATCATGTTATTACGTTAATAACTTAACACTGAGAAAACAAGACTGGTGCACTCTCGTTCAACAGTGCATTTGAGTATTTTCAGATACAGTGTACTTTCCAAGTGTATTTCCAAATACAGTCCAATACTACTTGTCTTTTCAAATAAATAATACCTAAATACTTACTTCGAAATAATTGAAAAGTTATTAAAAATATATATTAAAAGAAATGTATAGCATTTGAACCCAGGTCTGGATCGTATAGGTACCATGCTTTCCTTCCCAACCTTTATATGATACTTCTACGGATCTAAACGTCTCCAAAACAACTTGAAGAAGGGAACTTCACCAGGTGGTTTCCAGGAGTTGTTTACCAGGAGTTGTTTGCCAACCTTCCACTGCACATAGTTAGCCATGACCACCTGATTTCTACACAAGGAATGACAGATGACTAAAACAACATCCATGTTGCCCTCTTGTAGGGATTGATGTATGACACTGTTTTAAGACTAGAACACTAGCAGTACACCAGGCCCTAGCTACAGCTACAGTTTTCAAAGCATTTTAAACCAGAATGAACTAAAATGAGAGTCGCTACGGCTATTTCGACAGAGGGAGGGAGTGGGCGAAAAATTCAATCAAGCTGCTGTCTAGAGATCATGCTGCTGTGGATTGTGTGGCTCTGCTGTGCATGCAAATCAAATCAGATGGTAAACAGACAGGGTCTTTGTGTCCAGCAAGGCCTTGGCAGGACAGGCAGTCGAGGCAGGGCGGGCAGGCAGGCAGGCGAGGCTGGTAAAGGAGTCAGGCTCTTCCTCCATGGCGGGCTTACTGGGCTTGGCCAACACACAAGAAGCTACTGACACTGCACAGCTTCCATAGCTCCCTTCATACACAAACACAGTACTCTTTCTCGCTTCCTGCCTCACACCATATTTCTGTGTCTCCCTCTCTCCGCTGTACAGCTATAACAATATCCTTTGGATCTGATCTATGTACAGGTTTGAGATGTGCCTCTCCATTTAACACAAGAGTTTTGGGTGTCTGGGCAGGCATCCATCAGAACGGCTACATCCCAAATGGCACGCTATTCGGCCTAGAGCACTACATAGGGAGCAGAGTGCAATGTGGGAGGCAGACCATAACAGAGGCCTCTGCCAGGCCTCACAATAGTAGAGAGAGGAAGAGGAGTATCAATCACACAGTTTCATTTTACGGAAGTGTTTTTTTTAAGACATGACGCCTTCCACTACAAATCCTTTGTTGGAGAAACTGTTCGCCATTTCCCACTGAAATTCCAACATTCTATTCAATCCAACCATGTGAGAGAAGTTACACAGCCCAACATAATCTGGAAATGTTGATAAAAACTGTTTTGTATTTATAGCAGCGCAGTTAATCCTAGTGGTGTTAAAGAGGCTAGTCATGATCTTGAAACCCATGTCTGTATTTTCAAACCTTATGTTTTGGTTTCAAATTATGGCTAAGTAAACCAAACACCATTAAACCCAAACCAGTTTCCAGACCTGTAGATAGGCTTGGTGCTGAGTAGGCAGTTTGAGACAACTAGGCCAAATGTTGTTTACAAGCTAGGATGCCCTTTTGACTCGCCTAAGCTAATCTTTTACCTGGCGGTATAAAAAAAAAAAACTACCTCTCAGGACATCAGTAATACCTCACGAGTACAGAACATGTTCGCGCTCCTTCTCTGCCCCCTCCCTCTCTGTGTCTAAGGAAATTATCCCTCTCTTCCTTGCTATATACAGTGGCTCGCGAAAGTATTCACCCCCTTGGCATTTTTCCTATTTTGTTGCCTTACAACCTGGAATTCAAATTGATTTTGGGGGGGTTTGTATCATTTGATTTACACAACATGCCTACCACATTGAAGATGCAAAATATTTTCTCTTGTGAAACAAACAAGAAATAAGACAACAACAAAAAAAATCTTGAACGTGCATAACTATACACCCCCCAAAGTCAATACTTTGTAGAGCCACCTTTTGCAGCAATTACAGCTGCAAGTCTCTTGGGGAATGTCTATCAGCTTGGCACTGGGATTTATGCCCATTCTTCAAGGCAAAACTGCTCGAACTCCTTCAAGTTGGATGGGTTCTGCTGGTGTACAGCAATCTTTAAGTCATACCACAGATTCTCAATTGGATTGAGGTCTGGGCTTTGACTAAGCCATTCCAAGACATTTAAATGTTTCCCCTTAAACCACTCGAGTGTTGCTTTAGCAGTATGCTTAGGGTCATTGTCCCATCCCAGTCTCAAATCTCTGGAAGACTGAAACAGGTTTCCTCTCAGGAATTTCCCTGTATTTAGCGCCATCGATCATTCCTTAAATTCTGACCAGTTTCCCAGTCCCTGCCGACGAAAAACATCCCCACAGCATGATGCTGCCACCACCATGCTTCACTGTGGGGATGGTGTTCTCGAGGTGATGAGAGGTGTTGGGTTTGCGTCAGACATGGTGTTTTCCTTGATGGCCAAAAAGCTCGATTTTAGTCTCATCTGACCAGAGTACCTTCTTCCATATGTTTGGGGAGTCTCCCACATGCCTTTTGGTGAGCACCAAACATGTTTGCTTATTTTTTTTATTTAAGCAATGGCTTTTTTCTGGCCACTCTTCCGTAAAGCCCAGCTCTGTGGAGTGTGCGGCTTAAAGTGGTCCTATGGACAGATACTCCAATCTCCGCTGTGGAGCTTTGCAGCTTCTTCAGGGTTAACTTTGTTGCCTTTCTGATTAATGCCTTCCTTGCCTGGTCCATGAGTTTTGATGGGAGGCACTCTATTGGCAGGTTTGTTGTGGTGCCATATTCTTTCAGTTTTTTAATAATGGATTTAATGGTGCTCCGTGGGATGTTAAACGTTTCGGATATTTTTTTATAACCCAACCCTGATCTGTACTTCGCCACAACTCTGTCCCTGACCCATTTGGAGAGCTCCTTGGTCTTCATAGTGTCACTTGCTTTGTGGTGCCCCTTGCTTTGTGGTGTTGCAGACTCTGGGGGCCTTTCAGAACAGGTGTTCAGTACACTGAGATCATGTAACAGATCATGTGACACCTGTGTGCAATCTAACTAATTATGTGAATTCTGAAGGTAATTGGTTGTACCAGATCTTATTTAGGGGCTTCCTAGCAAAGGGGGTGAATACATATGCACGCACCACTTTTCCGTTTTTTTTTTTTTTTTCGAATTTTTTGAACCAATTTTTTATTTATTTTTTTCACCAATTTTGACTATTTTGTGTATGTCCATTACATGAAATCCAAATAAAAATCCATTTAAATTTCAGGTTTTAATGCAACAAAACAGGAAAAACGCCAATGGGTGTGAATACTTTTGCAAGGCACTGTATCTACAGCACCTGTCAGACGTTTAGACACACATACTCATTCAAGGATTTTTCTTTATTTTTACTATTTTCTACATTGTAGAATAATAGTGAAGACATCAAGACCAGGAAATAACACATGTTGAATCATGTAGTAAGAAAAAAAGCGTTAAACAAATCAAAATATATTTTATATTTGAGATTCTTCAAAGTAGCCACTCTTTGCCTTGATGACAGCTTTGCACACTCTTGGCATTCTCTCAACCAGATTCATGAGGAAGTCACCTGGAATGTATTTCAATTAACAGGTGTGCCTTGTTAAAAGTTCATTTGTGGAATTTCTTTCCTTCTTAATGTGTTTCAGCCAATCAGTTGTGTTGTGACAATGTAGGGGGCTAAACAGAAGGTAGCCCTATTTGGTAAAATACCAAGTCCATATTATGGCAAGAACAGCTTAAATAAGCAAAGAGTGCAGTCGCAAAAACCATCAAGCGCTATGATGAAACTGTCTCTCATTAGGACCGCCACAGGAAAGTAAGACCCATAGTTACCTTTGCTGCAGAGGATGTTCATTAGAGTTAACAGCCTCAGAAATTGCAGCCCAAATAAATGCTTCAGAGTTCAAGTAACAGACACATCAACATCAACTGTCCAGAGGAGACTGCTTGAAAATCAGGCCTTCGTGGTCGATTTGCTGCAAAGAAACCACTACTTAAGGACACCAATAAGAAGAAGAAACTTGCAAAGGGCCAAGAAACACGAGCAATGGACATTAGACCAGTGGAAATATGTCCTTTGGTCTGATGAGTCCAAATTTGAGATTTTTGGTTCCAACCGCCGTGTCTTTGTGAGACGCAGAGTAGGTGAATGGATGATCTCCCATCTGGTTTGTGCTTAGTGGGACATTCATTTGTTTTTCAACAGGACAATGACCCAACACACCTCCAGGCTGTGTAAGGGCTGTTTGACGAAGAAGGAATCAATCACCCGACCTGAGACGGTTTGGGATGAGTTGGACCACAGAGTGAAGGAAAAGCAACCAACAAGTGCTCAGCATATGTGGGAACTCCTTCAAGATGGTTGGGAAAGCTTTCCAGGTGAAGCTGGTCGAGAGAATGCCAAGACTGTGCAAAGCTGTCATCAAGGCAAAGGGTGGCTACTTTGAAGAATCAAAAATATATTTTGATTTGTTTAACACTTTATTGCTTTCGTCATGTTTCCATATGTGTTATTTCATAGTTTTGATGTCTTCACTATTATTCTGCAATGTAGAAAAATAGTAAAAATAAAGAAAAACCCTTGAATGAGTAGGTGTCTCCAAACTTTTGACTGGTACTGTATATACTGCAGTTCTCTCTTCCTTCATTGCTCTCACTGTGTCCGTCTTCCTGTCTCTCTATCCCTCTGTTCCTCCCTCTGTATGAGAAGATGAAAATCTTACTACCTCCTAAGCACATCCACAACATCTATTTTTTTACAGTGTGGTGCTCTACCACGTATCAGATCCTGATCTCTCCTTCCACACTTCTGTTTTTCAAGAACTTGAGCGTAGATGAGGACAACAGACAATTCCCTAAAATAATCTTAGCATGCAGAAGTGAGACTGCCTTATGCATTCATCCAACACAGGAATACTGGAACCATAAAGAGTCTGCGTGACAAATATTGGCACAATACTCTAACACTTTCTGACTGAGTAGGCCTAAATGTTGAGGAGAGAGAGAGACAGCGAGAGAGAGAGAGACACAGCGAGAGAGAGAGAGCGAGAGAGAGAGACACAGTGAGAGAGAGAGAGCGAGAGAGCGAGAGAGAGAGACACAGCGAGAGAGAGAGACACAGCGAGAGAGAGAGAGACACAGCGAGAGAGAGAGCGAGAGAGACACAGCGAGAGAGAGAGCGAGAGAGAGAGACACAGCGAGAGAGAGAGCGAGAGAGAGAGACACAGCGAGAGAGACACAGCGAGAGAGAGAGACACAGCGAGAGAGACACAGCGAGAGAGAGAGAGACACAGCGAGAGAGAGAGAGACACAGCGAGAGAGAAAGCGAGAGAGAGACACAGTGAGAGAGACACAGCGAGAGAGAGAGAGAGAGAGAGAGAGAGAGAGAGAGAGAGACACAGAGAGAGAGAGAGACACAGAGAGAGAGAGAGACACAGAGAGAGACACAGAGAGAGAGAGAGACACAGAGAGAGACACAGAGAGAGAGACACAGAGACACAGAGAGACACAGAGACACAGAGAGACAGTGAGAGAGAGAGCGAGAGAGCGAGAGAGCGAGAGAGCGAGAGAGCGAGAGACACAGTGAGAGAGAGCGAGAGAGAGAGCGAGAGAGAGAGCGAGAGACACAGCGAGAGAGAGCGAGAGAGAGAGCGAGAGAGACACAGCGAGAGAGAGAGCGAGAGAGAGAGCGAGAGAGACACAGCGAGAGAGAAAGCGAGAGAGACAGCGAGAGAGAGACACAGCGAGAGAGACAGCGAGAGAGACAGCGAGAGAGACAGCGAGAGAGACACAGCGAGAGAGAGAGAGAGAGACACAGCGAGAGAGAGAGAGACAGCGAGAGAGAGAGAGAGACAGCGAGAGAGAGAGAGAGAGACAGCGAGAGAGAGAGAGAGAGACAGCGAGAGAGAGAGAGAGAGACAGCGAGAGAGAGAGAGAGACACAGCGAGAGAGAGAGAGAGAGAGAGAGAGACACAGCGACACAGAGAGAGAGACACAGCGACACAGAGAGAGAGACACAGCGAGAGAGAGAGAGAGAGACACAGCGAGAGAGAGAGAGAGAGACACAGCGAGAGAGAGAGAGACACAGCGAGAGAGAGAGAGAGAGACACAGCGAGAGAGAGAGAGAGAGACACAGCGAGAGAGAGAGAGAGAGACACAGCGAGAGAGAGAGAGAGAGACACAGCGAGAGAGAGAGAGAGAGACACAGCGAGAGAGAGAGAGAGAGAGAGAGACACACAGCGAGAGAGAGAGAGAGAGAGACACACAGCGAGAGAGAGAGAGACACACAGCGAGAGAGAGAGAGAGACACACAGCGAGAGAGAGAGAGAGACACACAGCGAGAGAGAGAGAGACACACAGCGAGAGAGAGAGAGACACACAGCGAGAGAGAGAGAGACACACAGCGAGAGAGAGAGAGACACAGCGAGAGAGAGAGAGACACAGCGAGAGAGAGAGAGACACAGCGAGAGAGAGAGAGACACAGCGAGAGAGAGAGAGAGAGACACAGCGAGAGAGAGAGAGAGACACAGCGAGAGAGAGAGAGACACAGCGAGAGAGAGAGAGACACAGCGAGAGAGAGAGAGACACAGCGAGAGAGAGAGAGACACAGCGAGAGAGAGAGAGACACAGCGAGAGAGAGAGAGAGAGACAGTTTAAATCCAAATGATTTAAATCATGTTACAAAACACCTACTCTCCACTACTTGGTTAACAAAACACTACTGATTGGAATTGGGAAGCAAAGTCTCCCTTTTAGGTAGCTAGATTTAAGGCCACTGCCACCTTCCTTTTTTCTGGGTGAAAAAGTTTGGGAACCCCTGTGCTAGATGGTCAGAGGGTCACTTAGCCCAAAGGCCAGCAGATGGCAATATTGATCTGGTATTGATGGTTTAATCTTACCATCTACACGCATTGTATTCAGCTGGCAATACACTCGTATCCCCTGTGGCCTGGTCTGTCCCTAAAACATTCTCCATTCAGGCTGCAAAGGCGTCAATTTCCACCTTAACTAGATTTAACGGTAAGAAGGCAGAAAACTGGGAAAATGAGTACTTTCTTTATGAAAAATAATTTCCCACCACCATTCTAGTGGCTAATGCTATTTCCTGATGTTGTGCCCTGCGTTCAGACAGAGATATTAGAGAAAGGAGGAGATAGAAATCTGATTTGTTAATGAATGGAGAAACGTAAGATGCCCCACCCAGAAGACTATCGACCAATCTCAAAGTCAAGGCACTGAGAAACTGCCTATTTTCCTTAAAAGTACATCTTGTCACAATTCCAAAGCGATAGTTAATTATCTCACATCTCAGAAAATATCTGCAATGTTGTACTTCTTGTTCACAAAATTAATGTTAATTAATTAATGACCAATGGAGTGTCCCCCAACTCCTCAAAAGCATCTCTGGTTTAGCCAGATTGGCTGAACACGATTCACAACATCCGGGACTAGGATTCCTAAATATTAGCCACTTTAGCATGGTGGTGGAAAACGGTGTTTCATAAAGAAAGTAGGCAAATTTTCCCACCTTCTCGCCATTGATGGTTTGCAGCCTGAATGGATAACGTTTCCTGGTACGAACCGGTCCACAGGAGGATAACAGCGTATTGCAGGCTGCATACAGGAAGTACCCGTGCCACGGTCTATTCAACGCTCGTCGGAATCCGGAATCCATGCTTCAAGATAGTTTTGATTACCGGACTGGGATATGTTCCGGGTTGCCTCTGAGAACAACATTGACGTATACACGGACAAAGTGACTGAGCTCATCAGGAAGTGTTTAGGCGATGTTGTTCCCACTGTGGCTATTAAAACCTACACAAACCAGAAACCGTGGATAGACGGCAGCATTTGCGCAAAACTGAAAGCGCAAACCACTGCATTTAACCATGGCAAAGTGACTAGGAATATGGTTGAATACAAACAGTGTAGTTATTCTCTCTGTAAGGCAATCAAACAGGCAAAACGGCAGTATAGAGACAAAGTGGAGTCGCAATTCAGCGGTTCAGACACAAAACGTATGTGGCGGGATCTACTGCCAATCACAGATTACCAAGGGAAAACCAGTCAGGTTGTGGACACCGACATCTTGCTCTCGGACAAGCTAAACACCTTCTGTGCCCGCTTTGAGGATAACACAGTGCCACCGACGTGGCCTGCTCCCAAGGACGTTCTCCGTGGCTGACGTGAATAAGACATTTTAGAGTGTTAACCCTCACAAGGCTGCCGGCCCAGACCGCATCCCTAGCCATGTCCTCAGAGCATGTGCAGACCAGCTTGCTGGAGTGTTTACGGACATATTAAATCTTTCCCTATCCCAGTCTGCTGTCCCCACTTACTTCAAGATGTCCACCATTGTTTGTGTACATAAGACAGCTAAGGTAACTGAACTCAAAGACTATCGCCCTGTAGCACTCACTTGTCATCATGAAGTTCTTTGAGGCTAGTTAAGGATCATATCACCTCTACCTTACCTGACAACCTAGACCCACCTCAATTTGCATACCACCCCAATAGATCCACAGACGATGCAATCACCAACACCATAGTACCCTCCAAGCTCAAATCAAATCAAATGTTTTATTGGCCACAACTGGGTGTGCAACTGGGTCCTGGACTTACAGATGGGCCGCCCTCAGGTGGTGAAGGTGGGAAACACATCCACTTCACTGATCCTCAACACAGGGGCCCCACAAGGGTGCGTTCTCAGCCCCCTCCTGTACTCCCTGTTCACCCACGACTGAGTGACCACGCACGCCTCCAACTCAATCATCAAGTTTGCAGACGACACAAAAGTAGTAGGTCTGATTACCAACAATGATGAGACAGCCTACAGGGAGGAGGTGAGGGCCCCAGGAAAGTGGTGCCAGGAAAATAACCTCTCAATCAACGTCAACAAAACAAAGGAGCTGATAGTGGACTTCAGGAAACAGCAGAGGGAGCATGCCCCTATCCACATCGACGCAGTAGTGGAGAGGGTGGAGAGTTTTAAGTTCCTCAGCATACACATCACTGACAATCTGAAATGGTCCACCCACACAGATAGTGTGGTGAAGAAGGTGCAACAGCCCCTTTTCAACCTCAGGTAGCTGAAGAAATTTGGCTTGGCCCCTAAAACCCTCAAACCTTTACAGATGTACAATTGAGAGCATCCTGTCTGGCTGTATCACCGTCCTGGTACGGCAACTGCACCACCCGCAACCACAGGGCTCTCCAGAGGGTGGTGCAGTCAGCCCAATACATCACCGGGGGCAAACTACCTGCCCTCCAGGACACCTACAGCACCCGATGTCACAGGAAGGCCAAAAAGATCATTAAGGACATCAACCACCCAAGCCACGGCCTGTTCACCCCGCTATCATCCAGAAGGCGAGGTCAGTACAGGTGCATCAAAGCTGGGACCGAGAGACTGAAAAACAGCTTCTATCTAAAGGCCATCAGACTGTTAAATAGCCATCACTAGCCGGCTATCACCCGGTTACGCAACCCTGCACCTTAGAGGCTGCTGCCCTACATACATAGACTTGGAATCACTGGCCACTTTAATAATGGAACACTAGTCACTTTAGTAATGTTTACATACTGCTTTACTCATCTCATATGTATATACTGTGTTCAATCTAATACTATATATTTACATTTAAGTCATTTAGCAGACGCTCTTATCCAGAGCGACTTACAAATTGGTGCATTCACCTTATGATATCCAGTGGAACAACCACTTTACAATAGTGCATCTAAATCTTTTTTTTTGGGGGGGGGGGGGGTTTAGAAGGATTACTTTATCCTATCCAAGGTATTCCTTAAAGAGGTGGGGTTTCAGGTGTCTCCGGAAGGTGGTGATTGACTCCGCTGTCCTGGCGTCATGAGGGAGCTTGTTCCACCATTGGGTGCCAGAGCAGCGAACAGTTTTGACTGGGCTGAGCGGGAACTGTGCTTCCTCAGAGGTAGGGGGGCCAGCAGGCCAGAGGTGGATGAGCGCAGTGCCCTCGTTTGGGTGTAGGGACTGATCAGAGCCTGGTAGTAGGTCTGATTATTTCTTAATTCCATTCTTCTACTTTTGGATTTGTGTATATTGTTGTGAATTGTTAGATACTACTGCACTGTTGGAGCTAGGAACACAAGCATTTCACTACACCCGTAATAACATCTGCTAAATATGTGTTTGTGACCAATAAAATTGTATTTGATTTACTATGCGTTTGGACGGTAAGATGGAAAAGACTCAATATCGCCATCTGCCGGCCGTTTGCCTAGATAGTTACTGTGTATGTACCGATGCTCATTTCAAAGTAACATCCCATGATCAATGACATCAGAAGCAAGATCATACGGATTACGCTGTGGTTCCGGTGCTTTCTTCGATTCCAAGTTGCTTTCAAACAACGAGTACTTACAATGTACACTAAACAAAAATAAACGAAACATGCAACAATTTAAAATCTTTTCCGGAGTTACAGTTCATTTAAGGAAATCAGTAAATTGAAATAAATTAATTAGGCTCTAATCTATGGATTTCACATGACTGGGAATACAGATATGCATCTGGTATTGGTGTGGATCAGAAAACCAGTCAGTATCTGGTTAGACCACCATTTGCCTCAGGCAGCAGGACACGTCTCCTTCGCATAGAGTGGATCAGGCTGTTGATTGTTGTCCCACTCCTCTTCAACGGTTGTGTGAAGTGTCTGGATATCGTCGGGAACTGGAACACCCTGTCATACACCTAGATCCAGAGCATCCCAAACATGCTCAATGGGTACCATGTCTGGTGAGTATGCAGGCCATGGAAGAACTGGGACATTTTCAGCTTCCAGGAATTGGGTACAGATCCTTGTGACATGGGGCCTTGCATTATTCTATTTGTAAAAATGTTTAGTCATTTAGAAGATGCTCTTATCCAGAGCGAGTGCACACATTTTAATTGGTACTGGTCCCCTGTGGGAATCACACCCACAACCCGGGCATTAAAAGTGCCATGCTCTACCAACTGAGCCACACAGGACCACGCTGAGACATGAGTTGGTGGCGGCAGATAACACGACAATGGTCCTCAGGATCTCCTCACGGTATCCCTGTGCTTTCAAATTGCCATTGATAGAGTGTATGGCGTTGTGTGGGTGAGCGGTTTGCTGATGTCAACGTTGTGAACAGAGTACCCCATGGTGAGGTTATGGTATAGGCAGGCAGGAATACGCTAAGGACAACAAACACAATTGCATTTTGTCTGCAATCTGGCCGTTACAGTTGAAACCGGGATTCAGAAAAGCACATTAAAGCATATTCTCCAGCGTGCCAGTGGCCATCGAAGGTGAGCATTTGCCCACTGACGCCAAACTGTTGTCAGGTCAAGACCCTGGTGAGGTGGACGAGCACACAGATGAGCTTCCCCGAGACGGTTTCTGAAGTTTGTGCAGAAATTCTTCAGTTGTGCAAACCCACAGTTTCATCAGCAGTCCAGGTGGCTGATCTCAGATGATCCTGCAGGTGAAGAAGCCAGATATGGACGTCCTGGGCTGGCGTGGTTACACGTGGTCTGCAGTTGTGAGGCCAGTTTGACGCACAAATTCTCTAACAAGGCGTTGGAGAGGGGTTTGGTAGATACATTACATTATCTGGCAACAATTCTGGTGGACATTCCTGATGCCAATTGCACTTCCCTCAACTTGATACATTTGTGGCATTGTTGTGTGAAAAAACTGCACATTTTATAATGGCCTTTTAGTGTCCCCAGCACAAGGTGCACCTGTGTAATGATCATGCTGGTGTGGCATATCAGCTTCTTGAGATGCCACACCTGTCAGGTGGATGGATTATTTTGGCAAAGGAGAAATGCTCACTATCAGGGATGTAAACAAATTTGGGCATAACATTTGAGTGGAATAAGCTTTTTGTGCATTTGGAACATTTCTGGGATCTTTTATTTCAGCTCATGTAACATGACACCAACACTTTCCATGTTGTGTTTATATTTTTGTTCAGTTTGGATTTATTCAAAGAACGTCTCCTGCATGGTAGCTCAGCAGGTAGAGTCGGGTTTCAAAGATCATAACGCTGGCGAATGCAAATAAATATGATTTTTTTTTTGACACCACACTTTCTGCACATGCGTTTTATTTAGTATAAGCTTCTAGACTAAATAATGCAATAGATTCACAGTGACAGCAAAAAAGAATGACAGAAGGCGCGAACCTGTAACAATAACTGACAATAGGCTATAAACACCCGAGACAAACCACTACGCCACGGAGATTTTATCAACTTTGTGAAAAATATTTATATATGAACAAACGCTGCTTTTCATTGCTAGCCAGCATATATTACTAATTTGTATTGTGTTAAAAGCTCCAAGTAGCCTAATAAATAGCTTTTCGGCACAATTTGGTGAAAATCCCAAACGCTTCCGAAGCCTCGGTTTCCCATCACTACCCACTAACACACGAACGCAGGGGTTGCAGCGATGAGACACGATCGTATTTGGATCGCAATTGGATATCATGTCATTGGGGAGTAAAAAGGGGGGTAAAATGATCAAATACAAAAAGTATTTGTTCAAAAATGTAAACAAAACAAAAAACTTTCTGTTTGGCATAATGGCGCTCGTGGTGCGTGCATATGCTGGTTTGACGCAGTCGCTACACTGGGCTGGTACTAACACCTGGAAAGTTTAAAGGACCTGTATTTAGATCAATTGAATTGTGCTGTAATATCCAGAGAGCGATTCAAAAACACTCACCTGTTAAGTTTGATTGTCCACTGTTGATCACCCACACAAAGTAGTTAAACACTTTAAATGGTTTGCAAATAGCCTCAGTAATATTTATTCACTAAGTTTTAGTTATATTTACTAGTTACTTACATCTGAGGGAAGGTGTATCAGGGCGTTTATAAAGCATTCGGAGACAGCCCAGCCCCCTTCCCCTTCTCCACTTGCTATTGGGCAATATCACTGCATTTGGTAATACTGCTATACTGTTCCCAGTGGTTGCATGAGAAAAGGGATGACACAGAGGCTGCTGATTGAAGTCTGTCAGTAGAACAGTTGTTTTGAAGTAGCCTACATCCATTGATGCCCACTTCTCACCTCTAACTACATGTATTTATCCAGACATTTTTGCATTTGTAGTGCAATTATTACATTTACTAATCTTGCAACGCGTTTGGCATCCAAGAGGGTTACTTTTGATGTGGGTTTATTTCAGGAACGCTTGTTAGTTTGTCAACAGTCCATGCTTCATGATTAGGTGGTCATTACTGGGATTTTAATAGGTTACACTTTCACTACTGCGGTCAACAGCACTGCACCCCCCACAGCTGCTCGCCCAAGCTTTCCCCATTTCTCCTTCTCCCAAATCCAGTCAGCTGATGTTCTGAAAGAGCTGCAAAATCTGGACCCCTACAAATCAGCCGGGCTAGACAATCTGGACCCTTTCTTTCTAAAATGATCTGCCGAAATTGTTGGAACCCTTATTACTAGCCTGTTCAACCTCTCTTTCGTGTCATCTGAGATTCCAAAAGATAGGAAAGCAGCTGCTGTCATCCCCCTCTTCAAAGGAGACTCTTGACCCAAACTGCTACAGACCTATATCTATCCTACCCTGCCTTTCTAAGGTCTTCGAAAGCCAAGTCAACAAAGAAATTACCGACCATTTTGAATCCCACCGCACCTTCTCCGCTATGCAATCTGGTTTCAGAGCTGGTCATGGGTGCACCTCAGCCACGCTCAAGGTCCTAAACGATATTGTAACCGCCATCGATAAGAAACAATACTGTGCTGCCATATTCATTGACCTGGCCAAGGCTTTCAACTCTGTTAATCACCACATCATCATCAGCAGACTCAATAGCCTTGGTTTCTCAAATGATTGCCTCACCAACTACTGGTTCACCAACTACTTCTCTGATAGAGTTCAATGTATCAAATCGGATGGCCTGTTGTCCAGGCCTCTGGTAGTCTCTATGGGGGTGCCACAGGGTTCAATTCTTGGGCCAACTATTTTCTCTGTATACATCAATGATGTCGCTCTTGCTGCTGGTGAGTCTCTGATCCACCTCTACGCAGACGACACCATTCTGTATACTTCTGGCCCTTCTTTGGACACTGTGTTAACAACCCTCCAGACGAGCTTCATTGCCATACAACTCTCCTTCCGTGGCCTCCAACTGCTCTTAAATACAAGTAAAACTAAATGCATACTCTTCAACCGATCGCTGCCCGCACCTGCCCGCCCGTCCAGCATCACTACTCTGGACGGTTCTTACTAGAATATGTGGACAACTACAAATACCTAGGTGTCTGGTTAGACTGTAAGCTCTCCTTCCAGACTCACATCAAACATCTCCAATCCAAAGTTAAATCTAGAATTGGCTTCCTATTTCGCAACAAAGCAACCTTCACTCATGCTGCCAAACATACCCTCGTAAAACTGACCATCCTACCGATCCTCGACTTTGGCGATTTCATTTACAAAATAGCCTCCAATACCCTACTCAATAAACTGGATGCAGTCTATCACAGTGCCATCCGTTTTGTCACCAAAGCCCCATATACTACCCACCACTGCGACCTGTATGCTCTCGTTGGCTGGCCCTCGCTTCATACTCGTCGCCAAACCCACTGGCTCCAGATCATCTACAAGACCCTGCAAGGTAAAGTCACCCCTTATCTCAGCTCACTGGTCACCGTAGCAGCACCCACCTGTAGCACGCGCTCCAGCAGGTATATCTCTCTGGTCACCCCCAAAGCCAATTCCTCCTTTGGCCGTCTCTACTTCCAGTTCTCTGCTGCCAATGACTGGAACGAACTACAAAAATCTCTGAAACTGGAAACACTTATCTCCCTCACTAGCTTTAAGCACCAGCTGTCAGAGCAGCTCACAGATCACTTCACCTGTACATAGCCCATCTATAATTTAGCCCAAACAACTACCTCTTGCCTTACTGTATTTATTTATTTATTTTGCTCCTTTGCACCCCATTATTTCTATTTCTACTTTGCACTTTCTTCCACTACAAATCTACCATTCCAGTATTTTACTTGCTATATTGTATTTACTTTGCCACCATGGCCTTTTTTGCCTTTACCTCCCTTATCACACCTCATTTGCTCACATTGTATATAGACTTATTTTTCTACTGTATTATTGACTGTATGTTTGTTTTACTCCATGTGTAACTCTGTGTTGTTGTATGTGTCGAACTGCTTTGCTTTATCTTGGCCAGGTCGCAATTGTAAATGAGAACTTGTTCTCAACTTGCCTACCTGGTTAAATAAAGGTGAAATAAAAAATAAAATAAATAAAATAAAGTAGACAGTGGCCGGGTGTGTACTGGAATCTTGGCAACCCTGTCGTATTTATACAAAGCCATGCCAAAACTAAGTAATCTATGTTGTATCTTAAAGAGAAAGGGAGTCAGGAAGGTATTCTTCACTCCCTCTGACTGCCTGTCAACCTGCCAAGGGCAACTTTTCAGCACAAACTTTAAGCAACAGTTAACATCAGGCATGAGAAGAGGAGGAGGAGGAGGAAAAGGAGGAGGAAGAGAAGGAATGCAAGCACGCAACCTTGGGTTTTAATTTTCCAGAGTAGCTCTGGTCCAGGTCTTTTAGTGCATGTTCCTTCACTAAGGATCACACACTTACGCCCTTGACCAGAGCTACCCAGAGAGAAGTCTGTATAAAGGGAAGCCCTTCCCCTTCCCACAGTATTTCTGGATATGTTATTAGGGATCCTCTACAAATAGTGCTTTCTGTCTCTGTGTTGCTCAATCAATACTAACCTATGTCATTGACTTCAGTTTTCTTGTGATCTATTGAATGGCACCCTATTTCCCACATACTGCATTACTTTCAGTGTTGAGGAACCTACTCTGAAAAGAGAGTTTACCAAGCTACCAATTATTTCCCACTGCAAGAAGTTAAGCTACACTAAAACAACGCTTAAGAAAAATGTAGTTTACTTAATTAAAGTTACTTTGAAAAAGTAGTTCACTACATCCAAACTACTTCATGAAAAAGTATCCTATCTAAATCTGAAATGTCATAGAATACAAAAGTGCAAAAACAGATCACTCTTGTTAACAAAATGTTGTAATTTATCCGTTTTAAGTGAGAATTAGGCAGGTCTGATGCCAAAAAAGAAATTATATTCTTGCCTACTTCACCCATATATTATTTTAGTAAAAAAAAGCAGTGTGCAGTTCCAGTAGTTATCTACACCGCTACATGGAAAAGTAATTAACTACTGAAAACAATACCAAGATTGTAATTTATTTTTAACTACCACCAAGCTACTGCAAAATGTCGTTTATTTTATTAATTGAACTACAGTCGTGGCTAAAGGTTTTGAGAATGACACAAATATTAATTTTCACAAAGTCTGCTGCCTCAGTTTGCATGATGGCAATTTGCATATACTCCAGAATGTTATGAAGAATGATCAGATGAATTGCAATTAATTGCAAAGTCCCTCTTTGCCATGCAAATGAACTGAATCCCCCAAAAAACCATTTCCACTGCATTTCTGCAGAAGCCTTCAGGGCCCAAGAAAGTCCAGTAAGCGCAAGGACCGTCTCCTAAAGTTGATTCAGCTGCGGGATCGGGGCACCACCAGTACAGAGCTTGCTCAGGAATGGCAGCAGGCAGGTGTGAGTGCATCTGCACGCACAATAAGGCGAAGACTTTTGGAGGATGACCTGGTGTCAAGAAGGGCAGCAAAGAAGCCACTTCTCTCCAGGAAAAACATCAGGGACAGACTGATATTCTGCAAAAGGTACAGGGATTGGACTGCTGAGAACTGGGGTAAAGTCATTTCCTCTGATGAATCCCCTTTCCGATTGTTTGGGGCATCCGGAAAAAAGCTTGTCCGGAGAAGACAAGGTGAGCGCTACCATCAGTCCTGTGTCATGCCAACAGTAAAGCATCCTGAGACCATTCATGTGTGGGGTTGCTTCTCAGCCAAGGGAGTGGGCTCACTCACAATTTTGCCTAAGAACACAGCCATGAATAAAAAATGGTACCAACACATCCTCTGAGAGCCACTTCTCCCAACCATCCAGGAACAGTTTGGTGACGAACAATGCCTTTTCCAGCATGATGGAGCACCTTGCCATAAGGCAAAAGTGATAACTAAGGGGCTCGGGGAACAAAACTTCAATATTTTGGGTCCATGGCCAGGAAACTCCCCAGACCTTAATCCCATTGAGAACTTGTGGTCAATCTTAAAGAGGCGAGTGGACAAACAAAAACCCACAAATTCTGACAAACTCCAAGCATTGATTATGCAAGAATGGGCTGCCATCAGTCAGGATGTGGCCCAGAAGATAATTGACAGCATGCCATTGCGGATTGCAGAGGTCTTGAAAAAGAAGGGTCAACACTGCAAATATTGACTCTTTGCATTAACTTCATGTAATTGTCAATAAAAGCCTTTGACACTTATGAAATGCTTGTAATTATACTTCAGTATTCCATAGTAACATCTGACAAAAATATCTAAAGACACTGAAGCAGCAAACTTTGTGGAAATTAATATTTGTGTCATTCTCAAAACTTTTGGCCACAACCGTACATGTATTTCACTTTTCCCCAACACTGATTACTTTTGACCAAGGCCCAAAGGCATCCTATTCTCTACATGGTGCACAACATTTGACCAGGGCCACATGGTACCCTATTCCCTATGTGGTGCACTACTTTTGAACAGAGCCCTATGAGCTCTCATCTTGAAAACCCAACCTTAGGGTCAGGTTTTCGAGACTATATGAACTCTGCTCAAAAATAGTTCACTATGTAGGGAATAGGGTGCTGTTTGGGACGCATCCATGATCCAGGGAGAGGTACGCTTCTACAGTTGTACTGTATTGGATTGGTTCATAATTGATGTGTCTTCTTTGTAATGAGAGATGCTGTGTATACGATCATTCACACTTATTAGTACCAATGGTAACACTTTGACAGATAACAGCAATGTTGTGGTTCGTCAATAAACTGTTGCATTGCATGACTGTGTGTCAGTGGGTCAATACAATGCCTTCAATGTGGGTATGTAATGTGAGGCCCTCAATAGGAAGACATGGAATACAACGGAAGCATTAGATAGAAAATATAACCATTGTGCTAATCACTAAGTCACTAAGTACTAGACCAACAAACTGAATAAGAGCAAATAACCGTAGATCCATTACACAACTGTAGTTTCCCATCCAGGAACATTAAATTCATACTACACAGAAAACATTCTTGCAATCTAGCAAATCATGTTTCACTATATTAAAGAAAAGGTTCCACCATTTTGAATGTAATGTTGCTTTTGTGCATCTCTGAGTGATATTTTATCGATTCCCTGGGTCATTTCATGTGATCATGTGTAACTGAGTTATTGGCGTTCAGGCAGGTAGAAATCTGTCCGGTATGACGTAGAACCGTGATAAAGTCGCTCTCACTACACTAGAAGTTATTAGGAATGCGACTTTTAGATCACGAAAATCTCTCATACATGGCAGATTTCATTAATGGTTGATGTCATAACTCGGGGGGATGTCTTCTCTCGAATGAGAAATTGATCATATTTTAGCGATATTCCTACCTCGAAATTTGTAATTTAACTGAGTGTCTAGCACATTGTTCCTATTTGTCTGCCTCTTCAGTCCAGGGTGCATTGCATGTTGCCGTTGCCAGAGACATTATAGAAAGGAGATAGAAATCCAATGAAGGAAGAACTTATAACGCCCCACACAGCAGACTGTTGACCAATCGCATATACATTGTCATGCTACATCATGCAGTTGCTAAGCTAATCGTCATGCAATCCTTTCTCAAAGTCAGTGTATATGTCGAGAAACGTGCCTATTTTCCTCGAAAGTATGTAATGTTACGATTCCACAGCTATACTATACTACAGATAGCAAGTTAATTATCTCACATCTCTGAAAAGATTTGTAATGTTGTACTTCTTGTTGACAAAATTTGTGCTAGTGTTTGGTGCCCAATAGCCTCCCATTCACTCCTTGAAAGAGAGCGCTCCTTGTCCTAAAATCACCCAGAATGCACCGCGAGACATAGCATAGGCAAAGTTTCCCATCTCCTCAAAAGTATATCTGCCGTTGCGAATGTTAGACTCTACTCTGTGAGGCACATCGATCTGCAGGTTGAACACGGTGAAATTGTAGACTCCTAAATTGATAGTGCAGTTTGTTTAGGAAATTTTACAGCTAACTAGCTACGTTACTTGCTCATATTATCTTTGGTATTATTGCGTGTATCTGTGTTTGCTAGCTAGATAGCCAGCCAGCCCATAGAGAGAGCATTGCATTGTGGATTTTGTAGTTGACTTGAGCTGCAACGGATTTCCACAACAATTTTCCATGTTGCTACCAACCTTATTAATATAACGCCAAAATGAAACATCAAATCAATTTTTTTTTTGGTCACATACACATATTTAGCAGATGTAATTGCGGGTGAAGCAAATGCTTGCAGTGTCTAGCACATTTGTACAAAAAATATTGTTCTCACATATTAGTATTATTGTATTACTGTATTACTGTAAATTAAAGGAATGAGTGGTTTTGGGTGGATTTTTCCTTTAAGTTATGATTTGCTGAGATTTGCATACTTACAAAGAGACAGAGGGCCATATCGAATAGAAACAGGTGCAGTAAAAAGTATATACTACAACTATACAGATAACTGCCAAAATAATGGAAACACTTGAGTGAATGAGGGATACATAGTATATTGAAAGCAGGTGCTTCCACAAAGGTGTGGTTCCTGAGTTAATTAAGTAATTAACATCCCATCATACGTAGGGTCATGTATAAAAATGCAGGGCATATTTTGGCTGCTCCGATTGGTCACTGAATGGTTTGATGATCATGAAAACAATGTAAACCATATGCCGTGGCCATCGCAGTCAAAAAATAAAAGGAGAGCCTCACACTCTAGGAGCTCAGATGCAAAACCTCTACAACCAACGTTTCGACAGACAAGCTGTTCTCACTGATGAAGACAGCTTGTTTGTCGAAATGTTGGTGTGAGGCTCTCCTTTTCTTTTTCAAGTGTTCTGCTCCGCTAGCCTAGCCAAGTGTGCGTTTCTTTTACCTCCAGAGTGGTCATCTCAGTCACCAGATCTCAACCCAATTGAACACTTATTGGAGATTCTGGAGCGGCACCTGAGACAGCATTTTCCACCACCTTCAACAAACACCAAATGATGGGATTTCTTGTGGAAGAATGGTTTTGCATCCCTCCGATAGAGTTCCAGACATAGAATCTATGCCAAGGTGCATTGAAACTGTTTTGGGGCTCGTGGTGGCTCAATGCCCTATTTATACACTTTACGTTGGTGTTTTCTTTATTTTGGCAGTTATCGAATGAAATTGTATTGGTCACATACACAAGGTTATCAGATGTTATTGCGAGTGTAGCGAAATGGCTTTTTCTTCGCAACTCTGCCTAGAAGGCTAGCATCCCGGAGTCGCATCTTCACTGTTGATGTTGAGTCTGGTGTTTTGCGGGTACTATTTAATGAAGATGCCAGGTGAGGACTTATGAGGCGTCTGTTTCTCAAACTAGACACTCTAATGTACTTGTCCTCTTTCTCAGTTGTGCACCGGGGCCTCTCACTCCTCTTTCTATTCTGGTTAGAGCCAGTTTGCGGTGTTCTGTGAAGGGATAAGTACACAGCGTTGTACGAGATCTTCAGTTTCTTGGCAATTTCTCGCAAGGAATAGCCTTCAGTTCTCAGAACAAGAATAGACTGACAAGTTTCAGAAGAAAGGTCTTTGTTTCTGGCCATTTTCAGTCTGTAATCGAACCCACAAATGCTGATGCTCCAGATACTCAACTAGTCTAAAGTAGGCCAGATTTATTGCTTCTTTAATCAGGATACAGTATTCAGCTGTGCTAACATAATTGCAAAATGGTTTTCTAATGATCAATTAGCCTTTTAAAATTATAAACTTGGATTAGCTAACACAACATGCCATTGGAACACAGGAGTGATGGTTGCTGATAATGGGCCTCTGTACACCTATGTAAATATTTCATAAAAATCAGCCGTTTCCAGCTACAATAGTCATTTACAACATTAACAATGTCTACACTGTATTTCTGATCAATTTGATGTTATTTTAATGGACAAAAAAGTTGCTTTTCTTTCAAAAACAAGGACATTTCTAAATGACTCCAAACTTTTGACCGGTAGTGTACATATGAGATACAGTTAAAGTCTGAAGTTTACATACACTTAGGTTGGAGTCATTAAAACTCGTTTTTCAACCACTCCACAAATTTCTTGTTAACAAACTATAGTTTTGGCAAGTCGGTTAGGACATCTACTTAGTGCATGACACAAGTAATTTTTACAACAACTGTTAACAGACCACTTCCCTGTGGCTCAGTTGGTAGAGCATGGTGTTTGCAGTGCCAGTGTGGTTTGTGCAACGCCAGGGTTGTGGGTTCGATCCCCATGGGGGGCCAGTACAAAAAAATAAATAACTAAATAAAAAGTGCAGGAAATGAAATGTATTTATTCACTACTGTAAGTCGCTAAATGACTGAAATGTAAATGTAGACACATTATTTCACTTCTAATTCACGGTATCACAATTCTAGTGGGTCAGAAGTTTACATACACTAAGTTGACTGTGCCTTTAAACAGCTTGGAAAATTCCAGAAAATGATGTCATGGCTTTAGAAGCTTCTGATTGGCTAATTTACGTCAATTGGAGGTGTACCTGTGGATGTATTTCCAGGCCTACCTTCAAATCTAAAGAAATCAGCCAAGACCTCAGAAAAAAAAATTGTAGACCTCCACAAGTCTGGTTCATCCTTGGGAGCAATTTCCAAATGCCTGAAGGTACCACATTCATCTGTACAAACAATAGTATGCAAGTATAAACACCACGCAGCCATCATACCGCTCAGGAAGGAGATGCATTCTGTCTCCTGGAGATAAACGTACATTGGTGTAAAAAGTGAAAATCAATCCCAGAACAACACCAAAGGACCTTGTGAAGATGCTGGAGGAAACAGGTACAAAAGTATCTATATCCACAGTAAAACGAGTCCTATATTGACATAACCTGAAAGGCCGCTCAGAATGGAAGAAGCCACTGCTCAAAAACCGCCATAAAAAAAGCCAGACTACGGTTTGCATCTGCACATGGGGACAAATATTGTACTTCTTGGAGTAATGTCTTCTGGTCTGATGAAACAAAAATAGAACTGTTTGGCCATAATGAACATCGTTATGTTTGGAAGAAAAGGGGGAGATTTGCAAGCCGAAGAACACCATCCCAACCGTGAAGCACGGGGGTGGCAGCATCATGTTGTGGGGGTGCTTTCTGCAGGAGGGACTGGTGCACTTCACAAAACAAATGGCATCATGAGGAAGGAGAATTATGTGGATATATTGAAGCAACATCTCAAGATATCAGTCAGGAAGTTAAAGCTTGGTCGCAAATGGGTCTTCCAAATGGACAATGACCCCAAGCATACTTCCAAAGTTGTGGCGAAATGGCTTAAGGACAACAAAGTCAAGGTATTGGAGTGGCCATCGCAACGCCCTGACCTCAATCCTATACAAAATTTGTGGGCAGAACTGAAAAATCGTGTGAGCAAGGAGGACTACAAAACTGACTCAGTTACACCTGCTCTGTCAGGAGGAATGGGCCAAAATTCACCCAACTTATTGTGGGAAGGTTGTGGAAGGCTACCCGAAACGTTTGACCCAAGTTAAACAATTTAAAGGCAATGCTACCAAATACTAATTGAGTGTATGTAAACTTCTGACTCACTGGGAATGTGATGAAAGAAATTAAAGCTGAAATAAATAATTCTCTATACTAATATTCTGACATTTCACATTCTTAAAATAAAGTGGTGATCCTAACTGACCTAAAACAGGGAATATTTTCTAGGATTAAATGTCAGGAATTGTAAAAACCTGAGTTTACACCTGAGTCTAAAGGTGTATGTAAACTTCCGACTTCAACTATAAGTAAAGCAAGATATGTAAACTTTATTAAAGTGACTATTGTTCCATTTATTGAAGTGGCCAATGATTTCAAGTCTGTATGTAGGCAGCAGCCTCTCTATGTTAGCGATGGCTGTATAACAGTCTGATGGCCTTGAGATAGAAGCTGTTTTTCAGTCTCTCTGTCCCAGCTTTGATGCACCTGTACTGACCTTGTTACTTGTAACTTCAGTCTTGAATGATGATAATTCTCAGTAGATTTCATGTTTGATATAATGCAGGACGTGAGTAGTTAATAGGAGTTTTAGGACTGTGTATTTGGGTCAAAGAGTGTCTCAACACTTGATAAGAATAGTGGACTTCTACCTGGCTGATTACGGTGTTTGTGAGAGAAGTCAGAAAGGCCTCTCCCAGCAACCATGTGTGTGTGTTCATGCATATGCAGATGAAAGAAGACCAGGGTTCCTCACACACTATCTGGTGTCTGACATTTAAGTGCACTATGTATGTGAACAAGAGTCTGGGGCATTGGGAGTCAGGTTATGAGGGGTGTAGGACTTGCTGATTGGTGATTTATTTGATTCATAATCATCATCAATATTTTTCCTCATTCTATTTTCCCCCTCGCAAACGTTTCTAATTTACATCTGTCAAGAGCGACTTACAAGAGCAATTAGTGTTAAGTGCCTTGTTCAAGGGCACATCATCAGATTTTTCACATAGTCAGCTTTGGGATTCGAATCAGTGGCCTTTCAGTTACTAGTCCAATCCTCTTAACCGCTAGGCTACCTGCCGCCCTACCATTTGAGGGTCATAGAGTTTAGGGTCCTGTTTGATTTGTGAGCATGCTGGGATCATGCATTGCTCTACTGCCCTGATCTTCACTATAAACACAATTCAAGTCCTGTTTGTCCCACCTCACCTGACCTCTCTTTGTGGTGTGATCAAATCTATTGGACATGTAGGAGTGAACCTTTCTCCCCTCACCCCAGGCTCCTGGAAGATAGGTTAACAAGTTAGAGTAGAGAGAACATGTAGGGAGGGATGGAAATTAAGCTAGCCCACTAGCTCATGGCTAGTACTTCTCAGACCGGCTAGTAGAAAATGTGTCCAACTAGCTACCCGGCTAGTAAAATGTTGTCTTTTCATATATCGCATGGCACAGATTTTGGACACGGGCTAGTAAAAATTGCAGTCTACTAGCCAGTGGCCAAAATCCTTACATCCCTGCATGTAAAGTCTTTAGTCTGTAGCACTGTTCAGAGGAAGGATGGATATTCAGTAATAATATGCCATTTAGCAGACACTTTTTTACAAAACCACTTACAATATAGTGTGTGCATAAGTCTGTGGCGTTGTCATCACGATATCCATTTTGACTGGATCGAATCAGCATTCAGAGGTAGAGTGATGCAACTGGTGTGTAACAATGATGACGGCTTGTGACTCAGATACTTGTCATATGACAGTTAGGCAAAAATGGATTGCATCGTAAATGCTGGCCAGGCCAATGATCTAGTGAGGCTCTTTCCATTGATGGTACTTAGCATTCCCACATGAAAAAATACTATAGTGTATGACAACTATAGTTTTTTCTGACCTTACTGTAGTATTTACTGCAGTATATTGTAGTAATTACATTTTACTATAGTATAAATACGGTATTAAAAAGAGTAGTATATACTATATTAAATACTGTGGTGTTTTGCGGACACTACAGTAATTGCAGTTGAGATGAAAAATTAGATCAAGTATGTTCGCGTCCTAAATGGTACCCTATTCAAATCGAATCAAATTTTATTGGTGACTATTTAACAGTCTAATGTCCTGGAGCTAAAAGCTGTTTTTCAGTCTCTCGGTCCCAGCTATGATGCATCTGTACTGTCCCCGCCTTCTAGATGGTAGCGGAGTGAACAGGCCGTGGCTCGGGGGCCAAGCAAATTTCTTCAGCCTCCTGAGGTTGAATAGGCACTGTTGCACCATCTTCACCACACCGTCTGTGTGGATGGACCATTTCAGGTTGTCAGTGATTTGCACGCCAAGGAACTTGAAGCTTTTCACCCTCGCCACTGCGGCCCTGTCGATGTGGATGGGGGCATGCTCACTCTGCTGTCTCCTGAAATCCATGATCAGCTCCTTCGTTTTGTAGTGCACTACTATGTAGAGAATAGGGTGCCATTTGGGATGCAGAAAGATGTAGGCCACATCTAACTAGTGTTGTAAATGTTGTACCAGGCAAACCATTTCTGTATGGACCTTGCTTTGTGCACGGGGGAATTGTCATGCTGAAACAGGAAAGGGCCTTCCCCAAACTGTTGCTACAAAATTGGAAGCACAGAATCTTCTAGAATGTCATTGTATGCTGTAGTGTTAAGATTTCTCTTCACTGGAACTAAGGGGCCTAGCCCAAATCATGAAAAACAAGCCATTATTTCTCCTCCACTAAACTTTACAGATGGCACTATGCATTCGGGCAGGTATCGTTCTCCTGGCATCCCGCCAAACCCATATTCATCCGTCAAACTGCTCCAGTGGCGGTGAGCTTTACACCACTCCAACCGATGCTTGGCATTGGGCATGGTGATCTTAGGTTTATGTGCGGCTGCTCGGCCATGGAAACCCATTTCATGAAGCTCCCGACAAACAGTTCTTGTGCTGAAGTTGCTTCTAGAGGCAGTTTGGAACTGCGTGTAGTGAGTGTTGCAACTGAGGACAGATGATTTTTATGCGCTATGTGCTTCAGAACTTGGCGGTCCCGCTCTGTGAGATTCTGTGGCCTACCACTTCGCGGCTGAGCCATTCGTGGCTGAGCCATGTTCCTAGACGTTTCCACTTCACAATAACAATACTTACAGTTGACCAGGGCAGCTCTAGCAGGGCAGAAATTTGATGAACTGACTTGTTGAAAAGGTTGCATCCTATGCCGGTGCCATGTTGTAAAGTCACTGAGCCCCTCAGTAAGGCCATTCTACTGCCAATGCTTGTCTATGGAGATTGCATGGCTGTGTGCTGTTTTATACCCCTGTCATCAATGGGTGTGGCTGAAATAGAAAAATCCACTAATTTGAAGGGATGTCCACATATTTTTTGTATATATAGTGTACTTCTGCCAGGTAAACCTACTTTGCAGTTAACATTTAATTGAGAAGGTTTTGGTGAAAGCATTTCTGTCAACCCACAAGATGATTATGACATCAACTGGCTACAGATGGAGTATTAGACAAACAGAAGCACCACACATACAGACAGGGGCAATATTGCTGGAAATGAATTGGCAGATATTGTGTTAGGTTTGGTTTTTTAAGCCAATAGTGGCTAACCAGGGGTGGGATAATGTAAAAGTTGCATTAATTAGATAGCTGTGAGTTTGAGGTGTCTGATGCTACTCATAGGTGGGTTACTGGTAGCTCGCCATAGCTCGAGATCAACCTGTTAGAGACCACTGATCTATTGGTTTTCACTACAGCCCTTAAATCCTTGAAAAGAACTTCCCCCTCAAAATAGGTAAACAATTAAGTTTTTGTTATCTTTTATACACTACATGTTATTCAGTAAATATGCATACAAACTGCCCTAACTTGCTTGTGACCGAGGTTAATGATTATAGTTTGAGGTAGAGTTGGTGGACACTTGAGTATTTGGCCTGGATATCAGAAGAGACCTGTTAATGATTTCATTAACCTAACCTATCCTAACCTTACAGTCAAGAGATGCTTTTTTCTACTCCCCTTCGTGTGCAAGTGTACACACACACACACACACACACACACACACACACACACACACACACACACACACACACACACACACACACACACACACACACACACACACACACACACACACACACACACAAAGGGTACATTTATTGTTGTGTTATAAACTAAAGGTTGTTGTATTATCTATCATCATTCATTAAGCATTATAAATAGGGTTATTAAAAGTAATGAATGAAGTAGTAAATGTGGTTAATATTGATAGAAGCCACCTAGCAATGGCTTTTTATCTCAAAATGTGACATTTTATAGATGTACAGACACAACATGTTTTCTAGTTAATGTTGTTGAAAGCAATTTGAGTCAAAGCCTAAACAAAAAGACAATTCAAAAAAGCAGAATTGCAATTCTGCTCTCTTCATCTTTCAGCACTGGATATTAGTCTCTATGCAGAATTGGGTATTGACAAGTGTGAGCAACACATAGCCTATATTTGGTTCATTAAAACCAAATGTAGGCCTTTTATAAGTTTCCTTTTTTTTGGCGAGTGCAAATGGCAGTGGGATAAGCTAGAATTTAACTTTGAACAGTGACGGGACATCCGTTTATCTCTGGACGCCAGCTTGGTTGTCTTAATAAAGAGGTGTGAGTCACAAGGTGTTGTCCTGACATGAAAGATGTGCGCAGTGTGACTGCCACGTGTTTACTGTAGTACTATTATTGGGTGGGGAGTAAAGTGTGTGTTTGGTGTTTATTATCCTCCTGCTTCTGCAAGCATGTGGCACCCCTCGAGGCAATAGTAATTGCACTAAGGGGTTGGTTACCATGTGTAATGTGTTGAATCTAATTTCATTTCTAAATTCATAACAAGTGGATGTAATGCAACCATTGAGAACATGACTTTAGCAGCTAATTTATCAATGTATCATACTCTGCAGACATCTTTCATAGGAACAGAAAGTTGAGAACTATCACCGCTACAGTGCAATTCATGTATTGTTTAGTGTTGTGTAGTGGCTTTGCTGGCATGCATCCCACTTTGACACAGTAGACTAGACTAGATACGGTAGACTGGTTTGCTAACTACCTCTCTCAAAGAGTGCAGTGTATAAAGTCAGAACATCTGCTGTCTCAGCCATTGCCTGTCACCAAGGGAGTACCCATCTTCTCAATTTACATCAACAACAAAACTCAAGCAGTAGGAAGCTCTCTCATCCATTTAGATGCAGATTATACAGTCTTATACTCAGCTGGCCCCTCCCCGGATTTTGTGTTAAATGCTCTACAACAACGCTTTCTTAATGTCCCACAAGCTTTCGCTGCTCTAAACCTTGTTCTGAACAACTCAAAAACAAAGGTAATGTGAATTGTTAAGAAGAATGCCCCTCTACCCACTGGTGTGATTACTAACTCTGAGGGTTTAGAGCTTGAGGTAGTACCTCATACAGGTACTTGGGAGTATGGCTAGATGGTACACTGTCCTTCTCTCAGCACATATCAAAGCTGCAGGCTAAGATTAAATCTAGACTTGGTTTCCTCTATCGTAATCGCTCCTCTTTCAGCCCAGCAGCCAAACTAACCCTGATTCAGATTACCATCCTACCCATGTTAGATTACAGAGATGTAAATTGTAGATTGGCAGGTAAGGGTGCTCTCGAGCGCCTAGATGTTCTTTACCATTCGGCCATCAGATTTGCCACCAATGCTCCTTATAGGACACATCACTGCACTCTATACTCCTCTGTAAACTGGTCATCTCTGTAAACCCGTCACAAGACACACTTGTTGATGCTTATTTATAAAGCCCTCTTAGGCCTCACTCCTCCCTATCTGAGATATCTACTGCAGCCCTCATCCTCCACATACAACACCCGTTCTGCCAGTTACATTCTGTTAAAGGTCCCCAAAGCACACATCCCTGGGTCGCTCGTCTTTTCAGTTCTATGAAACTAGTGACTGGAACGAGCTGCAAAAAAACACTCAAACTGGACCGATCTCTTCATTCAAAGACTCAATCATGGACACTCTTACTGACAGTTGTGGCTGCTTCGCATGCTGTTGTCTGTGCCCAATAATGTTTGTACCATGTTTTGTGCCGCTACCATGTTGTGCTGCTGCCATGTTGTGTTGCTACCATGTTGTGTTTTCATGTGTTGCTGCCTTGCTATGTTGTTGTCTTAGGTCTCTCTTTATGTAGTGTTGTGGTGTCTCTCTTGTTGTGATGTGTGTTTTGTCCTATATTTTTATCTTATGTTTTATTTTTAATCCCAGCCCCCGTCCCTGCAGGATGCCTTTGCCTTTTGGTAGGCCTTCATTGTAAATAAGGATTTGTTCTTAACTGACTTGCCTAGTTAAATAAAAGTGAAATAAATAAAATAAAATAAATTGCACAGTATAAATTGCAGGGAAACAGATTAATGGCTGAACCAGTTTACATATCCAATCATCATAGCTTCCATTTACTATGATTGTTCAATTCCAGGGAATCCGTTGGAATAACCATGGCTATTTTCGAATCCAATTATTCTGGGTTGGATGTTTATTTTGCTAAAATGCACTTCTGATACGACATGTCATCATATTTACCTTATAAACATCGTATTGGTATGATCATCCTGTTTGCATGGGAAGTAAATATTTGGAACAAAAAGCTGAGAAAGAGAGAGAGAGAGAGAGAGAGAGAGAGAGAGAGAGAGTGAGAGAGAGACCCCATCTGGCAGGAAACACTTAAACAAATCTCATGAATACGCTACAATGTCCAGTATCACATTAGCAAGACCACATAGTGCAAGATACAGGAAATAGGGTGCCATTTGGGACGTAGCCCACAACAAGGTTGTCTCTGTTGTGTGTAATCTCTGTTGATCACTCGGAGAGAGGGAGGGAGGGAGGGAGGGGAGGGAGGGAGGGGGCGGGGGTGGGGGAGGGAGGGAGGGAGGGAGGGAGGGAGGGAGGGAGGGAGGGAGGGAGGGAGGGAGGGAGGGAGGGAGGGAGGGAGGGAGGGAGGGAGGGGGGGAGGGAGGGAGGGAGGTCACAATCTAGGTCAGCCATCAGTAATCCATAGAATAGAAGTATGCTGTGGATAGAGTGCTGACTGACAGCACCATCATCCTCTCTTTCTTCCTCTCCGGACTGCAGATCCGTGACTAGCTCCCTCCACAGTCACACATTCACACGATGCAGCTAAGACTATCAATAGTCTAATGTCATACCTACAGATCTCTGTTCATAATACTGATATGTAGGTAGTCTCTTATACCAGGCTGGAATGCAACGCTAATATGTGATGTAACAATATAAACTTCAACAAAGATGGTGATAGGTGTCATAACATCTCATTCAGTGTTCCATCATTTGTGTTAGTGGGTTCAATTCCCCCCCAAATGTATGCACGCATGACTAAATCGCTTTAGATTAAAGCATCTGTTAAATGGCATCTATAGTTTGAAAGTCATTGGCTGAATTTTGTTCTGATTCTGAAATTAAAAACAGCTGACATTCTTATAGAACAAGATATCCTACATGTAGTGTAAGGCAGGATCACCTTGTGCTGCTCTTTCATGAGATGTATCTATCAACCAATCAAACTTTATTTATACAGCACATTTCTTACAGAAAATGCAATTCAAAGTGCTTAACAAATATTAAAAGGTAAGAAAGACAAAAACACAATAGGTGTATTAAAGGCTTTATGGATATAAAACCAACTGAGGCCCTCCTGTGGACTACGAGGTGAACAGCCAGCTAGCACAGATGCTGTTGTACTATACACGTCTGACTCTGATAGCGTTGTCCCAAATGGCACCCTATTCCCTATATAGTGCACTACTGTTGATCAGGGCCCATAGTCAAAAGTAGTGCACTATGTAGGGAATAGGGTGCCATTTGGGATGCCGCCAAAGTCTCAAATATTAAGATCCACAACATCCTGGATTGTGGCTTTACAGCAGGACGTAGACTTTATGATACATCTCAGCTGTGGCCTGTGGGTTTGTGGGTGAGTAAACCTACTGTCTTCTGAACAGTGGGTGTGTCAGAACAACAAACAGTGTAGGCCTACATGTCATATTGACACTCACTAGTGGAGAGGGGCATATATTTAAAGTGGTTTCCGTCATACCTTTTAGTTCTTGAACTTTGCATCTTTTTGCATTGACCCGGCAGAGTTCGGTGCTATTCAGGAAGGAGTTGCAGGTCAAGTCGGCCACCTTGCTGAGTTGAATGGGCCACAGAAGTAGCCTAACAGACTGCAAGCACAAACGCACACACACACACACAAACACACAATGCCCTTCTACCCTCTACAAATTAGTCTGACCTATCTACCATTCCAGTGTTTAATTGCTATATTGTAATTACTTCGCCACCATGGCCTATTTATTGCCTTAACCCCCTTATCTTACCTCATTTGCACTCACTGTATATATACTTTTTATTTTATTTTGTTCTACTGTATTATTGACTGTATGTTTTGTTTATTCCATGTGTAACTCTGTGTTGTTGTATGTGTCGAATTGCTATGCTTTATCTTGGCCTTGTTCTCAACTGGCCTACCTGGTTAAATAAAGGTGAAATAAAAAAAATTAAAAAAAATAGTCCATGTGTCAGTCAGGTGCAGTGCGGCAAGGTGCCAACCACATAGCATACACCCTGCACAGACAACTCTACATAGAATTGCAAACACAGATTTCACTCACTCCATATTTGCTAACCTTGATGGTGGTCAGGTGCTCAGTCAACTTTGAATGACATAACCCTTCAACAGTGTTGATACGGAGCCCGCCTGGAGGCGGGGGCCCAACCGCGTGCGCAGGCCATCCGGCCTCGGGGGGGGGGGGGGCCCCTGCGATTTTGTACGTTTGCCCACTTACAAAGAAATGATCGGTCGATAATTTTAATGGTAGGTTTATTTGAACAGTGAGAGACAGAGTAACAAAAAAATCCAGAAAAACGCATGTCAACAATGTTATAAAATTATTTGCATTTTAATGAGGGAAATAAGTATTTGACCCCTCTGCAAAACATGACTTAGTACTTGGTGGCAAAACCCTTGTTGGCAAACACAGAGGTCAGACGTTTCTTGTAGTTGGCCACCAGGTTTGCACACATCTCAGGAGGGATTTTGTCCCACTCCTCTTTGTAGATCTTCTCCAAGTCATTAAGGTTTCGAGGCTGACGTTTGGCAACTCGAACCTTCAGCTCCCTCCACAGATTTTCTATGGGATTAAGGTCTGGAGACTGGCTAGGCCACTCCAGGACCTTAATGTGCTTCTTCTTGAGCCACTCCTTTGTTGCCTTGGCCGTGTGTTTTGGGTCATTGTCATGCTGGAATACCCATCCACGACCCATTTTCAATGCCATGGTAGAGGGAAGGAGGTTCTCACCCAAGATTTGACAGTACATGGCCCCGTCAAATGATGCGGTGAAGTTGTCCTGTCCCCTTAGCAGAAAAACACCCCTAAAGCATAATGTTTCCACCTCCATGTTTGACGGTGGAGATGGTGTTCTTGGGGTCATAGGCAGCATTCCTCCTCCTCCAAACACGGCGAGTTGAGTTGATGCCAAAGAGCTCCATTTTGGTCTCATCTGACCACAACACTTTCACCCAGTTGTCCTCTGAATCATTCAGATGTTCATTGGCAAACTTCAGACGGGCATGTATATGTATTCTTGAGCAGGGGGACCTTGCGGGCGCTGCAGGATTTCAGTCCTTCACGGCGTAGTGTGTTACCAATTGTTTTCTTGGTGACTATGGTCCCAGCTGCCTTGAGATCATTGACAAGACCCTCCCGTGTAGTTCTGGGCTGATTCCTCACCGTTCTCATGATCATTGCAACTCCACGAGGTGAGATCTTGCATGGAGCCCCAGGCCGAGGGACATTGACAGTTCTTTTGTGTTTCTTCCATTTGCGAATAATCACACCAAATGTTGTCACCTTCTCACCAAGCTGCTTGGCGATGGTCTTGTAGCCCATTCCAACCTTGTGTAGGTCTACAATCTTGTCCCTGACATCCTTGGAGAGCTCTTTGGTCTTGGCCATGGTGGAGAGTTTGGAATCTGATTGATTGATTGCTTCTGTGGACAGGTGTCTTTTATACAGGTAACAAGCTGAGATTAGGAGCACTCCCTTTAAGAGTGTGCTCCTAATCTCAGCTCGTTACCTGTATAAAAGACACCTGGGAGCCAGAAATCTTTCTGATTGAGAGGGGGTCAAATACGTATTTCTCTCATTAAAATGCAAATCGATTTATAACATTTTTGACATGCGTTTTTCTGGATTTTTTGTTGTTGTTATTCTGTCTCTCACTGTTCAAATAAACCTAACAGTAAAATTATTGACTGATCATTTCTTTGTCAGTGGGCAAACATACAAAATCAGCAGGGGATCAAATACTTTTTTCCCCCACTGTGCTTTGTTTATTAAAAATAATGCAATTCATATTATTCGCTGCAGCATAACTAGTAGTGCTCATTTACAATGTGTTTTTATTTATGGTATATTTACCAAAGGAGTTGCTTTGTGACTGAACTGACTTTTGAAATATACAGCCTACTCTGCCAGGGCTTTGCTAAAGGTTGTGATGAAGTGTTCAGTAGGTGTACTACTGCCATCTAGTGGTTAATCATATTACATGCAGTTACAGTGTAGGCCATAAACCAGGCATATTGCACATGTCAAGACCGAATATGCCTACTGAAATAATATTACAAACAATACAAAAAATGGGGAATTGATTTTGGCAAACCAACTAGAACTACATTGTATAAGGCCTTTGATTGAATCAAGCTTTAAAGCTGTAATCCTTGATGGTAAAATGTTCAGGTACATTTGCGGTATTACAACAACAAAGAAGTTACTGCAAAACAACAAACACTTGTCTTTTTCCATCGGGCATCATTGCACACGGCATAAAACAGCAGAACTATACTGCAATGGTTTTTTACCATGCTGGGTGACGCTCCTCACCTCTGCTTCATCAACAAAACAATAAAAACGCTTGGGGGCAGAAAGTGGCGCTGTTTCTCCTATAGCAGATTTCATCTATGGGTTGACAGAATTGTGTAAGTATTTATTAAAAAACTAAGATTTTTTGTTTGTAATGTAACGGCCATATCCACATTCAATTACTTTCTAAATGTGATCCGTTACAGTTACCTGCAAAACATTTTAAATCAGAAACATAACTTTTGGATGACCCAAACTCAGTAACGTAATTTGATTACCTTCGGTTACCTTTGGATTACTTTTCCCTTAAAGAGGCATTAGCAGAAGACAAAAAGGATCCATCAAATGCATTTGGTGTGTCATCATAGTGCTCTCTGACTTATGATTGGACTCACTCAGGTGGAACAAACTGAAACTTGCGACTTTTCCGATGCTGAATTGAATGTCATTGAGAAAACAGAAAGATGTCAATTTTTTTTCTCACAAACATTCATCTAGTTTTTCACAAGTAATTATCCCTAATAATTAGAAATAATACATTTGAGTTAAATTAGACAACCACATGCGTCATGGCGCATCGATATGTCTATTGCTACTGTTGAAAATGGACGAGGAAACCAGACTACTTTTGTTTTGTGTAATATTTGCAACATTTTAATTTAATATCACTTTCTCACTATCCACATTATGGCGATACATATGCCAGGGGCTTTTCATGAGGAACCTCCTTAGTTGGTGGGGGTTCTTGCAGGAACTGCCCAACTGAAACATTTGGATTTGAAAGGACAGCAGGTGCAGGCACTTAAATGAAAAATGTAAATTGTATGATCTAAATTCATATTGTTTTATGATGATACCATCTATCTTTTAATATTTGTGGAAATATTTCTCAAACAGAAAATGGGCAAAAACGAGTTGAATCAACGTTGTTTCCGCGTCATTTCAGCCCCCAAAATATATGTACTGACGTTGATTTAACGTGGAAAACTAACTGGATTTTAGTAATCACTCTAGGGCATTTTTTTTCACCCAACTTCAACCTAAATCCAACGACATTGTGAAATGTTTTGTTGATTTCACGTTGAATTCATGTTAGTTGACAACTCAACCAAATAGAGGTCGAACAGACGTCTGTGCCCAGTGGGGCGCTTTTTAACCAGTTATCGAATCAATTTAAATAATTCGATGATATCATTTTATTTTCCAAGTAGACTTTATTGAAAACATATATACAAGTTAAACGTGCACAATAATAATAGGTGAAAAAAAGTTTGTTACAATCCAAAATGGTGAGCGTTACAAGCGTATGTGGCCACAGGGTACTTCAAATAACAGTTACGTGGTGGGTCGGCAAAACGAGGAGCAACACTGGGTCTGGAGTGGGTCAGATAGGAGGGATCAGCACACATGCGCATCTTCTTGATATGCCTTACATCATCATCATCACCAATGAGTCCGTGGACTGTGGCTGCCACTGTCGTGTAGCTGGGGTAACCGTCACCTGCGCGGGGAACAAGGTTCATCTCCACAGGTGGAGAGTCCCAGCTCATCCTCGTGGTTCCAACTCCTCTCTCCGCGCGCAATGGCGGTTGATCCGTTGGCGCGCTGGACACAACCGCCAATGCAGCGGGTCTTGGGCACAGACGAGAAGTACTGTCTCTGTTCAAGATGGATTCGATGGAGAAAGCGCCTCTGAACTTCACCTCATTATTATTCTGCATATGAGGGCTGGTGAGGGTTGGTTTTGGTGAGAAGACCGCGGCAAATCGCTCTGATATCTGTTCTGCCTCCATTCGCACTTTGGTGGACAAGTCGGGGAACAAGTCCAGTATGCCCTTGAAGTGGCGTCTCGCCATCTTCGCTGTAATTTGACTCTCGTCGACTTTCCAGAAGTTCTTCTTTGAGTGTGGCATATATGGACTGACTGGAACCTGAAATAGATAAACACGTCAAATTAATGTATGTTGATCTCAGGGGGGTTGAATGAAAGATACAATAAATAATGTCGCATATAGTTGATATAATTATTGTGGACATACCTTGACAAAACAATCGTTGGATGATAAGCAGACCCTGATGTTGTTCTCGATGCCTTTTCTGTCTCCTGAGAGGAAAGCTCCCAACTTGTCCATCAACTGCAAATCATAACACTCCATATTAGCACTCGTCATTAATTAAGCAACATTATTCATTTTCAGAACACAGTTGAAATTACACCCTGGGTGATAAAATATATTGTTTCACCTGACTAAATGTGAGCATCTTGTCTGGAGAGTCCTGAATGACATAAGCAATCAGTCCCAGATAGGTTGTGCTCTTCTTCTTGCCATAACGTTGGTTCTTCCTTCGCTGAACAACGTTGGACGGAGCCTGTGGATTTAGGAGAGTTCCCATGATGTTCTCTGTTACGTTCTGCATCTTTTTCGTTGTAGAGTTCTTCACACACCAAGTCACACACAGACCACTGATATCAGGACCTTGTTCGATGGAACTGTTAACCTGGAATGAGGCAGTTCCAGACCTCTGGATATATGTCCTGCTAGAACAATAGGACGAAAGAAGGTGTGCATTCTACATTAACTAGGCCTATAGGATCTTTTCATACTGAGAGAAGGTGTTAAACGGTGGGGCGGGGCGCTGAGGGGGACATGTACAGTTTGTCCTTCCCTTTAAGATATTTTTAGTTTCAGTGTTCGACTTTAATTTTCGTTATTAAGTAAACAGTTATATGACAAACACGCAAGCCTGTGAACTCAACATTGTGATATTGTCCAGTACCAGTTCATGCGTTTTGTATGGTCATACCATCTTTGCGCCATCGAGCAGATCCTGAAGGGGCGTGGGGGCTGGGTCTTTTTTTTACTAAAACGTCGCTAAAGTCCGAATTAAACGCTATCTATGAAAAACTGTAGCTCTCACGAACATGCACGTGTACCATGATTAGTGAGGCTACCCAAGCTACATAAGAGTCATTAGAAGGTAAAGGGTTCTTCTACATAGAAGATCATAGGAAATCCTGAACATAGTCACAAACTAAAAACTCCCAACAACAAAACTCCAAACAGTTGTCACTGACTCGTTGGATATTCATATCTCTCTGAGCAAACCATTTCTGTACTTACAGCATTCATATAAATTCATTTTTATCAGGTTTTTGCTTTGGCTGGCCGTTTTATTTATTGAACATTTTCAATTCAACTCGTGAATACAATGATTGTGTTGTACTTGTGACCATGGTTGTCCTGAAAAGAAACAGGAAAACACTTCATAGTGAGGCTAAGTACAGCATAAGGGCTGGACGTGCAGATAAATGAAAGTCAGACAAATGAAAAGTCGATGTTTGCTGGTCTCTCCAGGCTGATACAGTTACTTATTGCTGCTAATACCTTTTGTAGGCCAATGCACTTTTCCTAAACCTAAAATCAAGTATATTCAACGTTTTGAATCCCACAGCTTTATTTTCTTACTCTGGTTGTCCATTTTCCAGATATAAAGATTTAATATTCCAAAAACAAATGTTAGAATGCATAACAGGGTAATTCACATTTTAAATGAATGTAAAGACCAAATGTAATTTAATAATGAAAATATAGTGTCTGGGCCCAATGTAAGATCTGAGGTTCCATATTAAGACAAGGGAATCTTTGAAAACTCTATTTGTATTCATCACCTGAGAATGAGTAGTCCATGTTAAATTGTATTTACTCAAATAACTGGTAATACGTGATTATTTCATTTGGGATGTCTACACAAACAAAGTTTCTTTTTTCTTTTTAAGTTCGACCCTATACCACACTAATCTGTTCCATTGTCACGGGTAATGCGTTCTGTATAACAAAGGCGTCTGTCGCATTTGCATCCACTAAATATGTATCAGAGATTCACAGGACTATAACATTGGAATGTTGAGAAGTGCTGCCTCGCCCTGGCTGGACAATCACAGTTGAAACCTATAGAGGATTTACATGAAAGGAATTACAGAGCAGAATTAAATGAGGTACATTTTTGCTCTTGAATATGTTCTTGCCACTGTTGCCAGTATAATTTCACCTGTCGACATTCTCCAACAGATGGCATATTTGTAATCAATGTCTTATCTGCCAAGAGAGGATAGTAAAAAAAAGTTGTTTTGCATGAAATAAAATGTATTGAACTTGTTTTTGTTGGTTGGTTAATTATTGAATTTGAATGTATATAAATTATATTGGTTGATATAGAAATTCTTATTATTGGAGAGAAAGATATAGACATGTTTGGAAAATGTTTATTATGTGAAATGTTTTAATGGAAAGCGTTTTAAATGTTATTTTGACACCTGGTGGCCATTGGCTTACCTGTAGAATGGCATTTAAGAGGTTAATAGGAAGATGGCGTCAGTAAAACATAATTGGAGCAGGTGATAGGGGCCTGGTAAGGAAGATGCCAAGGCAAAGAGTTTGCAACCCTTTATACCATTTAAATTATCCATACATTTTTTTTTTTTTTATCGTTTTTAACTTGCCATTATGTATCTTTTTTAGTTATTGTTTTATTATCAATATCACGTGGAATCTTTTTGTAGGATATTAACTGGAGTCTACCTGGTCAGAGTAATACATTACTTTCTCTCTTTATTGAGGAAATATTTGATAAGGTTCTTTATGGGTGCCTGTAACATTGAGACCTGTGGACTAACTGAAATCTCAGGTGAAATCAGTTACTTCTTAGTCAAACACGTCTATTAAAGTAGTTGTTTGTGGAAAATAGACTACCCAAATCAAATCATCCCTGGGATTCGAGTAGACTCTACACTCTAAGAAGAAAAGGTTCCTGGAGTATCCTTTAGGGGTTCTTCAAATTGAAACTGTGGGGGAACCCCTATAAGTTCTTCAAATAACCCCTTTTAATGGATCCTCAAAGAACCTTTTGAAAAACATTTTGGGGATTTGTTTTTGAACTGCCCCCTTCCCTATTATTATTAATCATAATAATACACATAACAAAAACAACAATAACACAATATTTTAGTTGTCAGTGTTTATTATGTGAGGTAAACCCAAATGTGAGGTAAACTCGCATCAGAGCCCCAAGTCCAATGGGTTAGGGTTGATGTTAATGTGTTGATGTTCTCTGTATCCATAGCCAGAATTATTTTGCAGTGAATGTTTAACAAACAGGTTTCCTTTTATATTCATCAGAGGTGTAGGGAGGGGGATGTCTGTGAATCCAACAAATAGGAATTATACAGATGATTAACAGAACATACACACAGCAGTATGCATACCTTGGTTTTTGTCATGAATGAAAAAACTGTAAGGGAGGAGGATGGTAAATGTGATCTGCATACCAATACCAATACCAATACCAATAGACATACCTTTGTATGCCTCCTCGTCTGTATACCTGCAGACAGACACAAAAGTGAGCAGTTCAGTCATCTGGATTCAATACAGCTATCCATCAACATATTCTTATAGCCTACATAATCTTACCTCTTTACTTACTTACTGACTGACTGACTGACTGACTGACTGACTGACTGACTGACTGACTGACTGACTTACTTACTTACTTACTTACTTTATTGTCCCCATGGGGACATTTTGTTGCAGTGTCATGTACACGTTTAAAGTGTCGTTTAAATACAAAACAAAATTGACAATACAACTTTCATAACAGTTACATACCAATAAAACATTTTTTTTTTTTAAAGACTAGCCTGCTGGCCGTACTGAGTCGATAGGAACATTAGACCGAGCCATTTAGGAGGGATATCACACCTGGCACAAATGATTGTCTAGTTGTGTTTTTCCTGCTGAGGGGTGCCCTATACCTGAGCCCAGAGGGGAGTAGTTCAACGTCCAGGTACAGGGGGTGGCTTGGGTCTAAAATGATTTTGTGAGCCTTGCGGAGGGCCCTGACCTTAAAGATCTCATCCAGTCCTGTCTGTTTGACTCCAAGTACCTTGCTTACTGTGATGATAATCCTTCTCAGCATATTTCTCTGGCTGACAGTGACATTGCCAAACCAACAAACAATACAAAACGTTAAAATACTCTCAATGAAAGATATGTAAAACAGAGTCAGTATAGTACAGTCTACATTAAAATATCCCAGCATTTTGAGAAAGTACAGTCTCTGTTGGCTCTTTATGTAGATCAGATCTATACATTTACTCCACTAAAGTTTATTGTCCAAGACAACACCCAGGTATTTGTATTCCTCTACAATCTGACAGATATTGTACACTTCCTGAAGTCCACACACATCTCTTTGGTCTTGTTGGTATTGAGGATCAAGTGCTTTATTTTACCTTTATTTAAATAGGCAAGTTAGTTAAGAACAAGTTCTTATTTTCAATGACAGCCTAGGAACAGTGGGTTAACTGCCTTGTTCAAGGGCAGAACAACAGATTTGTACCTTGTCTGCTTGGGGATTCAATCTTGCAACCTTGCGGTTACTAGTCCAACCTCTAACCACTAGGCTACCCTGCCACTACAAAGTCATCTAGGACCGGGCCATGATGTTCCTCATCATCATGCAACAGGCTGATCAAGGCAGTGTCATCAGCAAACTTAATGAGGTGTCTGTCAGGATGGGAACTAGCACAACTATTAGTGTACAAGATGTACAGGAGTGGGGACAAAACACATCCCTGAGGAGAGCCTGTGTTGGAATTGCGTATGTCCGACACGTGGGGAAGTATTTTGACTCGCTGTGAGCATTGGCTCAGGAAGTCCAACAGCCACAAAACCAGCCCCCCATCTAAGGAGAAGTCCCGAATGAGTCTCTGTGCCAGAATTTAAGGCTGGATTGTGTTGAATGCAGAAGAAAAGTCAACAAACAGAACCCTAACATGGGATTTAGCACCCTCTAGATGTCTATAGACCATGTTAAGGAGGGTAAGAATGGCATCATCAACTCCTCTGCTAGGCTGATAGGCAAACTGAAATGGGTCGAGATGCTTCTGGGTGACGCTGAGAATATGACTTTTAACAATTTTCTCAAGGCATTTCATTACTAAGGATGTCAAGGTGACAGGGCTGTTGTCATTCAGCACAGAGGGATTAGATGCTTTAGGAATTGGTATAATTATTGAGTTTTTCCACAATACTAGTGTCATGTCCTGATCAGTAAAATGGTATTTAGTTATTGTAGTTTGGTCAGGACGTGGCAGGGGGTGTTTGTTTTATGTAGTTCGGGGTTTGTTGGGCTATGTTATTATGTAAGAGGGGTATTTGTTTAGAATGTTCCGGGGTTTTTGGTCTATGTTCTAGGTTAGTGTTTTTCTATGTTCAGTCTAGTCTTTCTATTTCTATGTTTAGTTAATGGGGTTGACCTTCAATTGGAAGCAGCTGCTCCTCGTTGCTTCTAATTGAAGGTCTTATTTAAGAGGGGTGTTTTTCTATGGGATTTGTGGGTAGTTGTTTCCTGTTTTGTGTCTGTGCACCTGACAGGACTGTTTAGTGGCGTTCGTTGTTTTGTATACGTGATTTGTTTGTTTTTCCTTCTTTTGATTTAATAAAGAAGATGAGTATACACGTTCCCGCTGCACCTTGGTCTAATCCTTACGACAACCGTTACAACTAGCACGTGTTGCTGGTCAATGAGGATTGGAAAATGTCTGTAAAAACAGCAGCCAATTGTTCAGCACAGTGCTTTAACACATGTCCACTTATTTTGTCTGGGCCTGGGCTTTTGTATGTGTTATATCCCCTGAACAACTTTAAAACATCAGACTGTTTAACAACAACTCTCTCAAACATTTGTAATGATGCTTCCATTTGTTTTACCTCCGACGCAAAGTTGTCTGATTCAAATCTTGAGAAGAAAACATTCAGTTCATTAGCCATGTTCTGCCCCTCATATCTCCCAAGGTCAGCACTGGTTTTCCCCTTCCTATACGTGGGGGGGCACTAGCCATGGATTTAATCCCTTGCCAAGCCACCCTTGCGTTTCCTGGGGAGAGGGTCCTCTCCACCCTTTGCTTGTGTGCCTCCTTGTCCACCAGTATCTGTCTTTTGATCTCACGTTGTACATCTCTTAAAGTCTGTCTATTACCCTCAGCATGAACTGATCTCACGTTGTACATCTCTTAAAGCCTGTCTATTACCCTCAGCATAAACTGCCTTCTTCCTATCACAAGTAGTAGTACAGTCAAAACGTACAGTCAAAACGCCCCTGGAGACAAGTGATACTGTTGTCCTTCCAGATCTGGACAGTTTTAACTGCGGGTTTCTCCCTCTCCAGCAGTATGTTGGCCTGAGGTAGACAACATTGTGGTCTGATGTCCCCAGGGGATCTCTGGTGGTGGCAGAAAACGCATTTGGTATTGTCCCATAGCACAAGTCAAGATTCCTTTGTTGATTGATATCCATTGAATTGTGTCCATTTTCTGTTTTAGAAATATTTGCACAAATATGAAAATATAGAGGGTATCATCGTAAAACAATAGGAATTTAGATCATACAAGGGACAAACCTTTCCTTAAATTGAGGAGATCTTTACATTTTTCAGTTAAGTTTCTGCACCTGCTGTCCTTTCAAATTCAAATCCAAATGTTTCTGTTGGGCAGTTAGGTTCCTGCAGAACCCCCACCAACTCAGGAGGTTCCTCGATGATACCCACCTCCTATGGCGTTCTTCGAAGAACCTTTTGGGGGCACGTTTCAGTGCCAAGAACTGTAAGGTTCTTCAAAGAACTTTGAGATCTTAGAAGAACCCTTGTTGAACCCCTAATTTTTAGAGTGTATTAAAATAAATATTTGTCTGACATACAACATCTACATATTAAATGTAATATCATTACGTGTCTAGTATACTTTTTTACAGTACTACATCTAATTTGTGATCAATGTAATGCCAAACAGTGGACAGTGAAAACCAGGGTCCTTTATATCATAACTCTGTTTATTTATTGGTATTTTATTTAACCAGGTAAGTCCTTGAGACCACGTTCTCTTTTACAATAACGACCTGACCAAGACGGCACAGTGTAATAACTATCAATAACATTTCAGCTGTCTGTTTAGCAATCAGTTATTAGTAAAATGAAGGAAAATAAATAGCCTGTTTGAGAAGGAAATCAGACAATGATTAGAAAACAACATGGACTGCGCTGACTGTTTTATCACAGGAGGTGATAAATCCAAATACATATAGTATATAACCGAAACCTCAGATAGGCCTAGATCTTGTATTTATGATCATTTTGATCTGTTTTGTTTTAAAAGAACCTCATAGCCTAATGAATAAATGAAAACAACATCCTCTACCACCCGCCACCTGAACCGTTACTTTTATCATTTATAATAATAAAGTTTGTTTTAAATAAAATAATGTCGGGAAAGAACAATAGTTGAATTTATAGTTAATTGTTTGTATCAACAACCCATTTAGGCTGGGTAGATGTCTTGCTTTGACCACACCCTCCTTCCTTTCTCCTGGTCTGCCTCTCCCACCCATCCATGTGTTTATATGGACAGAAAAGAGCAGCTCCGAGCTGTCCAATCAGGCCCAGTGTCTAGTGTCTCCATCATTCCACTTCCACAGTTCATCTGAGAACGTCCTGATATCAGTGCTCTGTGTGTGACTTGGTGTGAGAAGAACTCTACAACGAACAAGATGCAGAACGTAACAGAGAACACCATGGGAACTCTCCTACCTCACAAGGGTCTATCCACGTGTATTGCCTGAAGAGTGTTCAGCGAAGGTGTTAGTGGCGGTTCGAGCTTGTATGGCTCCCTTCAGCGCCTTCAATTTTTATTCAGACATTTGGACAACACAAATAAATAATCCTAACATTTAAAACTATATAACTATAAATATATATACAAAAATAAGACTCATAAATATCAAAAAGAAGTATCAAAGACAAATAGAAAGAAATTGTAGTATATAAATACAAATAAAAAAGAGAATCGAATTATTACACTATTACCCTTTTGCTAACAAAAAAACACAAATAAAACTAAATTGCACAAATCCTATATCACACAAATAGAATAACACGTTTAACATATTTAACATTTATATGTTTTCAATAAAGTTTACTTGGAAAATAAAATGTTGCCATATCTATTGATTTTAATTGATATATAAGACATGGTTTAAAGGCATAGGCCTACTTGATGCGTGCAGTATATCAGGGGTGTCAAACTCATTCCAAGGAGGGCCTTGTGTCTGCAGGTTTTTGATTTTTCCTTTCAATGAAGCCCTAGACAACCAGGTGTTGGAAGTTCCTTACTAATTAGTGACCTAAATTCATCAATCAAGTACAAGGGTGAAGCGAAACCCCCAGTGTCTCTGTGGAATGAGTTTGAAACTTGTGCAGTATATGGTCCAAATAAATGTCACTTGGAAACAGCTTAAACAAATGTGGCTACTTTGTTGTTATTCTGGCTGCACTTTTTGATTGTAAATTAGCCGTAGTTGGTTAGCTAGCAAGCAAGGAATAAGAACGTTGCCAGCAAGTATGGCAATGGTACATTTAGAACAAACGACTGGGTCGCATCCATAGATACAGAAACTGAACGACGGCGTCACGTCTCTAGCAACCGAACCTATAGAACGAACAACCAGCTGGCTTGGTTAGCAACCCTACATTTGTGTCGGGACTATATCTTGTGGAAGGGTGAAATAGTATGAATAAATTCATCAAAATAACGTTTTTAACGAAAATATGTCAATCATTATTTGAATATGTTGGTAACCCGTGGTATAAAAGTGATAATGCCCTCGAAGCCGATGTTGGAGGGTATATTGGCATGGTTTGGCAAATATTGGCCAAAATAGCCTCAGAACACTGGCTTCGAGGGCATACGGCACGAGGATGTGCGATATATGGCCAAAATAGATACCACGGGTAAGGGCTGTTCTAACCTAGGACGCAACGTGGAGTGCCTGGATACAGCCCTTAGCCGTGGTATATTGGCCATACTGTATACCACAACCTCCTAGGTGCCTTATTGCTAGTATAAATTACAACAGTAAAAATAAATGTTTTGTCATACCCATGGTATAGGTCTGATATACCACGGCTGTCAGCCAATCAGCATTCAGTGCTCGAAACACCCAGTTTATAAGCATTTAAATAGGTCTATGCAACTTCAAATACAAGTTCAAAATGTGTAACAACATACATTAATGAACATAGGCCATTAGATTTTCTATAGAAAGTGTGTATAGACTAAATATCGTCTATTTGGCCATGGACATCTCTTGATTAGTGTCTGGAAGAAACATGAGGATACAGTACTGCCCCACTGTTCCAAAACTGGTTGAATCAACGTTGTTTCCACGTCATTTCGACCCCAAAAATCTATGTGATGACGTTGAATTAACGTGGGAAACTAACTGGATTTGAGAAAAGTCATCAGTGTAATGGCATTTCGTATTTTTTCAATAAACTTTTAACCTAAATCCAATGACATTGTGAAATGCTTTGTTGATTTCACGTTGAATTCAACAACTCGAACAAATGTAAATCAAATATAGAGGTCTGTGCCCAGCAGGGCGCTTTTTAACCAGTTATCTATCAATTAAAATAATTAGATGACATCATAGACATCATAGACTTTATTGAAAACATATACAACAGTTAAAAGTGCACAATGACAAAAAATGAAAGTTTGTTACAATCCAAAATGGTGAGCATTACAAGCGTATGTGGCCACAGGGTACTTCAAATAACAGTTACGTGGTGGGTCGGCAAAACGAGGAGCAACACTGGGTCTGGAGTGGGTCAGATAGGAGGGATCAGCACACATGCGCATCTTCTTGATATGCCTTACATCATCATCATCACCAATGAGTCCGTGGACTGTGGCTGCCACTGTCGTGTAGCTGGGGTAACCGTCACCTGCGCGGGGAACAAGGTTCATCTCCACAGGTGGAGAGTCCCAGCTCATCCTCGTGGTTCCAACTCCTCTCTCCGCGCGCAATGGCGGTTGATCCGTTGGCGCGCTGGACACAACCGCCAATGCAGCGGGTCTTGGGCACAGACGAGAAGTACTGTCTCTGTTCAAGATGGATTCGATGGAGAAAGCGCCTCTGAACTTCACCTCATTATTATTCTGCATATGAGGGCTGGTGAGGGTTGGTTTTGGTGAGAAGACCGCGGCAAATCGCTCTGATATCTGTTCTGCCTCCATTCGCACTTTGGTGGACAAGTCGGGGAACAAGTCCAGTATGCCCTTGAAGTGGCGTCTCGCCATCTTCGCTGTAATTTGACTCTCGTCGACTTTCCAGAAGTTCTTCTTTGAGTGTGGCATATATGGACTGACTGGAACCTGAAATAGATAAACACGTCAAATTAATGTATGTTGATCTCAGGGGGGTTGAATGAAAGATACAATAAATAATGTCGCATATAGTTGATATAATTATTGTGGACATACCTTGACAAAACAATCGTTGGATGATAAGCAGACCCTGATGTTGTTCTCGATGCCTTTTCTGTCTCCTGAGAGGAAAGCTCCCAACTTGTCCATCAACTGCAAATCATAACACTCCATATTAGCACTCGTCATTAATTAAGCAACATTATTCATTTTCAGAACACAGTTGAAATTACACCCTGGGTGATAAAATATATTGTTTCACCTGACTAAATGTGAGCATCTTGTCTGGAGAGTCCTGAATGACATAAGCAATCAGTCCCAGATAGGTTGTGCTCTTCTTCTTGCCATAACGTTGGTTCTTCCTTCGCTGAACAACGTTGGACGGAGCCTGTGGATTTAGGAGAGTTCCCATGATGTTCTCTGTTACGTTCTGCATCTTTTTCGTTGTAGAGTTCTTCACACACCAAGTCACACACAGACCACTGATATCAGGACCTTGCTCAGTGGAACTGTTAACCTGGAATGAGGCAGTTCCAGACCTCTGGATATATGTCCTGCTAGAACAATAGGACGAAAGAAGGTGTGCATTCTACATTAACTAGGCCTATAGGATCTTTTCATACTGAGAGAAGGTGTTAAACGGTGGGGCGGGGCGCTGAGGGGGACATGTACAGTTTGTCCTTCCCTTTAAGATATTTTTAGTTTCAGTGTTCGACTTTAATTTTCGTTATTAAGTAAACAGTTATATGACAAACACGCAAGCCTGTGAACTCAACATTGTGATATTGTCCAGTACCAGTTCATGCGTTTTGTATGGTCATGCCATCTTTGCGCCATCTTTAGGAATGTAACTTTTGCATCCATTGGCATCAACCATTAGTCTATGTGATTAACGGGGCTGAGCTAGAGACGAACAGATCCTGAAGGGGCGTGGGGGCTGGGTCTTTTTTTACTAAAACGTCGCTAAAGTCCGAATTAAACGCTATCTATGAAAAACTGTAGCTCTCACGAACATGCACGTGTACCATGATTAGTGAGGCTACCCAAGCTACATAAGAGTCATTAGAAGGTAAAGGGTTCTTCTACATAGAAGATCATAGGAAATCCTGAACATAGTCACAAACTAAAAACTCCCAACAACAAAACTCCAAACAGTTGTCACTGACTCGTTGGATATTCATATCCCTCTGAGCAAACCATTTATGTACTTACAGCATTCATATAAATTCATTTTTATCAGGTTTTTGCTTTGGCTGGCCTTTTTATTTATTGAAAATTGTCTTGAAAATAAAATGGTAAACACTTAATCTTAAGGCTAAATTTAAGGGCTGGACGTGCAGATAAATGAAAGTCAGACAAATGAAAAGTCGATGTTTGCTGGTCTCTCCAGGCTGATAGAGTTACTTATTGCTGCTAATACCTTTTGTAGGCCAATGCACTTTTTCTTACTCTGGTTGTCCATTTTCCAGATATAAAGATGTAATATTCCAAAAACAAATGTTAGAATGCATAACAGGGTAATTCACATTTTAAATGAATGTAAAGACCAAATGTAATTTAATAATGAAAATATAGTGTCTGGGCCCAATGTAAGATCTGAGGTTCCATATTAATGCAAGAGAATCTTTGAAAACTCTATTTTTATACATCACCTGATGTCTTCATGAGATGAATGAGAATGAGTCGTCCTTGTTGTTGTGTAATCAGTATTTGTCCTCTCAAAATGGTACATTTTATTATCTCATAATTGGTAATACTGGATTTAATTTGGGTGTGCTACAACGGTATTTTTGGGGGGCTTCTGTGGCATTTGTCTCCACTAAATATGTATCAGAGATTCACAGGACTATAACATTGGAATATTGTGAAGTGCTGCCTCGCCCTGGCTGGACACATACAGTTGAAGCCTATAGAAGATCTATATGAAATCAATTACAGAGCAGAATTACATTTTAATTACTTTTTTTTTGCTTATTTGAGCTGTTCTTGCCATAATATGGACTTGGTCTTTTACCAAATAGGGCTATCTTCTGTATACCACCTCTACCTTGTCACAACACAACTGATTGGCTCAAACGCATTAAGAAGGAAATAAATTCCACAAATGAACTTTTAACAAGTCACACCTGTTAATTGAAATGCATTCCAGGTGACTACCTCATGAAGCTGGTTGAGAGAATGCCAAGAGTGTGCAAAGCTGTCATCAAGGCAAAGGGTGGCTACTTTGAAGAATCTCAAATATAAAATATATTTTGATTTGTGTAACACTTTTTTCTTACTACGTGATTCAACATGTGTTATTTCATAGTTTTGATGTCTTCACTATTATTCTACAGTGTAGAAAACAGTAAAAATAAAGAAAAACCCTTGAATGAGTAGCTGTGTCCAAACATCTGAATGGTACTGTATATTTATTTATTAATTATATATTACTTGTTACAATGGACTTACATGCAGTTGTTACTGTTATTACAACTTTGTTTTCCCAAACTGTCTAACTCCAGCCTTCAAGGCATTTCATAACCCTGGTGTGTGTCCCAAATTGTACTCTATTCCCTCTGTAGTGCACTGCTTTTGATCAGGGCCCATAAAACTCTATGGGGATATGACCAAAAGTAATGTACTATATTGGGAATAGGGTGCCATTTGGAACCCTGAGGTTTGACTAATTACCTGCTAGCAGTAACACTAGCTCATTTAAATGTCACACTTCTCACAGAACCTCCCCTTTAACCAATTTAGAATATTTTACATAGAGAGAGCTGCTAGCTGGAGTTTCCACTGATGCCAACTCAGCAAGTATTCATTATTAGACTATATTACTACATACACAATGGGCTTTGATTGGATACACTAACTGGACTTCCTGATATCAGGTGTGCGTCTCTGTCTGTCTGTCTGTCTGTCTGTGCGCGTGCGGTTGTAGCTAACTGGTGGTGAAGGCATATGAGTATTTCCTCTGATAACAAATTCTTTGAAAGTGGCCCATGTAGCAGTACCTTAATAAATCTTTCACTAAGAGTTTCATCTTCTTTGACATAACTGTACTCTACCAGCCCTGGCTATGTGTCTATTGTGTATTGATTCTGTAACATTACTGTATGATTTTATTGGGCTTTTCAAATACATAATCAAGCAATTTATTGGTCATTCAGTCAGAAAACAATCTAAATCAATCAAATCTATAAAATCCATTCTTCTTAGAGTAATATGTACACTCCAACATCCACAGTCACAGCACTCACCACCATGTCCCCCTCCAACATTTTAGTTTTCTAACCTTGAAGACAAAGAGGGTTAATGTGATGGGGAGAGAGAGAGAGACTACTATTAGCCAGACATTGAACACTGAGGCCTTTAATCATAGGACATATTAAATATATGCATGGGTGTTTAATATATAGTTTACATATTTTACATATACAATAGTAGTAGGCCTAAGTAAGGATATTGTGTTTAAATATACAGTATATTTATCTACATATGTTTAGTAACATGATGTAAATGTAAACCCAGGACAGCCCTCTCCTTTGCTGAACAGCTCTGATTCACAAACTGTCTCACTATATAGACTCCACTGTCCTGTAGTTCTCCGTGTTAAGTGACTGTGAGTGTGGGTGGGGAGCGGAATGTATGACCACGTTGCCAAGTTGGGTTCCATAAATCACCGTTTTATAAATCCAACTGAGATAAAGGGGAGTAGGTGTGTCCAAACTTTTGACCGGCAATGTGTATATATACAGTACCAGTCAAAAGTTTGGACACACCTACTCATTCAAGGGTTTTTATTTTTTTACTATTTACTACATTGTAGAATAATAGTGAAGACATCAAAACTATGAAATAACACATGGAATCATGTAGTAACCTAAAAGTGTTAAGCAAATCAAAATCGATTTTATATTTGAGATTCTCAACCAGCTTCATGAGGTAGTCACCTGGAATGCGTTTCAATTAACAGGTGGGTTTTGTTAAAAGTTAATTTGTGGAATTTATTTCCTTCTTAATGCGTTGGAGCCAATCAGTTGTGTTGTGACAAGGTAGGGGTGGTATACAGAAGATAGCCATATTAGGTGAAAGACCAAGTCCATATTATTGCAAGAACAGATAAAATAAGCAAAGAGAAATGACAGTCCATCATTACTTTAAGACATGAAGTTCAGTCAATGCGGAAAATGTCAAGAACCTTGAAAGTTTCTTCAAGTGCAGTCGCAAAAACGATCAAGCTCTATGATGAAACTGGCTCTCATGAGGACCACCACAGGAAAGGAAGACCCAGAGTTACCTCTGCTGCAGAGGATAAGTTCATTAGAGTTACTAGCCTCAGAAATTGCAGCCCAAATAAATGCGGAAATCTGTCCTTTGGTCTGATGAGTCCAAATTCGCGATTTTTGGTTCCAAGCGCCGTGTCTTTGTGAGACACAGAGTAGGAGAACAGATGATCTCTGTATGTATGGTTCCCACCATGAAGCATGGAGGAAGAGGTGTGATGGTGTGGGGGTGCTTTGCTGGTGACACTATCAATGATATATTTAGAATTCAAGGCACACTTAACCAGCACGACTACCACAGCATTCTGCAGCGATACGCCATCCCATCTGGTTTGCGCTTAGTGGGACTATGCATTCCAGGTGACTACTTCATGAGAGAACACTTTTTTGGTTACTACATGATTTCATATGTGTTATTTCATAGTTTTGATGTCTTCACTATTCTACAATATAGAAAATAGTACAAATAAAGAAAAACCTTGAATGAGTCAGTGTCCAAACTTTTGACTGGTACTGTATTTTGATGTTAGGAAAGGTTGGACATGTGTGAGCTGGCATCATGAACTTTACCAAGTACCAAGGGCATTTTAGCCCCAAACCTGGATGTCTCTGCCATTAGGCTGACACTTAACCACAAGTGGATCTTCCAGCAAGACAATGATCCCAAGCACACATCAAAATCCACAAATAAATTGTTAATTGACCACAAAATCAACATTTTGCGATGGCCATCAGTCTCCGGATTTAAACCCTATTGAAAACAGGGGTGCCAATCATTTTGGCACTTATCTTTTTGAGAAAAAAAGTATTAATTGTTAAACAAAATCTCTTTCTCTGAGTAATTGTATTACTATAAAAGTATGTAATTCCCACATTTTTGGAGCATGCAATATAGCTCAGTATTGGTATTATTTATAGAAAAAAGGCCCATACACCTGGCCCACCATTGGACTACTATCCCTCCATTGGACTACATTTATTTTGTAATAATCAAATGTTTAGACCCCTAAAACTCAACTCTGGACCTTGAAGCCAGTTCCACTGCAATTATTTGTTCCCGTCTAGTCAGGGACTGATTTATTTAGACCTCTGACACCAGGTGGCTCCCGAGTGGCGCAGCGATCTAAGGCACTGCATCTCAGCACAAGAAGAGTCAATACAGTCCCTGGTTCAAATCCAGGCTGTATCACATCCAGCTGTGATTGGGAGTCCTATAGGGCAGCACATAAATGGCCCAGCATTGTCTGGTTAGGCTTTCATTGTAAATATGAATTTGTTCTTAACTGACTTGCCTAGATTAAATAAAGGTTACATTTAAGAAAAATACATATATATTATCAGGTAGAACAGGAAAGAGCAGGCTCCTGACCTCGTGGGGGAAGGGTTGAGTACCCCCTTCCCTAAGGACAAACAAACTGTGAACAAAAATGTAAATAATCTCTGGATGGGTCAGGGTTAGGTCAAAGCTGTGATTTCCAGACGTTCCAATGTTATGGCCCTGTGAAAAACGATTTACTGCATGTAAATGGTACAGGTAGCCTCATCAGTAAGCCTTTTTTCCCTGGACAATGGAACTGATAGGCCTAAATGGGGGAGAATAATTAGAATATAGGTAGGGCCTTTAGGCTCCAGTTTTTGTGGAAAATAGTAGCCTAGCCACATTAAATAATCCCTGGGATAAATATTTAGTAGACTGGATAAAGTATGTTTACAATTTATTCCGCATAGGCTTACAAAACCAACATTACATATTACATTAACTTCAATTGTATATTGTTTTCAAACGATTTAGACTACTTGCTATATGTAGAAGGAAGGTTTTTAAAAAAACTGCGTCGTTTATTTTATGTAAGGCTTATCTATTACAGTCTAATACAGTTATTTGAGTAAAACGAAAGAAAATAAACAGCCTATTTGAACCAACAATATTGAAAGCCTACTCGATGAATACAAAACAACATGGACTATTTTATCAAATGACATGTGAATTATAAGACGTGCTTACAAAGATGTCCTGAACCTCAGGGATAGATCTTGCATTGATAATTTCGACCATTATTGTTTTAAAATAACCATATAATGAATCAATGAAACACAAATAACATTGTTTTAATTCAAAAACACGAGGATCCAGTTAAGTGTGAAGGACATTTCCTCCTCAGGGCCCAGCCCCGCTGTTTACCACCTTATCCTGGTATGAAAAGGTCCTATATGCCTAGTTAACCTGGAATGCACACCTGTACGTGTAGTAGTACCCTGTGTCTACATATGCTTATGATGATCACCATTTTACATGGTAAAAAACGTTTTTCACTTCACATTATGCACTTTTAAGTCGTTTTTGTCTCATAAAAAAAAAAAGACTAAATGACTATTAAAGTTTATAACAACTTAATAAGCTACTTTTACTTTTACGCATTCATATGCTCCCACCCCTGATTACATTGGTAACATTTTTATAAACATTGTTATTCTATAACCTAGACAATGTCAATGTATGCGTTTATAAATGTATGTTGATACAGTTTGAACCTCTCATTTAAAGAAGAAATCGAAGAAAAACGTGTACATTTGTAGCCAGCTGGAGTTTTTTCTTACAGGTTGATATTATATTTCTTAGACATAGAAATCAGATTCGTTCTTTGTTCAAATCTAATTCGCAATAAAAGTAGGATGGTCCTAATCTAATTATTTGATCATTTGGGTATCTATACAAAAACGAAGTTTAATGTAAGACCTAAGGTTCAATGGCTGCAATATCAAGGAAAGGGCAGATTTAAAAACTTTTGATTCATCACCTCATGTCTTGTTGTAGTCATTATGTTTTGTACTCTTTAAGAATTGATTTATACAATGTTTTTTTTCTTCCATTCTACCTAAATAACTGGACATTTTTATCAAATGGATGATTTAAGTTGGTTGGGCAGCTATTTTCCACAAACAACGTTTTTTTTTTTGTATTTAAAGTTCGTTATATACAAAGGGCCTAAACTCATTGAAATGATGTTCACCTCACTCATCTCTTCCATTGTCCCAGCTAATGCGTTCTGTATAACAAGGGATTCTGTGGCATTTGCATCCACCAAATATGTATTAGACATTCACAGGACTATAACATTCGGAATGCTGTGAAGTGCTGCCTTGCCACTCACAGTTTTAGCCTATAATTGAAAAGCAGATAAAAAAGGGGACTGTTTCAGAAATGCTTTTTTCTTGCCTGTGTATGGTTTAGGCAATCCTGCTTTGTATAGCTTTCTCCATCCTAACATTCGATTGAATGTGATTCAACAATTCTTCACTAGATGGAAATGTTGGACAGGAAATGAACTACTGTTCAGCGAAAAGTAACCTCAATTCTAGGACTACACTGAGATATTTTGTAGGCTGATTGATAGGGCAGGCCTGCCAATGCAGTTTCAATAACGCGTGCTACTTTAGATTAACCCTGCAGTGATGTCCAGTCTATAAATAATGAACGTTATTTTTTTAATTCATTTTTTCACGACTATGAAGATTGTGTTTTGGAAATGTGTAGGTAATAGTAAATAGGCTAGGCCTGCATGGGCTTGAACCGGCTGGAACTCATCACATTAGTAGGCTATAATAGGCCTGCAGAAAAATATCCATTGTCATCTCCACTCCTGTGCATTTTACATTTTTAAAACATTTGTTTAACTAAGCAAGTCAGTTAAGAACAAATTCTTATTTACAATGAAGGCCTACCCCAGCCAAACCCTAACTACGCTGGGCCAATTGTGCACCACCCTATGGGACTCCCAATCACGGCCGGTTGTGATACAGCCTGGAATCGAACCAGGGTCTGTAGTGACGCCTCTAGCACTGAGATGCAGTGCCTTAGACCGATGCGCCACTCGGGAGCCCATCTGGTCCACAGCATAGGGTTTGTGTAGCCCAGTCCAGCCGGCGATTCGAATTCCCGCTATAACGACTTCATGCTTTTCCCATTTGTCCCGAAATCATGCGTTCATAATCTTGATTGACGCACGTAGCTAGTGGGATGAACGTCAGTGCACATGAACCCAATACTCCGCCTTGGACCTACCGGTAGTATCAGCCCAGATTTTATCAGCAGGAAAACGACTGGTGAGTAAACTACTAATCACAAACCTACACCAGTAGGTTAATAACTTTAGACACGACTCTCTATCTGTTGACATATAGTCTATTGCAGGCCAGACTTGTGCATTTAGCTCGAAATGTAACGTTATGACAATTTCCAACAGCCATGCGCTGAGATCGCCATGCAATGCATGCGTTCTGCTTGCGACAGTGCTGGGTGTCTACCTGCTTCTTGGTCACGGTAGCTTGGCAACATTAGCTATAGCCTAGTAAGTTATTGGCAAGCAAGTTTGAAATGATAACGATTGATTAGATGGCGACTGAACTTGAGATTGTATAGAGTTCCCAATCACGACTAATCGAATGCGGCCGATGCAGACAGTCTAGACATGATTCCACATGTCTCTTGTTCTGTTATCTCCTTTGTCGAAGTAGCAATGTAACGTTTGAGTGGAAGGATCGTGTAATGTCTTGCTACTTTGTAACCACCATGAAGACTACAGTCTGTCACAATGTATTAATGGGATATGGACATTTGCAGCATTGTTGCAATCATTGAAGGCAGAAGTAGGTCATTTCTTGCAGGTTATTTTATTCTTCAACCATGAAACTAACGTTGATAGTAAGGTCATTCCATATGACTTCAATCACTGTCTGACTGCATCCATTTTGATTTGAACGGAACGTTCTGTAGGCCTACATGTTTGCCCCATAGTAGAAGTGGTCACAAAGTTACTTTTTGGACCTGACTGCCAAAACATTCCGGAGATAGAGGTGCTCAAAGTTTACCCATTTTCAATACCCCATCCATGTCTTCATCACTGAAAAAGATAAACGGTTGATATCATTTGAAAGCGGACAAACAGGCTTGTTAAACTGTTTTATGATTTTATATTAAAAAGTTTTGACAGTTTTGACTTTTTTTTTATATAAAAAAGTTTTGACTTTTTTAAACTTTAACAGCAATTATCCAAAAAAATGTACGAAACATTTAAAAAAAACAGCTCTTTCCATTACATAAATTGACTAGGTGAAAGGTATGACCCCTTATTGATGCCACTGATTTAAATCCACTTCAAACGGTGTAGATGAAGAGAAGGGTTAAAAAAAAATATATATACACTGCTCAAAAAAATAAAGGGAACACTTAAACAACACAATGTAACTCCAAGTCAATCACACTTCTGTGAAATCAAACTGTCCACTTAGGAAGCAACACTGATTGACAATACATTTCACATGCTGTTGTGCAAATGGATTAGACAACAGGTGGAAATTACAGGCAATTAGCAAGACACCCCCAATAAAGGAGTGGTTCTGCAGGTGGTGACCACAGACCACTTCTCAGTTCCTATGCTTCCTGGCTGATGTTTTGGTCACTTTTGAATGCTGGCGGTGCTTTCACTCTAGTGGTAGCATGAGACGGAGTCTACAACCCACACAAGTGGCTCAGGTAGTGCAGCTCATCCAGGATGGCACATCAATGCGAGCTGTGGCAAGAAGCTTTGCTGTGTCTGTCAGCGTAGTGTCCAGAGCATGGAGGCGCTACCAGGAGACAGGCCAGTACATCAGGAGACGTGGAGGAGGCCGTAGGAGGGCAACAACCCAGCAGCAGGACCGCTACCTCTGCCTTTGTGCAAGGAGGAGCACTGCCAGAGCCCTGCAAAATGACCTCCAGCAGGCCACAAATGTGCATGTGTCTGCTCAAACGGTCAGAAACAGACTCCATGAGGGTGGTATGAGGGCCCGACGTCCACAGGTGGGGGTTGTGCTTACAGCCCAACACCGTGCAGGACGTTTGGCATTTGCCAGAGAACACCAAGATTGGCAAATTCGCCACTGGCGCCCTGTGCTCTTCACAGATGAAAGCAGGTTCACACTGAGCACATGTGACAGATGTGACAGTCTGGAGACGCCGTGGAGAACGTTCTGCTGCCTGTAACATCCTCCAGCATGACCGGTTTGGCGGTGGGTCAGTCATGGTGTGGGGTGGCATTTCTTTCGGGGGGCCGCACAGCCCTCCATGTCCTCGCCAGAGGTGCCTGACTGCCATTAGGTACCGAGATGAGATCCTCAGAACCCTTGTGAGACCGTATGCTGGTGCGGTTGGCCCTGGGTTCCTCCTAATGCAAGACAATGCTAGACCTCATGTGGCTGGAGTGTGTCAGCAGTTCCTGCAAGAGGAAGGCATTGATGCTATGGACTGGCCCGCCCGTTCCCCAGACCTGAATCCAATTGAGCACATCTGGGACATCATGTCTCGCTCCATCCACCAACGCCACGTTGCACCACAGACTGTCCAGGAGTTGGCGGATGCTTTAGTCCAGGTCTGGGAGGAGATCCCTCAGGAGACCACCCGCCACCTCATCAGGAGCATGCCCAGGCGTTGTAGGGAGGTCATACAGGCACGTGGAGGCCACACACACTACTGAGCCTCATTTTGACTTGTTTTAAGGACATTACATCAAAGTTGGATCAGCCTGTAGTGTGGTTTTCCACTTTAATATTGAGTGTGACTCCAAATCCAGACCTCCATGGGTTGATAAATTGGATTTCCATTGATTATTTTTGTGTGTTTTTGTTGTCAGCACATTCAACTATGTAAAGAAAAAAGTATTTAATAAGATTATTTCTTTCATTCAGATCTAGGATGTGTTATTTTAGTGTTCCCTTAATTTTTTTGAGCAGTGTATAATTATGTCTTGAGACATGGATTGTGTGTGTGCGCAAGACCTGCTACGCTGCTGGGTTTTTCCACGCTGAACAGTTTTCCGTGTGTATCAAGAATGGTCCACCACCCAAAGGACATCCAGCCAACTTGACACAACTGTGGGAAGCATTGGAGTCAACATGGGCCAGCATCCCTGTGGAACGCTTTTGACCCCTTGGACTATGCCCTGACGAATTGAGGCTATTCTGAGGGTAAATTTATAACAATGGATATCCCCACTCAAGCTACAACATACCCCCCCGTGTTGTAGATAAGAGTGGGGAAATCCATTGTTATAAATTCAACTGTCAATCATTCATAGGAAACTGATTGAAATAATAGAAATATAGACAATAAGAATAAACATTCTCATTCAAATTGACATTTGAAAATGGGTGGACCAGTGGCCATCTTTCGGGTAGTAATTGGAAGTTAAAGTTTCAATTCAATTTAAATGTCAGTGGTTTACCAGCTAAATTGCAGGGGTCTGAAGGATAGGCCAATTCTATGAATTCGATGTATATGATTGAAATGACAACCACCTTGTATTTAGCAGTATACTGTGTCTCAACCGATGATGGATGGGCACAACACGAACATTTCAGATGATGTCAAATAGGGTATAAGCTAAAAAATTTGTGAAAATGAGAGGTGACCATAACACTTCCAACGGTTTCCCCTGTAATGATCCAATATGCCTTATCATCTTGAGTGTAGGTGATACAGCTGGAGACTACAATTGACCATTTGGTTGACTTGGGTGTTGAGAGGTCGTACCACTGTGTGTTGAGAGGTCGTACCACTGTGTGTTGAGAGGTCGTACCACTGTGTGTTGAGAGGTCGTACCACTGTGTGTTGAGAGGTCGTACCACTGTGTGTTGAGAGGTCGTACCACTGGGTGTTGAGAGGTCGTACCACTGGGTGTTGAGAGGTCGTACCACTGCGTAAGAGGAGGAGTAGTCTCTGGTGCAATTTGTCCTCCTCCAATAGAAATTCTGGTGAATGAAGAGTTGGGCTGTTTCTATGTGCTGTTAAATGGTTTACACTTTTATATTGAAACGTGATCTCTACATATACAGATTGCTGCATTTCTTTGGGATTCCAGTGAGAATTGCTTGACCACAACCCCTTCTACACTTCCACCACGAGAGGGACCTCACAAGGAAGCTATACCAAGTGCTTTGGTCCTACCTGTAGAGCCACTGAGAATTCAGCAGCTCCTTGCCCCCTGCACCTGCCTCCCTCCCCTCTCTTTCAAAAGGGTCCACATGACCCCCTGTCCCCATGCCAGAGAAAGGAGCGGTGGTTTTCTCCACTCAGTCTAAATGACGTTGGAGATGCCTCCAGACGTCTAGTTGTGGTTGTTTTTGAGGTCTGGTCTTGGCCAGTTGCCTGCTGCTCTGCTTAGGACGGGGTTGTATTCAGTAGGCACATAATGGTATAAAATAATGTGAAACTACCTGAAACTTTACAATGAGAAACACTTGTTTTTGTTTTCTCTTGTGCCCTAATGGAGGGTTTCCCAAACTCGGACCTCGAACTTGATGATGAGTTGGTAATTTGAATCAGCTGTGCAGTGCTAGCGCAAAAAAACTAATTGTGCGGGAGGCCCCAGGACCGAGTTTGGGAAACCCTGCCCTAATGAACACAACCCTTTTATTTTGCCTAATTTAGCCTGTTTCTGCATTTGTACTCTACATTCAGCTCTGTACCTTTCCATTGAGAAACACGTGTTTTCTTTCTCTTAGTCCCTAATGAACACAACCCTGTATTTAGCCCAGTTGTGAAGTTGCTGCTCTACATCTGGTCTTTCAGAAAATAAACAGCGACTTCCACAAAATCAGTGGGTCGTTCCACCTCAAAAAGCACAGGAGGATTTCAACTGTCAGATTGTGTTGGAATTGATTTGTTAGTCAGAAACAGATAAGATTAGTGTTCCTGAAACATGATTTTGTAGAAATATAATTTGATCGGAGAGATTAAGCTAATTGATTGCACCCAAATTAGTTATTTTCATTTATAGGATTCATATAGTATTAATTAAATATAGTACCTAACATCTAATTCGGACCAAACTTCTTCCTATCATTAAGTAAGACATGGGAATTCAATAAACTGATCAAAAGCCACCCACAGACCTCCATGCCAATCCAACCCAAACAACCAGTATATAGTATCAGTTCTCCATGTCTGACAAGTAGTATGGAGCTGTGGCTTGGAGTATTGCTTCTTCATACTATGTCATGTATTCCGTGTGAATCTGGTCCCCCCCCCCCCTTCAGAGAAATTAGCCATTGAAGTCACTTGCATTATTTACCATAATAAATGAGTTTGAAATGACCAGATTTTGCCCACTAGATGCTGCTGTTCCTGCCACACACTTTTATCGATTTTGGCTTTTGTGTTTATTATATAGATCACAACATTTTCTTTGCAAGTTTGGGTAGAAAACCAATATTTTGCTCATGATGAAAATAAATTGTGTGGTCAACTTCACAATTTAAGCCAGTCCTCCATGAAAGCAATTCAGTTTGTCCTTCTGTTAGGCTAAATCTGTGTCCAGGAAACAGACCCTGTGTGTGTGGTTTATTCCCTTCAAAAAAGGTCTGGATTAGTTGGACCATTCCTGGTGAACAACTAAACCATTGGGCTACAGCAGTTCTAATGATTTCAATGTTATGGTCTTCAATGGTAAAAGTCCCAAACATACAATGTATATTGTTTTGCAATGGTAATGGTATGAGTCGATGTACGCGTGGAAATCTAATCAGCATAATACAAAAATACCCATCAAAATTCATCTGTTTAATTAATTGTAAATGTCAGTAATGTTTTCTAATAATTTGCCTGCCTGCGTCTCTGTCTCTGAGTCTCTCACCAGTTTACCCGTGGCAGCATATCTTTTCCCATTGAATGTAATGTATTGACGAAGGCATCATGAGTCATGACGTCCATCTTTTGTGAACTGAATTTCTTTCATGGAGGACTGGCTTGACCTGTGTGGTGGACCACACAGTTTATTTTCACGATGAGCAAAAGCCATTTGTTTTCTACCCGAAGTTGCAAAGAAAATGTTGTAATCCATTAAATAAACACAAGAAACCCGCAAAACTGATGAAAGGTATCTAGTGGGCAAAACATGGTACTTTCTCCAACCCTAATCTAGCGCCACTGATATGAATAAATCCAGTTTGTCCCCAGCGGTGTTAATGGTACTCTCCGTGCGTATAACAGGACACCAGGGAAGACCTCCTTTAGGGCTGCGTGGTGTTGGGTGTGTATAAAGCAGGCTGGTATGGTAGTGACGATGATGATGATGAAGAAATGTCTTATCTAGGCTCTCGTTAGGTGAAGCCAGTTTTGGGCCCCATTTATATATAAAATGTTCTTAATTTTTATAGTACATTTCAGTGTATTCATTTAGTAAAATATGAGAACATTTTGTTAATATAATGTTACATGCAGAGGATGGGTGGCTGGGTTAACCCCTTGTGCACCACCATTGGGTTGGCAGCATGTTTGTGAGACTGTTTTACGCTACGGAGTCCATGTCTCTCCTTCCTCCCAAAGTGCGCACTTATTCACTTCCCTTCACTGATTTGAAATGACTGATATAAGAAAAAAGGTAGAAACTCCCACCAGCCCATGCCTCCACCAATCCAAGGCCTTTAGGTTTGTGGGAATTAGTGAATTAGTGCACACTTCAGGAGAAAGGACATATCATTGGGAACACTCTATGCTTGCTGGAAAGGATGTTGAAAAGATTGGATGTAGATGACAAGAAGTTACCATAGTGAAACGTCCCACGGTGGGGTCCGACTTCCCTGCTGTCATCTCACCAGGATTCATTCCGTTTGGCCAGATTGCTGTTATCCCATGTATCAGATTCAGACCTTGGTTCAAAATCAAATACTATACAAAAGGAAAGATTTTGAGCGTTTGCTCTAGTCTGGCTGGAGTGGAAGATGAGTAGGGTTTTTGGACTATTCTATTGGTCCATTTAAGCTAGGCAAGCTCAATCAAGTCACATTGAGTAATATAAAAACCGAGCAGGCTTTTCTAGATAGGTAGGTGAAATGGACTTAGTTTTGTACGTTTTTTAACAATGCTATCGTTTCAGCATGTACACAACACACGCTCCAGGACATTTTGTCTGTTGATGTTTTCTCTGGTTTCACCACAGTCTGTCTGACGTCATATTATGCAAAGGCTCATTTCCATGTAAAAGCCCCATGAGCACTAACGTGAAATTCAAATGAAAGCTGACTAAATATACTGCTCAAAAAAATAAAGGGAACACTTAAACAACACATCCTAGATCTGAATGAAAGAAATAATCTTATTAAATACTTTTTTCTTTACATAGTTGAATGTGCTGACAACAAAATCACACTAAAATAATCAATGGAAATCCAATTTATCAACCCATGGAGGTCTGGATTTGGAGTCACACTCAAAATGAAAGTGGAAAACCACACTACAGGCTGATCCAACTTTGATGTAATGTCCTTAAAACAAGTCAAAATGAGGCTCAGTAGTGTGTGTGGCCTCCACGTGCTTGTATGACCTCCCTACAACGCCTGGGCATGCTCCTGATGAGGTGGCGGATGGTCTCCTGAGGGATCTCCTCCCAGACCTGGACTAAAGCATCCGCCAACTCCTGGACAGTCTGTGGTGCAACGTGGCGTTGGTGGATGGAGCGAGACGTGATGTCCCAGATGTGCTCAATTGGATTCAGGTCTGGGGAACGGGTGGGCCAGTCCATAGCATCAATGCCTTCCTCTTGCAGGAACTGCTGACACAGTCCAGCCACATGAGGTCTAGCATTGTCTTGCATTAGGAGGAACCCAGGGCCAACCGCACCAGCATATGGTCTCACAAGGGGTCTGAGGATCTCATCTCGGTACCTAATGGCAGTCAGGCTAC